>NC_091461.1:60583501-60957668 GCF_027789765.1 Dendropsophus ebraccatus
TGTGGCCAGCGGGGAAAAGGCAGCAGGGCATCGTGGAGCGTGGACATATAGGTATATACTTTTTTTTTTATACCAGCAAAGGCTGCATGGACATCGCTAACAATAGCAGTGCAGGTTTTGCTGCACGATTTTAAGCAGTGTGATAGACCTGGTAAGCATGTGCTGATCTTATAGATCAATGCTTTTCTCGTTTACAAGGATAACCAGGCTGTTTAATACTGCCTTTGGGGTGCGTTCACACGTAATGGATCGGCAGCGGATTTCTCGCTGCGAATTCACCGTAAGATCCGCTGCAGATCCGTGCCCTGTACGCCCTATGGGCAGACAAACTCACAGCAGGATGTATATCCCGCTGCGAGTTTGTCCGCAGCCCGCCCCGTTAACCCCCGGCTGCCGGAGTGTATACTTCCCATGGTTTCCACTCTGGCTTGCTTCGGGGGTTCCAGACACGTCCCGCTTGGCCAATCAGTGCGCTGCCCCGCCGCAGCGCACTGATTAGCTGAGCGGGTCGTGAAGACACCAGAAGCCCAAATGCAAGCCGGAGCGGTATTGGCTGGGGGTAGCGGGGCAGGCTGCAGACAAACTCGCAACAGGATGGACATCCTGCTGCGAGTATGTCTGCCCATAGTGAGTACAGGGCACGGATCCGGATCTCGCAGCAAGAAATCCGCTGCAGATCTGTTACGTGTGAACGCACCCTTAGACCAGAAAGAATACACTACTTCCTACAAGACATACAGCAGCTGATAAGTACTGGAAGACTTGAGATTTTTAAACAGATTTTCTATGACCATTTGATTTAAAAGAAAAAAAATGGAAGTGTCCCTCTAATTGTATTGCATATGCAGCACCTACACAGATCTATATGACTATATCACTCTGCCATTGCTGTCAAATCCATCTGTCCCCTGTGAAGAATTTATATTTCTGTGTCTCTGCCCTGCAATATACAGGCTAGCGTTTACTGCAGCTTATGGTCTGACAATGAACATGTAAGTGTACAAATCTAGCTATATACATAGGATAACTGTCAGCTGAACAGGAGTCATCTTCCCCAACTGCAGCTACCAACGTTATGTAGGAAAGACCAAGCCGCCTTATGAAAACAGAATGCATATAGCTGGCATCATAGCTGTCATATGGTAGCCATTTTAGTATGGTCAAACAACATGAGATATGGATGAAGTGTCCCATTCTCTCTAAAAAGAGAAGCTTTTTGCCATGTTTCAGAGATCCCTACTAGTCTCTAAAATGAGCCAAAAGAAGTGCAAAGTAATGTGCTTCACTCCCTAGCTTCCTGCATTTTTTCATCACACTGCACAAGCACCATTATGGGTCAAGCAACAAGACCGAGACTGCAGAGAGCTGGTGAGAGACATGCACAGTCACAAACTTCTTCCAGATGGGTTAGGGTCACAACCAAAAGTTTTCACATCTCTCTACCACATTCTTTGTAATGACAAGGGCACTTTAAATGATAAAGAGACCAGATGACAGATTCTCGGTGTATTGGCATTCTGCCCTCGCTGCAGACAGCATGTGACAGTATTTATTTACCAATCTCACATAGATGAACACAGACACGTACTATACAGACAACTATATGCTTGTGAGAGCAAGAGAAATAAGATTCTAAAGGTCTAAACCAATATTGTACCAGCTCACAGAATGAGGATTTTGCAACCAGATTATCTACACTGGTGTCGCAGCACTTGTCATCACTTTCTATGCCTATACCTCCATACCTTCACAGTAAATATAAGCAGCAGCATGGAAATATGCTTAGAACAGAAAGCAGGTTAATGTAAACACTTATACAGCTGTAGGTTACTATGTGACATACTTGGATGTAGTGTGGGGACGTGCTGGCCAAGCCGGTCATCCTTCAGCATGTGTAGCAGCGTAGTTTTCCCAGCATTGTCCAAGCCTAAAAATACTAGTTTCCCAGACTTCTTGTATAATCCTGCAAAAAAACATATCTATCTTAGGAGAGTGTGTAAAAAAGGAAGACAAAGCAAGACTGATGCCTACAAAGAAAAGAGAAGACTACTTCCAAGATACACTTACCTAAAAACTGCAGGACACTGCTGAAGCCGTTATATATCCAGTCAAATAAGAAAGACATTTCTGAACCTGTGTCCTGAAAAATAGAGGAAAAACAAGGAAGATTAGAGGAGAGAAAACTCAGTCCTGGCAGATGTCATTCCATAAAACAGTACAGGATATTTAATGTGGCTGTTCAGTTTCTAATCTTAAAGGAAAAATATGGGCAAAGGAAAAATTTTTGAAAGAGCAGGGGCAGGGGGGTGAGGGGAACACAAACTATACTAACTCACGACCCGGCTGATGGACTGCCCGCTTAGCCATTCAGTGACTTGGGGGGGGGGGGGACCGCTACAGTCACTTACTCCTCGTTCCCCTCTCGCTGTCCCCGCTATTACATGCGGCAGCAGTGGGCAGATGAGTCCGGGGGGGGGGGGGGGGGGGGGGGGGGCGGTTGGGGGCTGCCCGGGTGATCGCTATATCGCCCGGGCAGCCCATAGCATACAGCAGCGGTCTGCGGCCGCTGCTCCTATTCCACGGAGCGACGGCAGCAGATCATTGCTGTATGAGTCATTTGTCTTTCAACATGTTGAAAAACAAATGACTGCAACGATCAGCCGACATCATTCATGTCGGCTGATCATTGCCTTCTATTACACGGAGGGATTATCAAATACAGCGATAATCGTTCTGTGTAATAGGGCGTTAAGTCTATAAAGGTGCACATACACCTTCAATAGCTGTCAACTAAATGGGGAGGGGAGATAAGTCGCTGTCAGACAACTCAGGTGTTGGCCTATCTCCTTGAAAGCATATCGTCCGATAGCCAACATGTCTTGTTCTTCTTTTACCCTACTTTATCTTTCGGGATGCAGCAAAGTAAAAAAATGATAAAAAGGAAGTCATGGGTACAGTGACTCCAGCGCTGCTGCTGTAAACCATCAGAGGACTCCAATGTAGTGCAAAACGGAATTTTATTTTAAAGGCACATGGTTGACATGTTTCGGGAGAAACCTCTCCCTTCCTCAGAACAAATGTCCATGCACATCCCGTCTGATGGTACATCTAGCCTAGCAGCCACTGTGACTTTGAACACCTACTCCAACCACACATCTACATTCATAAAGTACCCCTTCTGGGGTGATATGCATCAAGCCCAAGTGGCTTCAAGGTAAACGCAATACCTCCCTCCCCACTATCTACAGTACCCTCTGGTATTACACGAGGTGCCCTGTTTTTTGCGCTCTTTTTCCCTTTAGTTTTATCTTTCGGGAGGCCTCCATATACTGTACATAGATAGTTGACCAGTCTATACATAGATAGTTGACCAGCTAAAAACTGCAGGTTAGGCTGGCTTTTCACTAGCATACATGGGAGCCTTTAGCAGGTCTATGTAATACATGGAATCCTTGCACACCCCAACCATACACAGGAGCAGCTTATTATGAAGCAACAAGTGACACTACAATGCACAGACAGGAACTAATGGTGGTTTTACACGGAACGATTTATCTTTCGAATTTGCACGATAACGATCGAATTCGAACAATAATCGTACGTGTAAACGCAGCGAACGATCAATCGACGAGCGAGAAATCGTTCATTTTGATCTTTCAACATGTTCTCAAATTATCGTCGGTTGTCCGCAAAAAATTTGCAGATCGCTCAGTGTAAACAGTCTTTCAACGATGTCACCTATGTGTGAGATAGGCTTAAACGATCGCATAGCAAGTTTTCCGTACGATGTATCGTTCCGTCTAAACGCTGATCGTTATAAATAAAACATTGTTCATTCAAAATCGGTAATCATGTGATCGGGCGAATTATCGCTCTGTGTAAAAGTACCATTACTACAACTCTGCTCACTCATTATTTCCCCAGTGTGAGGGTAAGTGTACACTACGGAATCCCAGCGGATCACCCGCCCCGGATTCCGCAGCTCACCCCCACTGGTGGACGCACGCATCTCCACTGGTCCCATAGGCTTCATTCTGTGGTTTGCCAGATTCCGCTGTCTGCCCAAAGAATGAGTGGGTTCCCGTAGTGTACACATACCCTGAACGAGCACAGAGAGATGAGAAACATAGTGCTCAGTCCAGATAGGCTGTGTGTGCTGCTTGCATCATTTACTGCAACTGCACATTTCCTATGGGCTGATTCTGCAGTCATGTTGTGCATATATACACTTATTTACATAAAAAGGAGAGGTATTTCCAATTAAAGGGGGGTTTTGAACCCCAACAGAAATGTAAACTTACATAAAATATATTTTACAAATATTCACAACCTCTGTGCCCCTACTTCTGTCCCAGTGGACATCCAGCACCGCACTTCCTACAAGTCCTATACTCCCTTGCTGACACCATAGCCTGCCCTGTATCTCTCCTGCTACACTAGCAAGCACATCTTTGTCCTTGATAGGGTATGTTCACATCTTGTTTTTGGCCCAACGTCAGGAATCAGTAAAAAAAAAAAAGGATGCTGACGTGTAGCCCAGTGTGTAGCCGATGGCCCCATTGACTTGAATGAGCAGGACGGAATCATTATGAGACAACGTTCTGCTCATTTGCCACACGCCGGGTTGCACGTCAGCATCCTTTTTTTCACAGATTCCTGACGTGTAGCCCGATGTTGGGCCAAAAACAAGATGTGAACATACCCTTATATTATTCAGCAACATCTTTCCCCTACAATACCCTCCAAATCTTCCACAGATATGCCTTTCAGGTAACACTGCACCATAAGGTAACTTGGATGCAACATATGTGACGTCAGCATTAGAATAGGGAGAATGGACTATGGCAACTTCGTGACCCATGAAGAATCAGAATCAGTATACTTTAAGTAAAAGTAAATTAAAAAGTTAGGTCCCAGAAAACATGATCAAGAACTGATGACATCTGCACCTACTGGGGTAACAGGACCACCGAACCGCTTACTGGTATAATGCTTGCAGGTGGCTTTCCCTCTTATCATATAATGAAGAATTCTGCAACTTTCCATGAACTTTGCTTCCATTCCTCCCTTTGTCGAGCTGTGCTGAGCCTATGCCCTTAGTACTGCCCTCACACGGCTGCTGTACAATACAATGCATCACTGTAGATAATGTTCTGTTCAGATCTGCATGAGACGCTGGCCGGTGTCTCTATGGCAGATTTCATCATATCTGAAAGACGATGGACACCACGGCACAATGCACTGTACATCAATAGGGCCTGTCAGGCATCACAGGTACTGTGCAACAGATCAAGCAGATGTGAACAAATCCCCAGAGAGAACTTGGAACTGACACAGGAAAGTATCTTACACTGTAACAAAACCGTGAGTTGTGAAGAGCACTAGATAGGCTGTTGCATATAAGTTGCAAACATTTGTTACACCACAAAAACTTTATTTGCATAGTACAGGAAACTTCCCCTAAAATTAAATTTGCTGCTTCAACCAACACCACGCCGCGCACCCCTAATACAAGACCCTCACTATGAATGTAGGCTCATACATGTGGCTCTTACATGGTGCTGGCTGGCAATCCTATACATCAGCGTTTCCCAACCGGTGTGCCGCGGCACACTGGCGCGCCGGGAGAACCCGCCAGGGGTGCCGCGGGATCCCGGTGGGAAATGCACGCTGTCTCTTTAAGCATACCGAGAAGCTGCGGCCGCGCAGCTTCTCGGGATGCACAGATCACTTTCATGTTCCGCCCGCACTGTGAGCGGGCGGAACATTAAAGTAAGCAGAATATAGGAGCAGGAAGTGTCAGCATCCTGCTCCTATATTCACTCCCATAGGCTGCCGGCGCTTCATGCCAGCAGCCTATGGGAGGCCGGGACGTGACCTCTCCAGCAGGCGTGATGATGTGACGTCATCACGCCTGCCGGAAGTCCCGTCCCCGCGGCTCACAAGATGGAGCCAGAAGAGGAGGAAGAGCTGCTTCCTGCAGCCACAGCCCGGATTAGGCGAGTAGGATGTTTGTTTTTTTTAAGGGGCAGAGCAGGGGGCATTATTAGTTCATGGGGGGCACCTCTGGGGGCATTATTAGTATATGGGGGCACCTCTGGGGGCATTATTAGTTCATGGGGGCACCTCTGGGGGAATTATTAGTTCATGGGGGCACCTCTGGGGGAATTATTAGTATATGGGGGCACCTCTGGGGGAATTATTAGTATATGGGGGCACCTCTGGGGGAATTATTAGTATATGGGGGCACCTCTGGGGGAATTATTAGTATATGGGGGCACCTCTGGGGGAATTATTAGTATATGGGGGCACCTCTGGGGGAATTATTAGTATATGGGGGCACCTCTGGGGGAATTATTAGTATATGGGGGCACCTCTGGGGGAATTATTAGTATATGGGGGCACCTCTGGGGGAATTATTAGTATATGGGGGCACCTCTGGGGGAATTATTAGTATATGGGGGCACCTCTGGGGGCATTATTAGTATATGGGGGCACCTCTGGGGGAATTATTAGTATATGGGGGCACCTCTGGGGGAATTATTAGTATATGGGGGCACCTCTGGGGGAATTATTAGGATATGGGGGCACCTCTGGGGGAATTATTAGTATATGGGGGCACCTCTGGGGGAATTATTAGTATATGGGGGCACCTCTGGGGGAATTATTAGTATATGGGGGCAACCTCTGGGGACATTATTAGTTCATGGGGGCACCTCTGGGGGCATTATTAGTTCATGGGGGCACCTCTGGGGGCATTATTAGTTCATGGGGGCACCTCTGGGGGCATTATTAGTTCATGGGGGCACCTCTGGGGGCATTATGAGCTCATGGGGGCACCTCTGGGGGCATTATGAGCTCATGGGGGCACCTCTGGGGGCATTATGAGCTCATGGGGGCACCTCTGGGGGCATTATGAGCTCATGGGGGCACCTCTGGGGGCATTATGAGCTCATGGGGGCACCTCTGGGGGCATTATGAGCTCATGGGGGCACCTCTGGGGGCATAATTAGTTCATGGGGGCATTATTAGTTCATGGGGGCACCTCTGGGGGCATTATTAGTTCATGGGGGCACCTCTGGGGGCATTATGAGCTTATGGGGGCACCTCTGGGGGCATTATGAGCTCATGGGGGCACCTCTGGGGGCATTATGAGCTCATGGGGGCACCTCTGGGGGCATTATGAGCTCATGGGGGCACCTCTGGGGGCATTATGAGCTCATGGGGGCACCTCTGGGGGCATTATGAGCTCATGGGGGCACCTCTGGGGGCATTATGAGCTCATGGGGGCACCTCTGGGGGCATTATGAGCTCATGGGGGCACCTCTGGGGGCATTATGAGCTCATGGGGGCACCTCTGGGGGCATTATGAGCTCATGGGGGCACCTCTGGGGGCATTATGAGCTCATGGGGGCACCTCTGGGGGCATTATGAGCTCATGGGGGCACCTCTGGGGGCATTATGAGCTCATGGGGGCACCTCTGGGGGCATTATGAGCTCATGGGGGCACCTCTGGGGGCATAATTAGTTCATGGGGGCATTATTAGTATATGGGGGCAACCTCTGGGGGCATTATTAGTTCATGGGGGCAACTCTGGGGGGCATTATTAGTTCATGGGGGCAACTCTGGGGGGCATTATTAGTTCATGGGGGCAACTCTGGGGGCATTATTAGTTCATGGGGGCCACCTCTGGGGGCATTATTAGTTCATGGGGGCACCTCTGGGGGCATTATTAGTTCATGGGGGCCACCTCTGGGGGCATTATTAGTTCATGGGGGGCACCTCTGGGGGCATTACTAGTTCATGGGGGGCACCTCTGGGGGCATTATTAGTATACAGGGGGCACATCTGGGGGCATTATTAGTATACAGGGGGCACATCTGGGGGCATTATTAGTATACAGGGGGCACCATTAGTATATGGGGGCACCTCTAGGGGCATTATTAGTTATGGGGGCACCTCTGGGGGAATTAGTATATGGGGGCACCTCTGGGGGCATTATTAGTTCATGGGGGCACCTCTGGGGGCATTATTAGCTCATGGGGGCACCTCTGGGGGCATTATTAGCTCATGGGGGCACCTCTGGGGGCATTATTAGTATATAGGGGCACCTCTGGGGGCTTAATTAGTTCATGGGGGCATTATTAGTATATGGGGGCCACCTCTGGGGGCATTATTAGTTCATGGGGCCACCTCTGGGGGGCATTATTAGTTCATGGGGGCAACTCTGGGGGCATTATTAGTTCATGGGGGCCACCTCTGGGGGCATTATTAGTTCATGGGGGCCACCTCTGGGGGCATTATTAGTTCATGGGGGCCACCTCTGGGGGCATTATTAGTTCATGGGGGCCACCTCTGGGGGCATTATTAGTTCATGGGGGCCACCTCTGGGGGCATTATTAGTTCATGGGGGCACCTCTGGGGGCATTATTAGTTCATGGGGGCCACCTCTGGGGGCATTATTAGTTCATGGGGGGCACCTCTGGGGGCATTATTAGTTCATGGGGGGCACCTCTGGGGGCATTATTAGTATATAGGGGGCACCATTAGTATATAGGGGGCACCTCTGGGGGCATTATTAGTTCATCACAGTAGGGGATCCTACATACAGGGGGAACAGCAGGGGATCCTACATACAGGGGGCACAGCAGGGGATCCTACATACAGGGGGCACAGCAGGGGATCCTACATACAAGGGGCATCCCACATTCCTAGTCACTTAACTGCACATAACACCAAACAGCGCAGTTACTTTGGGAGCCGACAGGAGGGAGAAATGATAGGAAGTTGCTAGAAATGTGCGGAGCCTAAATTGTTTGTCTCGCAGGTTCTGAAGAGATGAAAAGTAGCTGGAAGAAATCATCATGGCGGATGGAGAGGAAAAGGGAAAGTGACTCCTCAGATCAAAGAAGACGTCACCTGTGAGTCCCTGTATGACGGTTTTCTTATTTTGTAGAACATTATTTAGTAGGGGTTCCCTGAGGAAATCTTTTTTTCCAAGGTGTGCCCCGAGGTGGAAAAGGTTGGGAAGCACTGCTATACATGAAAGGTGTGCGGCAGCAGCTGGGGTTTTTTGCTAGTAAAATCAGTGCAAAGTCTAAAGTCAAGTCCCGAAGGAGTGAAGAAGCCCTGTAGCTACCATTCTCTCAAGGGAGCGGACAGGATTAGCTGTGTTGTCAGTGTTTTGCTCCCAGTCCTTTGCTGGTACTGAAGATGACTGGCAGCCCTGGATTCTATTCATGTGCTGCATCAGAGACTCATACACAAGACACAAACATGGCTGGCATAAAATTAGCACGTGTAGAATGCTCCAGCCTGCAAATGACTGTTACGTGACACCCGCTGTACTTGTTACATGACTCATCCCGAATACCTCCGCACAGCCGAGGTCACTGCCCGCACCTCAGTCACCTCTACCAAATTAACATTATTTGTCCCACTTGCCTCTCCACACCCTCCAATGAACCTGTTATACGACCTACATTATAATGCGATCGGGTATTATATCCCTACACACGAGGCCAGATGTAGTAATAGATCTACAATGCCAATTGTAAAGTATATTTAAAGGGGTAATCCGAGGATAAAACACTTTACCCATTAAGGGGTATTACATGTTCAGCTCTCTCATGCTCAACTTATGAGGTAAAGGGCACCAGGGATCAGGTGGAATCCTCTATGACAGTGCTTCCCAACCTTTTCCACCTCGGGGCACACCTTGGAAAAAAAAAAAAAATTCCTCGGGGCACCCCTACTAAATAATGTTCTACAAAATAAGAAAACCGTCATACAGTGACTCACAGGTGACGTCTTCTTTGATCTGAGGAGTCACTTTCCCTTTTCCTCTCCATCCGCCATGATGATTTCTTCCAGCTACTTTTCATCTCTTCAGAACCTGCGAGACAAACAATTTAGGCTCCGCACTTTTCTAGCAACTTCCTATCATTTCTCCCTCCTGTCGGCTCCCAAAGTAACTGCGCTGTTTGGTGTTATGTGCAGTAAAGTGACTAGGAATGTGGGATGCCCCCTGTATTTAGGATCACCTGCTGTGATGAACTAATAATGCCCCCAGAGGTGGCCCCCATGAACTAATAATGCCCCCAGAGGTGGCCCCCATGAACTAATAATGCCCCCAGAGGTGGCCCCCATGAACTAATAATGCCCCCAGAGGTGGCCCCCATGAACTAATAATGCCCCCAGAGGTGGCCCCCATGAACTAATAATGCCCCCAGAGGTGGCCCCCATATACTAATAATGCCCCCAGAGGTGCCCCCTTGAACTAATAAAGCCCCCAGAGTTGCCCCCATGAACTAATAATGCCCCCAGAGTTGCCCCCATGAACTAATAATGCCCCCAGAGGTGGCCCCCATATACTAATAATGCCCCCATGAACTAATAATGCCCCCAGAGGTGCCCCTATATACTAATAATGCCCCCAGAGGTGCCCCTATATACTAATAATGCCCCCAGAGGTGCCCCTATATACTAATAATGCCCCCAGAGGTGCCCCCATGAGTTAATAATGCCCCCAGAGATGGCCCCCATATACTAATAATTCCCCTAGAGGTGCCCCCATATACTAATAATGCCCCCAGAGGTGCCCCCATGAGCTAATAATGCCCCCAGAGGTGCCCCCCATGAACTAATAATGCCCCCTGCTCTGCCCCTTAAAAAAAAACTAACATCCTACTCGCCTAATCCGGGCTGTGGCTGCAGGAAGCAGCTCTTCCTCCTCTTCTGGCTCCATCTTGGGAGCCCCGGGGACGGGACTTCCAGCAGGCATGATGACGTCACATCATCACGCCTGCCGGAGAGGTCACGTCCCGGCCTCCCATAGGCTGCTGGCATGAAGCGCCGGCAGCCTATGGGAGTGAATATAGGAGCAGGATGCTGACACTTCCTGCTCCTATATTCCGCTTACTTTAATGTTCCGCCTGCTCACAGTGCGGACGGAACATGAAAGTGATCTGTGCGTCCGGAGAAGCTGCGCGGCCGCAGCTTCTCGGTATGCTTAAAGAGACAGCGTGCATTTCCCACCGGGATCCCGCGGCACCCCGGTTGGAAAACGCTGCTCTATGATATGGGGCTATATCCAATTAGGTTGAGCTGTCACTGGACATTTGCCATTTGCCACAGTTTCATTCCACAAAGGACTCACTTTACTGCAGAATGACTCAACAGAAAACCATAGTGAACTGGCTGAACTCACATGACTGCAGTATGTATAGGAGACCTGGCACATGATCCATACAGTCAGTAACATGAATTATGCCCAGGATATAATAAGAATGGTAACTAAGGAAAAAGTACAGAAAAGTTACATAACATTACAAACCGTTTTATATTTGTGTAGTTTTGTCTGGGCGTGCACAGTCACTTTAACATACAGTATCACCTGTTTGCCAAGGTGGACGAGGTTCTGCAGAAGGAAAAGCAGAGCTCTCAGCATCATCAGTTTAATCTTCATGCTATTGTACTGACACAGCCACGCATAGCACATCTTCCGCACACAGACTAATCACAGAATGTGTAAATCCCCCCTTAGGCCTCCTTCACACATCTGTGGACCCACAAGTATGGGCAGGGCCATGGATGTGCATTCATAGAGCAGACCCCAGCGTTCAAAGTAGGGGATCTGTGCAACAAAAGTGGGCAGTATTATGGCTGGCCACTATTTTCCCTGGCCCCAACACACATTCATAGCACGTACAGATGTGTGTGGGGCCATAGGAATTATTATTGGATTCACACTCTGCCCGTAGACACAGACACGCAGTTATGAACAGAATCAGCAGATGTCTGAAAGGGGCTCTATTAACTATGGCAAGGATTCCCTGATGTATACCTATGATGGATGCCTCCATGGGGTGTACTATTTTAACTGAATCTAGCTGAATGAAAAGCAAAAAAGTCTGAGCTACCCTATCCAGCTATTTCTGACATTTAGTCCAGAAATGCAGGTCAGACAGCAAAAAAAAAAAAAAAAAAAAAAAAAAAAAAAAAAAGTCCCAAAACATGATGAAAAAAAATTAATAAGTGTGAACAGGACCATGCACATACAATACCTGACCAGCCTACCCCATCATCTAACTGGTTTTGCCCATCTGCATCTATAATAGTTGATGAAAGGGACACACTGTACAGGTATATAGCTGATAACATGATGTGGCTTAAGCACCAGGATTTAGTATCCTGTTGCATTACTTGTATATATACACCGAGATAGAGATGCAAAACGTTTAATGTTTCCTTCACTCATTTCCCTTGTACATTTGAGAGGCATTCCAGGCCCGGCCACAATAGCCTCCATTTATAACTATAATCCATTCTCCCAGATCTGATCTCAGCTGGCTTCAGCTGAAGAGATGCAGCTATTGTGTTCTTACATATGGCTCACCTATAGAGCTGCACTATGAGTGCCACATAAAAATCACTATGACTCCAAGTTAAACTTGAAGGACTCTTGTCTTTTTTCAACCTTATCAATCATATAACCACCCTATGGTCAAGTGTATGAGGGTTGTTCACTAAAATGTATAGATCCCATTTAAGTAGCAACATACAGAACGGAGACCAGACCAGCCCTGGGGTTTGCCCAGCACAGCCTCACAATACCTTCCTTTACTTGATAAATAAGCCTTCACATGCTTAAGCCTAAGAAGGAATGGCTATAATATTTCACCAAGAACTCTAAACACATCCAGTTGTATGTGTGTGAAAGGGAACCTGTCAGGAGTTTCATACTGCCGGTATAATGGGGCAGCCTGAACAGACACCCTGCCTTGATATCTCTCTATAGCTGTGCAGAGAGATGTATCAATCAAGAGCAGCAGGGTGAGGAGATGTCGCCAGAGACCCCCCCCCCCCCCCAATGGCTCAAAGCTCCACTTTCAACCTGCTTCTAAGCTATAGGTTTTCTGCAGTATTTTCAAAGTGAGTGCCAGATGGGTGAACTGAGGGAGCCTGCCACTGCTTTATGATGCCTGAGGCAGCATGATACTGGTTCCCTTTAAGCTACTTAATAGCCCAAAATTATTGCAACTTTAATTACAGGAAGTGGTAACCATGACTGGAAATGATCTTACTATTGTGCATGATCTTACAGTTCTGTACATCGGAGTTGTATGGAGACAGAATACGGTACCTGTATGAGTATATGTGGCCATACTGTACCTCCATATGCCCTCATTTTCATACAGAAAAACGGGGAATGTTCAATGCCTCTACTTCTTCCTTGCACTACTCTATATCTGTCCCCAACCACATTCAAAGCTTAAAGCGACTCTGTACCCACAATCTGTCCACCCCCACCCCCCAAACCACTTGTACCTTCGGATAGCTGCTTTTAATCCAAGATTTGTCCTGTAGTCTGTTCGGCAGGTGATGCAGTTATTGTCCTAAAAGAAATACTTTTAAACTGTCAGCCCTGTGCCCAACAGCCGTGGCCTATATTGTGTATGCATTAGGCTGGCACCACCCTCTGTCCCTCCTCCCCACCCTCCTCATCATTAGGAATGCTCCAGGGAGATTTACTACTCATCTATTACTACCCTACTATTCATCACATGTGTCAGCACGGCACGTGGGCTGGATCGTTAAGGCACCTGTGCAGTGTGATCGAGGGGTGGTGCAAGGGTAGGACACAAATACTCCAAGCCACGGCCGTTTCGCACAGGGCTGCAAGTTTAAAAGTTGTTTAGGACAATAACGGCATCACCTGCCGAACGGACCCCAGGACAGATCTTGGAGTAAAAGCAGCTATCCCAAGGTACAAGTGGTTTGGGGAGGTCAGATTGTGGGTACAGAGTCGCTTTAATCAAAATACTGAAAAGGGTAGATCTATGAAAATAAGACACACTATGGGGGAGATTCATCAAAGGGCTGTAAAGGAGAACTGGCTCAATTGCCCCTAGCAACCAATCAGATTCCACTTTTCATTCTTTACATATTCCTTGAAAAATTAAAGGTGGAATGTGATTGGTTGCTAGGGGCAACTGAGCCAATTCCACTTTACACCAGTATGATAAATCTCCCCCTGTACGTACGGACCCTGTCGGAGCCTCTAAATGTCCATACTGTGGAGCCATATGTATTCTCCTATTCTACACAATGCTGTAAAATTGGAGACAGATGTACATTATACGGGTCCAGTATCAGGCAGATACAAGCATGTGCATGAAGTCTAAGGAATGCTTCTCCATCCTACAGGAAGAATCTGTTTTCATTTTCAGTAAGAAATATGTAGGGAAATACAGATAGCTTAAGATCAGCCCAGAACCTGTACAGTTCCCTTATTAGACCTACCTCTTATTGCACCTTTAGGCCCCTCTAACACATTTATTTATTCTGTCTGCATTTTTCATTTCTATGACCCCATACACACATTAATACCGTGTTATAGATCTGTATTGAGGTAACTGTTTTGTTTTTTTTTAAGTGGCAAAAGGGGATGGTGCTAATGTGGACAGCTATGGATCGCACATCTGTAATCCTGTCCGCACCTGTGGGAATGGGGCTACGGATGGGTGAATTAGGCCCTACTCATAAGTTCAGGTTGGCTCTCATACCTTGGAGTATCCCAGCTTGCACATTTCCAGTGTCAGCACATTAACATACTTTTATGACCAGACTTTGTGCTAACCCAGTAGGTTATGTTACCAGCAGCACATTAATACAGCAGAAGCACACACTAGGTGGGCTCTGCCTGGTACTGCATGTGGTCAGTCCTATTCACATAAAACATACGGCGCTGTGCCTGGAAAACAACAAAGAGGGTCCCTACAAGTACTTAATCGATGCTGGAGCTGGAAGTAGTACCCCCACCAAACTGATGGACTATTACAGCATAAACATAGCCTCTTGGGAGATCCAGATCTGCTCACTTAAAGGGAACCAATCACCTTAAAAACGCATATATAGCTTTTTAAATGTGCTGTTAGAGCACACAGCACACTTTCCATACATGTTTCTATATACTCCCTGCCTCCCCTGTGTAATCCATAAAGTAACTTTATAAAACTAGCACCCGGTATGCAAATTACCTCAGGTAGTCACCTGGGCGGTGTTCGGCTAGATGGTAGTCACGGTCAGTCCGGGTCCCCTGGGCGTTCCTCGGTGGTAATCACGCCCCTCTGGGCGTGATTCAAATCATCCAGTGGCTCCAACGTCACTCAGGAGCGCGCCGTGCAATACGTCGGCGCGCCTACGTTATTAGGCCGCCGCTCATGCGCAGTACACTCGCTTCCATTCTGGCTGTACTGCGCCTGTGCAGAATAGCCTCGAACTCCGTGTGCGCCGAGGTTCGAGGCTATTCTGCACAGGCGCGGGACCCGGAATGACCGTGACTACCATCTAGCCGAACATCGCTCAGGTGACTACCTGAGGTAATTTGCATACCGGGCGCCAGTTTTATAAAGTTACTTTATGGATTACACGGGGGAGGCAGGGAGTATATAGAAACATGTATGGAAAGTGTGCTGTGTGCTCTAACAGCACATTTAAAAAGCTATATATGCGTTTTTGAGGTGATTGGTTCCCTTTAATGACAAGACAGCCATGCAGCCCCGAGCTTCAGCCTGGTAGGGGGTTATATGGGGCACTGGGCAGGTAAAGGCACAAGCACTAGATATATCTATTATGGGCTGGGCTATATACCTAAGTGGCTATCATTCTCTCACAACCCCAGTTAATGTCATATTTTATAACTATTAGTTGTCACTACAAAACATAGTTTTATAACATGTTGCTCTCTAGTCGTGACACGACAGGAGTTGTAGTTTTGCAACAGCTGGAGGGCCAAAGGCTGAGAAATCAGGTATAGAAAACGGCTTCTCTCAGAAGACACTAAGGGCTGTCTAGGGGCACTAGTCGGCCCCAGCTGACCTCTGACACACTGCATCTGACAGCTGCCTACACAACTGGGGGCTCAATGGTTAACAGTATTGATCTGTAGCACTGGGGTCCGAGGTTCAAATCCCAGCAAGGACAACGTCTGCAGGTGTTTGCGTGGTTTCCTCTCACACCCAAAAAACATCCTTTGGACTTTAGATTGTGAACAGGGAGAGATGTGAGCGATGACAAGCTCTGTACAACCCTGTGTGTAATGTATTAAAGGAATTATCATAAGAACTGTCTGTATGGGACACGTGACAGAAGCCAGACAATGCGGGGAGTGCTAAATACAAGCAAATTACAGAAAAAAGCCAAGTTTATAAAAACCAACAACTTGAACACTTTTTATTTAGAATAGGGATCAGGGAGCGTGCCGACCAATGTGCAGAGTATCCTGCCATATCCGATGTCGCATAATGTTGGCAGCTTCATCCGTCCCAATGCCAGCAGCACCTTATGCTAAGCAATGTAAATGTCACCTGGATATGGAGTAACAGAAGAGGAGCCTGGGAGGTTGTGTAAGACATCGGGAGGGGGGTGAGCAGCTACTAGAGGCCATCAGGACACCACTCCACACATGTCACCTCTGTACAGACCCTAAGGCTCCACCACACAGTATATGGGGGTAGGGGATACACAGACATTTCTGGATGGAAGTTACACAGGGAGGCCGGGCACTGAGCTGTCAGGACACTGTGATCCGGGGGCGGTGCTGGGCACAGCCAGGCTGGAGAGCCACCACATACAGCCATGGTGCCAGACGAGGACATATGGCCAGTAATCTTCTCTATGGCCCCCCACACACTGACCGGCCACAGGGTGTCTGCTGAGCTCGGTGCAGTACTGTCATGTGACCAGGCTGTGCTCCCCGTCCCTGTATCACAGCCATGGGGCAGCTGTCCCCCGCATAGTCGTCTCCACATCCGTCAGCTCTTACTCTGCCAGACCCAGCCCAGCTCTAGCAGGCCTCCCTGCACTTGTCTCCCCGACCACCGCTCTCCCGCCCGGACCACAGCTCACATTACCTCCTCCTACCGTCTCTCCGCTTCTCCCCTTTCGTACCCGGTGGCGGCAACGGCGGTGACGACTCCTCCTCTTCTCCCGGCCCGGGGCCTTGGACGCTAGCTACTAAAAGAACAGACACCGCACACCGGAAATACGTAGCAAAAAGGGCAGCCCAGACTGACAGCAAGAGGGAGAGCGGCTTCGTCCGGACGCACTGCGCACGCGCATGGGGCTTGGCTAACGTGAGGGTATAGACTGGGCATGCGCACTACGTATAGGTATGCGTGTCACCCATCGACGCAGGCAAGAAGTGCAAGCTTGGGGCTATGCGAGTGGTTCGGCTGCGTGGCTCTTCTCGGGTCATGTGACTCAGTGATTACGTAGTGACTCGAATGTCACAGGGAGTTCCCGGTTTCTTTCTTATGTTTCCTTTATTCTCGGAACCTGGAATGAAGTTGTTTACGTCACATCTACGTCACCTGTTTACTGCCGTGCATGCTATATGAAGAGTATTTAGGGCAGATTGCATGAGCTTTCCTTGTTACTCACTACTATGGCTAACAAGTACTGTATATTTACTTTAAGGGCTCGTCCATAGATTGGCATAGTAGTCCGTAAACACATTAAAAACCGGAAGAACACCTTTTACCGACAGCTAAATAACCGTTTACAGACACAGGGGTGCGCTGAGGGGTCAGCACCCAGAGAGGTCATCATGGGGAGGCTGGCACCCATATACTGATACACTGGCTGTGGTCAGGCTAGGAAACTGACAGGTAAAACTATAGGTGGCATGGTTGGCATTACAAAGATGTCAGGATTTCAGTAGGGATTGTTCTGTAATAGAAGAAACGCTTTGTTATGAATTACAGAAAAGTTAGGAGGGAATATAAAGGAAAATTAAAGGGGCACTCCAACATCTGGTAAATAAACACGGTAAGCATATAGCATTCCGTGCCTGTCTGCCCCACTTCTGAAAGCACAAACAATCGATTTGTTTTAGGGATCTTAGTTCTGTGCTTCCTGATTGAGCAGGTGTGCTGTTCTACAGCTTCCCAAAATGCATTGCTTCTCCTCAGCTGTCCATCACAGGCCTCCCCCCCTGCTTACTCCCCTCCCCCATTACTCCTGCAAGTTCTCCGCCCACAGCTGATCCAGAACATGTCAATATACGCAGAGTATTGCACAGTGAGATTGCAGCACCTGTTGCATTTACTCCCTGTCTTCTCTTTCTGTAGCATCATCTATCACAAGGCCGCATGCTGTAATCACACCACACTCTCTCCCTACACGTCCCAGTAAAAAATCTCTCTCTCTCTCTCTCCATTCCCATTCCTGGCTTTGGCTTGAAAAAAAAAATCTCTCAGATAATCTGTTGGTGTAATAGGGCCCATACCGTGAAGGGTGTATCACAATAAAGCATGATGAAGCCAGGACTACTAGTGATAACACTATAATTGTAAGTTATATATCTTTAGGTGTTTAAATACAATTTACCGAAAACCAGATAAACCATTTAAAGGGGTTATCCAGCGCTACAAAAACATGGCCACTTTTCCCCCTACTGTTGTCTCCAGTTCAGGTGCGGTTTGCAATTAAGCTCCATTCACTTCAATGGAACTGAATTTCAAAACCCCACGCAAACTGAAGACAAAAGTAGGGGAAAAGTGGCCATGTATTTGTAGCGCTGGATAACCCCTTTAAGGAGTTGGCGCTTAATTCGCCTGAAAGCAGCCCATCCAGTCTTTATTCTTCTATCCTTAATGGGGTGGTTCTTGCTTATGACTGTTTCCTGGTCCTTTCAGGAAACAGGGAAATGCCCTCTTAACCAGCCATTAGCTGAGGAGAGTCAGAAATTCCTGGGTCGAGGAGAGATCAGAAGGTGAAGATCACGGGGACCCTTGGAACATTTTTTTTTTCTCAGCCTGACCTCTTTAACAATAACAAAGAAAAAAATAAACCAGGCCACCCCTTAAAAGGGAAATGTGAGCAGATTCTTGCAAACAAACCTGCTAATATCCCCCTGCAACTGTGTACCTTACGTTAAGTGCGCTGTTTCTTTTTCCTTCCAGGAAACACTGCAAACCTCAAAGCCCTAAACCCAAAAGTATCCCTTTACTAACTGATTAAATAAGTGACCCTGCGCTATACTGTACCATGAGTATGTATATAACAATACCTGACCTTACTGTATGTACTCTATTTGGGGTAAGGTGGGGATAGGAAAGCATTAGGAAGCTTTCCTGGGCTGGTTGCCGGGTGGGTCTGCGCTAGGGGCTGGGAAGGGCACCAGGAGGGTCTGCGTTAGTGGTAGGGAGGTGCCTCGGCTAGGAAGGTCGTCGGGAGGGTCCTCGTTAGACCTTCTGTCCATGCTGGGTGTTGTGGTGTTCTTAAACTACAACTCCCAGGATGTACAAAAAATTTGCATACCATGGGTGTTATAGTTTCTTATATTATAATACATCATGTGGTTATCAAAAGGGTTATATATTGACTGCTGGTATACTGCAATGCCTAACATATTCTTAAGATCGGAAAACCTACAAGAAATTAGAAATCTCAGCATACACTAAAAGTCCACTACTGTTAACATATGTGGGGAGTTGGAAAGTCACAATTTTGCATTGAGGCTCAATAATGTAACCTACTATGGATGTGAAAACAGGAAATGTAATACAGAATGAAAACAACCGTCTGCAGCTTCGGCTCGAGTGGCCCCTCAATGTTGTGGAAATGGGTGAAGGACATGGTCTCCATTAGAATGGGCTCCCCTGTGATGCTGAGGCAGTTTGGACTCCACTAGTAGAAGGCCTAGAGGGATGGTGATTTCCTTGAACCTAGACACGGAGTGGACTCTGTGCCTTAGTACCCCATGGACAAACTGTATATATTACTGTAAGTTAAGGTGTTACTTGTTCCAACAATGTTGTTAGCCTGAAGTTGCAGAATGTATTTTTATGTAGCATGCCACTTGTCAGGGAAATATTAAAGCGGAAGTCCCAAGAAAATTGAAAACATCAGTTAGGCAGGGGGAGTGAGAAAATAATGAATAAGTAAACTCAACCCTCCTTACGGAATTTCCGCCAGGAAAATTCTGTTGCGGATTCGCTTTCTGCCTGAAGTTGCAGAATGTTTGTATTTTTATGTAGCATTCCAATTGACAGCGAAATATTTATAAAACGGAAATCCCAAGATTTTATATCAATGTAACTAAATAACTGAACACAATATCAAACCTTTACTAGTGTATCTTGACCTAGCATTTCCTGCATTTTGGTATATCTGGTATTTATGACTTTTGGCTTTCTGGATTCTGACTACTGTCTCGGATCTCGCTTTTGTACTGCGCTGACCCCTGACATGTATTTATTTTGTTTTGTTTGTCTTGTCCTTGTTATGTGTCCACACTATATAGGATAGGGACCGCCGACCAGTTGTCCGCTGCAGTTTAGGGCTGTTGGGACAAGTAGGCAGGGACAGCGGGGCGGGTGCCAGTGTTAGGGCTGCACCTGTCCTTTGTCTTACTGGTCCCATATATCCTGACACCACATGTGCCAATTACATACCCACTACATTCTGCATGTACCACTCATTTACCCATCACACCACATCTACAACTAACATACTCTTCACATACCACCTGTGCTACTAACATACTTATCACATGCCACATGTGCCAATTACATACCCACTACATACTGCATGTACCACTCATTTACCCATCACACCACATCTACCACTAACACACTTGCCACAAACTTCATGTTCCATTTACATATACAACCTATACCCTATGTACCACTAATATACTTGTCACATATCTCATGTGCCACTAACATATTCATCACATACTCATTGTGTCAATAACATAGCACAGACAATATGTGCCACTAACATACTACATACCGCATGTGCCACTAAAAAACTCGCCACATACTTTTTATGCTACTTACACACCGACCCCATTAATATATTAGAAACATGGCACACATTTACTGTTGGACATATGGGGGGACATTTAAAGAGGACCTGTCACCCCCCCGACCCCCAGCTAGATCCCCTTATACTGACCTCATGTCGCCAAGTCCCGCTCCCGAAGCCGGTCCCGGGACGGAGATATCCTGGTCAGAAGCCGGTGCGGGGCGGCGTCCATAGAGAATGAATGGAGCCGGACTCTCTCTGCAGCGCGCACGGCTGCATTCATTCTCTATAGACGCCGGACCTATCTCCACAGCGTGCGCGCCGGCTTCTGACCAGGATATCTCCGTCCCGGTTCCGGGAGCGGGACTCAGCGACATGAGGTCAGTATGACGGGAACTAGCTGGGAGTCGGGAGCCTGTCACCCCGACACGGGGGTGATGGGTCTCCTTTAAATTAGGCCTGTCCCCAATTGCCCTGCCGGTTTCACTAAGAGGCGCACTCTCCATATACAGCAGGTGCTGGTTGTATATTACAATGCAACTGCAGTTTAATCCACTACATACCGTGATCAATAGCGAATGCAGCATGTGAGGGATGATTTGCTAGATGCTGCACGGCAGATTTGGTTACCCCAGAATAGCTTGATGCCTGCCATGGTATACGTAATCTAAAGATAGCTTAAAAGGTGTTAAAAGAAAGTTTTTTAAATAAAAAATACCATCCCCTAATATTTTATTCCTCCTCTTCTCCCTTTTTTAAATATATTAAAAAAAAGGTAAAAAATTTAAGCATATTTGGTATCATCGTGTGCAGAATTACCCAAACTATTAAAATGTAATGTTACTGATCTTGTACAGGCAATAGCATAAACTAAAATATATGTATATATTTTTGGTTACGTCATGTATTAAAAAAAAAAAAAGTTGTATTGTTAGGGTTAGCAGTGTAGATGGTAAAATGAATGCTGTTTTTAAAAAGTACAATTAGTTCTGCAAAAAAAAAAAGTTACCGTGTACCTCTATAGGTAGAAAAAGAAAAGCGTTATGGACCTTAAAAGACGAGGAGGAGAAACATGATAACTTTGCTCAGACAATCGCGGCTGAGCAGCTGATGGCGCACCAGAGGGGGGGGCAGCATGAGAGAGTGCTGGAGCGGTCCGGCCGGCCTCCAGAAGATGACGTCATTGTCCCAAGATGGCGGCCGGGGTTGACAGTAATTATGTGAGTATAATGCACCACACTTCCGGGGGTGGGGGGAACACGGGAAAGGGGAACATTCACTTAAATAACACACATTACAAAGTTGTATAAGTTTGTAATGTGTCTTATTTAGTGTATAAATGAGTAGCACCGCACTACCCCTCTAAAGGAGAAGACCTATGAAATTCAAAACAGGAAGGCCAACTATTTCAACTAACATAGTTATACTTGTAGGACATGAGGACAAGTTGTCAAGTTTTATATTTTTGCAAATACTATATAATAATTACAAATATTTATACTATTTGTATATGTATACTATAACTATATAGACAGCAGCCAGACTACCGTTGTTTTTTGTTGTTTTTTTTAACAGCAGAGTGGTGGTCAGTAATCCAGACAACCAGCTGTTAACAATTGGAGGGAAAAAGCAGCATATTAGGAAAAGAAGAAAAGTTTGCTAAATTAATGTATTCATGTATGTATACCATTGGACTGGACCGATGCTGTGCCCAGCCTTACATACAAGGATGTAATATATAGTATAGATTTTGCACATGACCATACACCTGCACTGCACTAGGGAGCAACACATACTGCAGATTCCAGACTGATGACACTACTACTAATAACCAGCAGAGAGGAGTGAGGAATTACCTCTCTGTACTTATAGTACCTGTGACTGGGCACACTTTAATGACAGTTACGAGTTTTTACTAGCTCCCTGAGAGCAGCATACATGACATTGTAATGAATTGGCTTATTATTCCTGAGTCATGAAGTACATACTACTATTTATTCCTGACATTGACATTGGATGCTCCCTATTAAATTCCAGATGGTGATTTAGTGCTTGGGAGCTAATGATGCTGTAGACTGTGTTGCATTTAGAACAATAATCAGTCATATTACATTAAAGTGTTATTCCTATCTCAACTAACATAGTTATAATTGTAGGGATCGTCACGTTAACTATTTTTGCAAATACATTATTTCAGCAAACTTGCCTCCTTCCTTTGATGTGCCGCTCTTTGCTGCCCAATGTTGAGAGCTCGTTGTCTAGGTTACCGTCCACCACTCTGCTCTAAAAGCACTATCTGATTTATATAGAGCTGTAATGTGGATGTACAGAGAATATATATATGTATAGCGCGGAGCGCGCTTCATAGGGGGTGGGGGCTGGCTGCAGTAAGCAACCCGGCCCTCACTGTTAATGAAAGGCTGCAGTGATCACGCTGCAGCGTGTCATTAACCCCTTTAAGTCTAAGTGACAGTAGGAGTCCCCTGTCACTTAACAATCCGGACCCCCGCAGTGTGACTGCGGGGGTCACAATCGTTGTAACGGACCGCCGGAGGTCTCTCACCTACCTCTGCGCAGTCCAATCGGCGATCTGCTCGCTTAATTTTCCGATCTATTAAAATATAATAAGCGTCATCACTAACGGCGACCGGCGGAACCGAAAAGAGCAAAAAAAGTGCCAGGATTACCGATTTTTTGTTACATTATATATAAATAAAAGTAAACAAAAAGTGATCAAAACATCCGATCTTCACAAACATGGTATTAATAAAAACTAGAGATCAAGGCGGAAAAAATTAAACCCCAAACAGCCCCATAGGTGAAAAACTAAAACTGTTATAAGCGTCACAATAGGCCCATTTTATTAATAATTAATTGCAAAGAAAGGATTTCATTAAAAAGAAATATAAACCATTAGAGCATCTGTGTAAACCTGCATATGGTTGTGTTCAGGCTGACCTATAGAGTAATAGTATCATGTCGCTGTTACCATATAGTGCATTACGTAGACACATAAACCCAGTGGCGGATTAAATGTAGCCTGGGGCCCGGGCTGTCCACCCAATCCGCAAAAACCGCCCACATTAAAATCCGCTACTGCCCCCCCCCCCACGCTGTCCCTAATAAACACTGCCTGCCTCCCTTCCCTGCTGGCCCCAATAAACATAATGTTTGGTCCCTTGCTGCTACCCCCAGTTAGCATTGTCCACCCCACCTCCGCTGCCCCCAATAAACATATTGCGACTTGTTCACCCGCTGTTGCCCCCAATAAACATATTGCCACCTAGTTTTTTGCTGTTGCCCCCCAAGGTGACAGCTGCACAGAGGTTGTCAGGAGTGGAGGGGGCTGATCTTATAGGGGAGGTCACAGGGTCACAGCAGCACAGAGGATGTCAGGAGAGGAGGGTGCTGATCTTATAGGGGAGGTCACAAGGTCACAGCAGCACAGAGGATGTCAGGAGAGGAGGGTGCTGATCTTAAAGGGGAGGTCATAGCAGCTCAGAGGATGTCAGGAGAGGAGGGTGCTGATCTATAGGGGAGGTCACAGCAGCACAGAGGGTGTCAGGAGAGGAGGGTGCTGATCTATAGGAGAGGTCCGAGCAGCACAGAGGATGTCAGGAGAGGAGGGCGCTGATCTTATAAGGGAGGTCACAGGGTCACAGCAGCACAGAGGATGTCAGGAGAAGAGGGTGCTGATCCTATAGGGAAAGTCGCAGGGTCACAGCAGCACAGAGGATGTCAGGAGAGGAGAGTGCTGATCCTATAGGGGAAGTCGCAGGGTCACAGCAGCACAGAGGCTGTCAGGAGAGGAGGGTGCTGATCTTATAGGGGAGCTCGCAGGGTCCCAGCAGCACAGAGGATGTCAGGAGAGGAGGGTGCTGATTTATAGGGGAGGTCACAGCAGCACAGAGGATGTCAGCTGGCCCACTCTATAGCTGGCCCCCTTTTCCCCCCTTAGAGATGGTTCCCCTCTTCCCCCCTTATAGATGGCTCCCTCTTCTCGCCTTATAGATGGCCCCGTCTTCTCCCCTTATAGATGGCCCCCACTTCTCCCCTTATAGATGGCCCCCTTCACATACCACCTGTGCTACTGACATACTTATCACATGCCACATGTGCCAATTACATACCCACTACATACTGCATATACCACTCATTTACCCATCACACCACATCTACCACTAACACACTTGCCACAAACTTCATGGTCCATTAACATATACAACCCACACCCCATGTACCACTAATATACTTGTCACATATCTCATGTGCCACTAACATATTCATCACATACTCATTGTGTCAATAACATAGCACAGACAATATGTGCCACTAACATACTACATACCGCATGTGACACGAAAAAACTCGCCACATACTTTTTATGCCACTTACACACCGACCCCATTAATATATTAGAATCATGGCACACATTTACTGTTGGACATATGGGGGGACATTTAAAGAGGACCTGTCACCCCCCGTGCCGGGGTGACAGGCTCCCAACCCCCAACTAGATCCCCTTATACTGACCTCATGCTCCCGGAGCCGGTCCCGAGAAGGAGATATCCTGGTCAGAAGCCGGCGCGGTCGCTGTGGAGATAGGTCCGGCGTCTATAGAGAATGAATGGAGCTGGACTCATCTCTGCAGCGCATGCACAGCTCCATTCATTCTCTATGGACGCCGGACCTATCTCAACAGCGCGTGCGCCAGCTTCTTACCAGGATATCTCCGTCCCGGGATCGGTTCCAAGAGCGGGACTCAGCGACATGAGGTCAGTATGACGGGAACTAGCTGGGGGTCGGGGCCTGTCACCCCGGCACGGGGGTGACGGGTCTCCTTTAAATTAGGTCCGTCCCCAATTGCCCTGCCGGATTCACTGAGAGGCGCACTCTCCATATACAACAGGTGCTGGTTGTATATTACAATGCAACTGCAGTTTAATCCACTACATACCGTGATAAATAGCGAATGCAGCATGTGAGGGATGATTTGCTAGATGCTGCACGGCAGATTTGGTTACCCCAGAATAGCTTGATGCCTGCCAAAGAAAGTTTTTAAAATTAAAAAAATACCATCCCTAATATTTTATTTCTACTCTTCTCCCTTTTTTAAATAAATTTAAAAAGTAAAAAAATTTAAGCATATTTGGTATCATCGTGTGCAGAATTATCTATTAAACTATTAAAATGTAATGTTACTGATCTTGTACAGGCAATCGCATAAACCAAAATATAATGTATATATTTTTGGTTACAATATGTATTAGAAAAAAAAAGTTGTATTGTTAGGGTTAGCAGTGTAGATGGTAAAATGAATGCTGTTTTTAAAAAGTACAATTAGTTCTGCAAAAAAAAAAGTTACCGTGTACCTCTATAGGTAGAAAAAGAAAAGCGTTATGGACCTTAAAAGACGAGGAGGAGAAACGTGATAACTATGCTCAGCCAATCGCAGCTAAGCAGCTGATGACGCACCAGAGGGGGGGCGGCATGAGAGAGGGCTTGAGCGGTCCGGCCGGCCTCCTGAAGATGACGTCGTTGTCCCAAGATGGCGGCCGGGGTCGACAGTAATTATGTGAGTATGGACAAGAAGAGAAAATAGCGCTCCAACTCACACTTATGGCTGATACTAGAGCTTCTCAGCTACATTTAAAAGCCAACTCCCGTATGTTGGTACGTAATTTGATCAAACCATATTGCCCCATGTACCAGCGTGCAGGTCTCCTGGCTCACATGGGTCCCTACACTAACTCACCACCATGTCAGTCAGCGACCGCCATCCCCGCAAGGCGTGCACAATCAGGGAAGGGAGGCCATAGAACGGCCCTGCAACCCCACTGTCACAGGACCAATACCCAGAGGCCCTCGGAAATCCCAGCAGGCACCGACGGCGGAGAAAGCTGTCATCAAACAACACAAGTGTGAACAAGGTCTAAAACACTCACCACACTCCAGCAGCCATAGGTGTGAGGTGCAGCGCTATTTTCTCTTCTTGTCCGTATTTTACATTTCTCCCTTTTCTCAGTGTTTGCACTCCTCCTGGTAAGACCCACATGACCGAAATTAGCAGGAGACACCTGTGCACACATGACTTGTTCCTCCTATCCTTCCCATTCTACCTGCTGGAGTGTGTTGAGTGTTTTAGACCTTGTTCACACTTGTGTTGTTAGGTGATAGTTTTCTCCGCCGGCGGTGCCTGCTGGGATTTACGGGGGCCTCTGGGTATTGGTCCTGTGACAGTTGGGTTGCAGGGCCGTTCTATGGCCTCCCTTCCCTGGTTGTGCACGCCTTGCGAGATGGCGGTTGCTTACTGACATGTGGTGAGTTAGTGTAGGGACCCATGTGAACCAGGAGACCGGCATGATGGTACATGGGGCAGTATGGTTTGATCAAATTATATACCAACATCCTGGAGTTGGTTTTTAAATGTAGCTGAGAAGCTCTAGTATCAGCCATATTTGTGAGGTGCAGCACTATTTTCTCTTCTTGTCAGTAATTATGTGAGTATAATGCACCACACTTCCGGGGGTGGGGGGAACACGGTAAAGGGGAACATTCACTGAAATAACACACATTTCAAAATTGTATAACTTTGTAATGTGTCTTATTTAGTGTATAAATGAGTAGCACCGCACTACCACTAAGTCCTATGAAATTCAAAACAGGAAGGCCAACTATTTCAACTAACATAGTTATACTTGTAGGACATGAGGACAAGTTGTCAAGTTTTATATTTTTGCAAATACTATATACTATATAATAATTACAAATATTTATACTATTTGTATATGTATACTATAACTATATAGACAGCAGCCAGACTACCGTTGTTTTTTGTTGTTTTTTTTAACAGCAGAGTGGTGGTCAGTAATCTAGACAACCAGCTGTTAACAATTGGAGGGAAAAAGCAGCATATTAGGAAAAGAAGAAAAGTTTGCTAAATGAATGTATTCATGTATGTATACCATTGGACTGGACCGATGCTGTGCCCAGCCTTACATACAAGGATGTAATATATAGTATAGATTTTGCACATGACCATACACCTGCACTGCACTAGGGAGCAACACATACTGTAGATTCCAGACTGATGATACTACTACTAGTAACCAGCAGAGAAGAGTGAGGAATTACCTCTCTGTACTTATAGTACCTGTGACTGGGCACACTTTAATGACAGTTACGAGTTTTTACTAGCTCCCTGAGAGCAGCGTACATGACATTGTAATGAATTGGCTTATTATTCCTGAGTCATGAAGTACATACTACTATTTATTCCTGACATTGACATTGGATACTCCCTATTAAATTCCAGATGGTGATTTAGTGCTTGGGAGCTAATGATGCTGTAGACTGTGTTGCATTTAGAACAATAATCAGTCATATTACATTAAAGTGTTATTCCTATCTCAACTAACATAGTTATAATTGTAGGGATCGTCACGTTAACTATTTTTGCAAATACATTATTTCAGCAAACTTTCCTCCTTCCTCTGATATGCCGCTCTTTGCTGCCCAATGTTGAGAGCTCGTTGTCTAGGTTACTGACCACCACTCTGCTCTAAAAGCACTATCTGATTTATATAGAGCTATAATGTGGATGTATAGAGAACACATATATGTATAGCGCGGAGCGAGCTTCATAGGGGGGTGGGGGCTGGCTGCAGTAAGCAGCCCGGCCCTCACCGTTAATGACAGGCTGCAATGATCGCACTTCAGCTTGTCATTAACCCCTTTAAGTGTAAGTGACAGGGGGAGTCCCCGTTTTAATGGACTGCCGGAGGTCTCTCACCTGCCTCTGCGCGGTCCAATCGGCGATCTGCTCACTGAGCCTGCACAGGCTTAGTCCTATGGCATAGCAGTAAGTGTAGGTAAAAGTCCCCCCCCCCCAAAAAAAAGTAAAAAACATTATTATACTACCTCAAAACCTCTCCCCCAATAAAAGTTCAAATCACCCCCCTTTCCCATTATATGAATAAAACATATAAAAATAAATAAACCTATAATATAATGTAGCGTTCTTAATTGTTCGATCTATTAAAATATAACAAGCGTCATCACTAACGGCGACCGGCGTAAACGAAAAGAGCAAAAAAAAAGTGCGCGGATTACCGATTTTTTTTTACATTATATATATAAATAAAAGTAAACAAAAATTGATCAAAACGTCCGATCTTCACAAATATGGTATTAATAAAAACTAGAGATCAAGGCGGAGAAAATGACACCCCATACAGCCTCATAGATGAAAACTAAAACTGTTATAAGCGTCACAATAGGGCCATTTTATTAATAATTAATTGCAAAAAAAGGATTTAATTAAAAAGAAATATAAACCATTAGAGAATCTGTGTAAACCTGCATATGGTTGTGTTCAGGCTGACCTATAGAGTAATAGTATCATGTCGCTTTTACCATATAGTGCATTACGTTGACACAGAAACCCAGTGGCGGATTAAATGTACCCTGGGGCCCGGGCTGTCCACCCAATCCGCCAAAACCGCCCACATTAAAATCCGCTACTGCCCCCCCACCCCACCCCCACGCTGTTCCCAATAAACACTGCCTGCCTCCCCTCCCTGCTGGCCCCAATAAACATAATGTTTGGTCCCTTGCCACTACCACCTGCTGTTGCCCCCAATAAACATATTGCCACCTGGTTTCCTGCTGTTGCCCCCTCCCCAAGGTCACTGCTGCACAGAGGTTATCAGGAGAGGAAGGGGCTGATCTTATAGGGGGGGTCACAGGGTCACAGCAGCACAGAGGATGTCAGGAGAGGACGGGGCTGATCTTATAGGGGAGGTCACAGCAGCACAGAGGATCTCAGGAGAGGAGGGTGCTAATCCTATAGGAGAGGTCCCAGCAGCACAGAGCATGTCAGTAGAGGAGGGTGCTGATCTATAGGAGAGGTCCGAGCAGCACAGAGGATGTCAGGAGAGGAGGGCGCTGATCTTATAGGGGAGGTCACAGGGTCACAGCAGCACAGATGATGTCAGGAGAGGAGGGTGTTGATCTTATAGGGGAAGTTGCAGGGTCACAGCAGCACAGAGGATGTCAGGAGAGGAGGGTGTTGATCTTATAGGGGAAGTTGCAGGGTCACAGCAGCACAGAGGATGTCAGGAGAGGAAGGTGCTGATCTTATAAGGAAGGTCGCAGGGTCCCAGCAGCACAGCGGATGTCAGGAGAGGAGGGTGCTGATCTATAGGGGAGGTCACAGCAGCACAGAGGATGTCAGCTGGCCCCCTCTATAGCTGGCCCCCTCTTCCCCCCTTATAGATGGCTCCCCCTCTTCCCCCCTTATAGATGGCCCCCTCTTCTCCCCTTATAGATGGTCCCCCTTCACATACCACCTGTGCTACTAACATACTTATCACATGCCACATGTGCCAATTACATACCCACTACATACTGCATGTACCACTCATTTACCTATCACACCACATCTACCACTAACACACTTGCCACAAACTTCATGGTCCATTAACATATACAACCCATACCCCATGTACCACTAATATACTTGTCACATATCTCATGTGCCACTAACATATTCATCACATACTCATTGTGTCAATAACATAGCACAGACAATATGTGCCACTAACATACTACATACCGCATGTGCCACTAAAAAACTCGCCACATACTTTTTATGCCACTTACACACCGACCCCATTAATATATTAAATTAGAAACATGGCACACATTTACTGTTGGACATATGGGGGGACATTTAAAGAGGACCTGTCACCCTCCGTGCCGGGGTGACAGGCTCCCGACCCCCAACTAGATGCCCTTATACTGACCTCATGTCGCCGAGTCCCACTCCCGGAGCCGGTCCCGGGACGGAGATATCCTGGTCAGAAGCCGGCGCGGGTGCTCTGGAGATAGGTACGGCGTCTATAGAGATTGAAGGGAGCTGGACTAATCTCTGCAGCGCGCGCACGGCTCCATTCATTCACTATGGACGTCGAACCTATCTCCACAGCGTGTGCGCCAGCTTCTGACCAGGATATCTTCGTCCCGGGATCGGTTCCAAGAGCGGGACTCAGCGACATGAGGTCAGTATGACGGGAGCCAGCTGGGGGTCGGGGCCTGTCACCCCGGCATGGGGGTGACGGGTCTCCTTTAAATTAGGCCCGTCCCCAATTGCCCTGCCGTATTCACTAAGAGGAGCACTCTCCATATACAACAGGTGCTGGTTGTATTTTACAATGCAGTTTAATCCGCTACATACGTGATCAATAGCGAATGCAGCATGTGAGGGATGATTTGCTAGATGCTGCACGGCAGATGTGGTTACCCCAGAATAGCTTGATCCCTGCCATGGTATAGGTAATCTAAAGATAGCTTAAAAGGTGTTAAAAGAAAGTTTTTAAAATAAAAAAAAACCCATCCCTTAATACTTAATTCCTCCTCTTCTCCCTTTTTTAAATAAATTAAAAAAGTAAAAAAATTTAAGCATATTTGGTATCATCGTGTGCAGATTTATCTAAACTATACTGGGTTCACACTACGTATATTTTAGTCAGTATTGTGGTCCTCATATTGCAACCAAAACCAGGAGTGGATTAAAAACACAGAAAGGATCTGTTCACACAATGTTGAAATTGAGTGGATGGCCGCCATTTAATGGCAAATATTTGCTGTTATTTTAAAACAACGGCTGTTATATTGAAATAATGGCCGTTATATACTGTTATATGGCGGCCGTCCACTCAATTTCAACATTGTATGAACAGAGCCTTTCTGTGTTTTTAATCCACTCCTGGTTTTGGTTGCAATATGAGGACCACAATACTGACTGAAATATACGTAGTGTGAACCCAGTAAAATGTAATGTTACTGATCTTGTACAGGCAATAGCATAAACCAAAATATAATGTATATATTTTTGGTTACATCATGTATTAGAAAAAAAGAAGTTGTATTGTTAGGGTTAGCAGAGTAGATGGTAAAATGAATGCTGTTTTTAAAAAGTACAATTAGTTCTGCAAAAAAAAAAAAAAGTTACCATATAGCTCTATAGGTAGAAAAAGAAAAGCGTTATGGACCTTAAAAGACGAGGAGGAGAAACGTGATAACTATGCTCAGACAATCGCGGCTGAACAGCTGATGACGCACCAGAGGGGGGGCCGGCATGAGAGAGGGCTGGAGCGGTCTGGCCGGCCTCCTGAAGATGACGTTGTTGTCCCAAGATGGCGGCCCGGGTCGACAGTAATTATGTGAGTATAATGCACCACACTTTCGAGGGTGGGGGGAACACGGGAAAGGGGAACATTCACTTAAATAACACACATTACAAAGTTGTATAACTTTGTAATGTGTCTTATTTGGTGTATAAATGAGTAGCACCGCACTACCCCTCTAAAGGAGAAGACCTATGAAATTCAAAACAGGAAGGCCAACTATTTCAACTAACATAGTTATACAAAGAGGAAAAAAGTAGATGGGGATTCAGCTCACCTAGGTGTGGTTCTTTCTTGCAGCAAGCGTGTGAGATGGAGGGTGCACGGTTGTCCGGTGCTGGCCAGGCACTGATTACAAGACGTAAGTGGAGAAGAAACGTGGTGGATTCCGGCACTCCTGACGTGTGACTACAACTTAACTTTTAATAAATAAACATTAAAATGCGAAGTCACATAGCGGACCTACGCGTTTCACGCAGTTGCGCTTAATCATGGTCTAGCCATATGTGAGCAAGAGATCAATTTAAAAGCAAGGAGACATCCAATATGCGGAAGTCACGTCATAGTACATGGGGGTGGATCCTGGAGTGAATATTTTAACCCCTTAGGATCTGAAATACCCTATACATGTGGGATGTATTAGAAGAGCAGAACAAATATTTGTTGGGATATAGTAATATTATAAATAGTGAAATAATAAATCATTTTTGTAGTTCATACCCCTGGGTCTGCGTGTGTCTAGGCGGAAGATTGTTTCAGCTTCTTTATGAAGCAACATCTTGCGCCAATCCCCTCCCCTATGTGGTTTACTGACTTTGATAATGCCATAAAACCCAAATGTTTCCAAACTGCCACTATGTGCTTCTAAAAAATGTTTGACTGCTCCTGATGTGTTTGTGGAGATACCTTTGCGTATACCAGCAATGTGTTCACTGATGCGGTTTTTAAGTTTTCTGATCGTGCAACAGACGTACTTGAGGTTGCACTGATTACATTCAACAATATAAATAACATGGTTACTCTCACAATTGATGAAATCGGCAATCTCGTAGGATTTAGAGTTTGTACTGTCGGTGTAGCGTTTTTTGGTGTTAGTGTGAACACATACCTGGCAACGACTAAGACCACACCTAAAGTTTCCATTGGGGCGGTATCTATCGTTGGTGTTAGGAGCACGATACATGCTGGGAGAGAGCATATCCCCCAGCGATTTACGTGCGGGACGAAAACATAGAAAAGGAAAGCCGATATCCCGCACAGAACAGGCGATACAAGAAGAAATATTAAATATGGAATCAAACAATATGGAAATATCGATCACTAATATGCCCTCAACATCGGAAAGCATAATGAACTTATCCTCCTTTCCCTTGAAACCTAATCATGTCAAAATCTTATCCAAAGGACTTACCTTTGTTCCAACACAACGATTTGAGGTTTTTCAAACCATGATGGATGTTAATAAATTTGCTAGATTATTAACACTGAAACGTCATTTTTATAGCTCACGCCAAGGACATACTAATGTCCTCAATTGTAACACCGAGACTTCACATGAAAATGAATTTGTCAATTTATTGTTCTCGGAAAAAGTAAATCTAACTGAGCTCTTGGATTTGGAATATGAAGGCAAAATAGAAAAAGAGAAAGAGATACACAGTGTACACATTCAAACCTCCAATCCTACATACTATCCTCTCAAGTCCCGGGTAATGGCGTTAGATGAATTCCAACACGCCATGGAAAGAGACCTCAAAAACCTACACAGCAAGTCTTATGTGAATAGTTACCAACCTAACATAACGTGGTCAGAAAAGCAAGCCATCAAGGAGTTACAAACAAATAAAAATATAGTTATCAAGATGGCGGACAAGGGGGGGAAAATTGTGGTAATGGACTCTCACATATATGAAGAAATGGCATATAGCATTCTAAACGATATGTCCACCTACAAAAGATTACCACATGACCCCACCGCTGACTTCATGGTGAAACTTAGAAATCTTGTACAAGAGGGAGTTGCCATGGGCATCCTGGATGACAAACAGGCTGAATACCTCATACCATCCCATCCCACACTGTCCATATTCTATGGACTTCCAAAAGTTCATAAGGAGACCTGCCCCCCACCATTACGCCCCATCATATCGGGGGTGGGCTCCCTTAATGAGCGTATATGTGAGTGGGTTGATAGGCTCTTACAACCCTTGGTGACACGTGTGCCAGGCTATCTAAAAGACTCTGGATCGGTGCTTACAGCCTTTGAGAATTTTGTTTGGACAGAGCAATGTAACTGGCTCACTTGCGATGTCACAGCCCTGTACTCATCTATTCCCCATGATTCCGCCATCACTGCCCTGGCCTACCACTTGTACAGATATAGTGGTTATTCCAATGAATTGAAGGAATATATTATTGACGTTACTGTGTACTTATTGAAACACAATTTCTTTGTATTCAATGAAGAATTTTTCTTACAGGTTAGGGGAGCCCCCATGGGGGCGCGCTTCTCACCAACCCTTGCCGGTTTATACATAGCATGGTGGGAAGCCACATACATCTTTTCCCCTACCAATCCATTCCTCGACCACATCAAGTGGTACGGTCGCTTTATTGATGATCTCTTACTGGTGTGGGAGGCGGACCCCATAAACATCACTAAATTCATTGAATACATCAATACTAATGATCTAAATCTTTCCTTCACCCATCATCATCATCCCACAAACATGGCATTTTTGGACATAAATCTCACAACATCCATGTCAGATATCAACGTCAGTACATCTATGTATAGAAAGCCCACAGCTGGAAATACCATATTGCACGCATCCAGCCAACATCCACAACATACCATCCGAGCAATACCTGTTGGTGAGCTCACTCGTATAAAACGCATTTGCTCTGACATGGCAGAATACAACACTCAATGTGAACTGGCATCTAAGCGATTACGCGCTAGGGGCTATAGGAAAAACCTTTTAAAAAGAGCCAGAAGAATAGTGGATAAGAAAGATAGGAATATTCTGCTACATGGACGCATCAATAACGTTTCCAATAAAACAAACAAAAACACACAACATCCCCTAACTTTCTCCACCACTTTTTCTCCAGAATATCCTGAAATAGTACGAATCCTAAACAAAAACTTATCCATTTTAAGACAGGATGATGTCCTCACAGAAATACTGGAGCAAGGCCATAGATGCGTGTCACGCAAGGGTAAATCGCTGGGGGATATGCTCTCTCCCAGCATGTATCGTGCTCCTAACACCAACGATAGATACCGCCCCAAGGGAAACTTTAGGTGTGGTCTTAGTCGTTGCCAGATATGTGTTCACACTTACACTAAAAAACGCTACACCGACAGTACAAACTCTAAATCCTACGAGATTGCCGATTTCATCAATTGTGAGAGTAACCATGTTATTTATATTGTTGAATGTGCAATCTCAAGTACGTCGGTTGCACGATCAGAAAACTTAAAAACCGCATCAGTGAACACATTGCTGGTATACGCAAAGGTATCTCCACGAACACATCAGGAGCAGTCAAACATTTTTTAGAAGCACATAGTGGCAGTTTGGAAACATTTGGGTTTTATGGCATTATCAAAGTCAGTAAACCACATAGGGGAGGGGATTGGCACAAGATGTTGCTTCATAAAGAAGCTGAAACAATCTTCCGCCTAGACACACGCAGACCCAGGGGTATGAACTACAAAAATGATTTATTATTTCACTATTTATAATATTACTATATCCCAACAAATATTTGTTCTGCTCTTCTAATACATCCCACATGTATAGGGTATTTCAGATCGTAAGGGGTTAAAATATTCACTCCAGGATCCACCCCCATGTACTATGACGTGACTTCCGCATATTGGATGTCTCCTTGCTTTTAAATTGATTTCTTGCTCACATATGGCTAGACCATGATTAAGCGCAACTGCGTGAAACGCGTAGGTCCGCTATGTGACATCGCATTTTAATGTTTATTTATTAAAAGTTAAGTTTTAGTTACACGTCAGGAGTGCCGGAATCCACCACGTTTCTTCTCCACTTACATCTAACATAGTTATACTTGTAGGACATGAGGACAAGTTGTCAAGTTTTATATTTTTGCAAATACTATATAATAATTACAAATATGTATACTATTTGTATATGTATACTATAACTATATAGACAGCAGCCAGACTACCGTTGTTTTTTGTTGTTTTTTTTAACAGCAGAGTGGTGGTCAGTAATCTAGACCAGTGATTTTCAACCTTTTTTCAGCCGCGGCACACTTTTTATACTTAAAAAATCCCGGGGCACACCACCAACCAAAATGCCACAAAATGCCACAAAACAGTACATATTATACATATAGTTAATAACATAGATTCTAAATGTGTTTATACTCACTCAGTGTGAAACCTGGGCCTGTTTTCTTCTCCCCCCTGTGCTTCTCTCCTGTGCTTCTCTCCACCATACTTCTCCCCTCTACTTCTCTCCTGTGCTTCTCTCCACCATACTTCTCCCCCCTGCTTCTCTCCTGTGCTTCTCTCCCCCATGCTTCTCTCCTGTGCTTCTCTCCCCCATGCTTCTCTCCTGTGCTTCTCTCCACCATACTTCTCCCACCTGCTTCTCTCCCCTATGCTTCTCTCCTGTGCTTCTCTCCACCATACTTCTCCCCCCTGCTTCTCTCCTGTGCTTCTCTCCCCCATGCTTCTCTCCTGTGCTTCTCTCCACCATACTTCTCTCCTTTGCTTCTCTCTACCATACTTCTCCTCCCTGCTTCTCTCCTGTGCTTCTCTCCCCCATGCTTCTCCCCCCTGCTTCTCTCCTGTGCTTCTCTCCCCCATGCTTCTCTCCTGTGCTTCCCTCCACCATACTTCTCCCCCCTGCTTCTCTCCACCATACTTTTCCCCCCTGCTTCTCTCCTGTGCTTCTTTACCCATGCTTCTCTCCTGTGCTCTCCTGTGCTTTTCTCCACCATACTTCTCCCCCTGCTTCTCTCCTGTCCTTCTCTCCCCCATGCTTCTCTCCTATGCTTCTCTCTCCCCTTCTTCTCTCTTGTGCTTCTCTCCCCCATGCTTCTCTCCTGTGCTTCTCTCCACCATACTTCTCCCCCCTGCTTCTCTCCTGTGCTTCTTTCCCCCATGCTTCTCTCCTATGCTTCTCTCCCCCATGCTTCTCTCCACCATACTTCTTCCCCCTGCTTCTCTCCTGTGCTTCTCTCCCCCCTGCTTCTCTCCACCATACTTCTCCCCCCCCTGCTTCTCTCCACCAAACTTCTCTCCCCCCTGCTTCTCTCCGCTGTTTCTCTCCCCCATCCCTAGGTTTCTCTCCCCCCCTTCCTCCTCACCTCCTCCGAGATGGTCGCCGCTGCTGTCCGCCTCACCTACTGGTCACCTGTAGGGCCCGGACGTGCTCCTCCAATCAGCAGAGACCGGGAGCGTGGTGCGCTGCGGCGGGCCGTAGCGCACACGTTGATTGGATGCGTGCATCACGGCCCGCCACAGCGCACCACGCAACCGCCCACATTAAAATCCGCCACTGATCGCTGCGCATTGCCGGGGAACAAAACACAGGGGCACCATAGTTTGGGGAACTTTCCCCGCGGCACACCCGACCCGCGGCACACTGGTTGAAAATCACTGATCTACACAACCAGCTGTTAACAATTGGAGGGAAAGAGCAGCATATTAGGAAAAGAAGAAAAGTTTGCTAAATGAATGTATTCATGTATGTATACCATTGGACTGGACCGATGCTGTGCCCAGCCTTACATACAAGGATAAAATATATAGTATAGATTTTGCACGTGACCATACACCTGCACTGCACTAGGGAGCAACACATACTGTAGATTCCAGACTGATGATACTACTAATAATAACCAGCAGAGAGGAGTGAGGAATTACCTCTCTGTACTTATAGTACCTGTGACTGGGCACACTTTAATGACACTTGCAAGTTTTTTACTAGCTCCCTGAGAGCAGCGTACATGACATTGTAATGAATTGGCTTATTACTCCATGAAGTACATACTACTATTTATTCCTGACATTGACATTGGATGCTCCCTATTAAATTCCAGATGGTGATGCAGTGCTTAGGAGCTAATGATGCTGTAGACTGTGTTGCATTTAGAACAATAATCAGTCATATTACATTAAAGTGTTATAATAATAAGTGTAATAATGCAAATACATTATTTCAGCAAACTTGTCTCCTTCCTCTAATTTGCCGCTCTTTGCTGCCCAATGTTGAGAGCTCATTGTCTGACCACCACTCTGCTCTAAAAGCACTGTCTGATTCATATAGAGCTATAATGTGGATGTACAGAGAATATATATATGTATAGCGCGGAGCGCGCTTCATAGGAGGTGGGGGCCGGCTGCAGTAAGCAGCCCGGCCCTCACCGTTAATGACAGACTGCAGTGATCGCGCTGCAGCGTGTCATTAACCCTTTAAGTGTAAGTGACAGGGGGAGTCCCCTGTCAGTCAACGATCGGGACCCCCGCAGTGTGACTGCGGGGGTCACAATCGTTGTAACGGACCACCGGAGGTCTCTCACCTGCCTCTGTGCGGTCCAATCGACAATCTGCTCACTGAGCCTGCACAGGCAGGCTCAATGAACAGATCACCTATCACACTGATCAATGCTATGCCTATGGCTTAGCAGTAATCAGTGTGAATAATCACACAAGTGTATGTGTAAAAAAAATGTAAAAAAAACAATATTACACTCCCACAAAACCCCTCCCCCAATAAAAGTTCAAATCACCCCCCTTTCCCATTATATAAATAAAACATATAAAAATAAATAAACCTATAATATACCGTATCATGCTTAATTGTCCGATCTATTAAAATATAACAAGCGTCATCACTAACGGCGAACGTCGTAAACGAAAAGAGCAACAAAATTGCGCGGATTACCGATTTTTTGTTACATTATATATAAATAAAAGTAAACAAAAAGTGATCAAAACATCCGATCTTCACAAATATGGTATTAATAAAAACTAGAGATCATGGCGGAAAAAATGACACCCCAAACAGCCTCATAGGTGAGAAAATAAAACCGTTATAAGCGTCACAATAGGGCCATTTTATTAATAATTAATTGCAAAAAAAGGATTTTATTAAAAAGAAATATAAACCATTAGAGAATCTGTGTAAACCTGCATATGGTTGTGTTCAGGCTGACCTATAGAGTAATAGTATCATGTCGCTGTTACCATATAGTGTATTACGTAGACACAGAAACCCAGTGGCGGATTAAATGTACCCTGGGGCCCGGGCTGTCCGCCCAAACCGCCCACATTAAAATCCGCTACTGCCCCCCCCACACACACACACTGTCCCCAATAAACAATGCCTGCCTCCCCACCTCCGCTGCCCCCAATAAACATATTGCCACTTGTTCACCCACTGTTACCCCCAATTAACATATTGCCACCTGGTTTCCTGCTGTTGCCACCCGCCCCCAAGGTCACAGCTGCACAGAGATTGTCAGGAGATGAGGGGGCCAATCTTATAGGGGAGGCCACAGGGTCACAGCAACACAGGGGATGTCAGGAGAGGAGGGTGCTGATCTTATAGGGGAGGTCACAGCAGCACAGAGGATCTCAGGAGAGGAGGGTGCTAATCCTATAAAAGAGGTCCCAGCAGCACAGAGGATGTCAGGAGAGGAAGGTGCTGATCTATAGGAGAGGTCCGAGCAGCACAGGGGATGTCAGGAGAGGAGGGTGCTGATCTATAGGAGAGTTCCGAGCAGCACAGTGGATGTCAGGAGAGGAGGGCGCTAATCTTATAGGGGAGGTCACAGGGTCACAGCAGCACAGAGGATGTCAGGAGAGAAGGGTGTTGATCTTATAGGGGAAGTCGCAGGGTCACAGCAGCACAGAGGATGTCAGGAGAGGAGGGTGCTGATCTTATAGGGGAAGTTGCAGGGTCACAGCAGCACAGAGGATGTCAGGAGAGGAGGGTGCTGATCTATAGGGGAGGTCACAGCAGCACAGAGGATGTCAGCTGGCCCCCTCTATAGCTGGCTCCCTCTTCCCCCCTTATAGATGGCCCCCCCCTCTTCCCCCCTTGCTGCGGACAGCCGGACTCTTGGGACCGCAAGCAAAACAATGCTTGTGGTCACAAGAGAGTGCAGTGGCGGATTATAATGTGGGCGGCGTGGCATGGCCCCCCCCCGCCCAAACCACCCACATTATAATCCACCACTGCAGGAACCCCCCAAACGTTACCATATTGCATTCTTTTTTTACGATTTCACCAATTTATATCTTTATAAATGATAATTTTGGGGTTCCATCATACATGTTATGGTAGAATGAAAGATGTCATTACAAAGTACAACTATTCCTGTAACAAATAAGCCCTTACACAGCCTGTAGATAGAAAACTGAAAGTGCTAGAGCTCTTAGAAGGGGAGGAGGGAAAAACAAAAACGCAAAAATGAAAATTTGCGTGGTCCACTTGGTCATTTTGGGCCTGGTCCTCAAAGGGTTAAAGAAGTTTCAATGCATACAATAAACACCAAGGCAAAATAGCCCCACGTGGGGGGGAGGTTCGAGGGGGAGGGGTGAAGTACACTGAATACATAATATACAAATTAAAAAAAACAGGGTATAACAAAGCGGTGCCTCCAGGATTGGGAAAAAAACTAAGGACTAAAGAAAATGGGAATACAAATTGAAAAACAAATAAACAATACTAACATGCATGCTCAACTAAGTGCCTGATCAGAATGGTGGTCGGTAACCTAGACAACGAGCTGTCAACACTGGAAAGTAAAAAGCAGCATATCATAAAATCAAGAGATATAGCTGAAAGGGGTTGTCCAACGAAAAATATTTTCTTTCAAAACAACTGGTGTCAGAAAGTTATATAGATTTGTAATTTACTTCTATCTCCCAGTCTTTCCATACTTAAAGGGGTTGTCCAGCGAAAAAATGTTTTCTTTCAAATCAACTGGTATCAGAAAGTTAAATAGATTTGTAATTTACTTCTATTTAAAAATCTCAAGTCTTTCCATACTTATTAGCTACTATATATCCTGCATGAAGTGTTGTTTGTTTACATTCAGAAACATTGCTCTCTACTGACATCTCTGGCGGAGTCAGGAACTGTCCAGAGCAGCAGCAAGTCCCCATAGAAAACATCTCCTGCTCAGGACAGTTCCCGACTCCGCCAGAGATGTCAGCAGAGAGCACTGTTTCTGAATGTAAACAAACAACACTTCCTGCAGGATATATAGTAGCTTATAAGTATGGGAAGACTTGAGATTTTTAAATAGAAGTAAATTACAAATCTATTTAACTTTCTGATACCAGTTGATTTGAAAGAAAACATTTTTTCGCTGGACAACCCCTTTAACCCTTTGAGGACCAGGCCCAAAATGACCCAGTGGACCGCGCAAATTTTGATCTTAGTGTTTTCGTTTTTCCCTCCTCCCCTTCTAAGAGCTCTAGCACTCTCAGTTTTCTATCTACAAGCCATGTAAGCGCTTGTTTTTTACAGGAATAGTTGTACTGTGTAATGGCGTCTTTCATTTTACCATAACCTGTATGATGGAATCCCAAATATATTATTTATGAAGATATGAATAGGTGAAATCGTAAGAAAGAATGCAATATGGTAACGTTTGGGGGGTTCCTGTGTCTACGTAATGCACTATATGGTAACAGCGACATGATACTATTATTCTATAGGTCAGCCCGAACACAACCATATGCAGGTTACACAGATTCTCTAATGTTATATATGTATTTTTTTATGAAATCCTTTTTTTTGCCAATTAAATATTAATATAATGGCCCTATTGTGACGCTTATAACGGTTTTATTTTTTCACCTACAGGGCTGTATGGGGTGTCATTTTTTCCGCCATGATCTCTAGTTTTTATTAATACCATATTTGTGAAGATCGGATGTTTTGATCACTTTTTATTGATTTTTTTTAATATATAATGTAACATAAAATCGGTAATCTGCGCACTTTTTCCCCTCTTTTCGTGTACGCCGTTTACCGGTCACAATGACGCTTGTTATATTTTAATAGATCGGACAATTCCGCACGCTACGGTATATTATATGTTTATCTATTTATTCATTTTCATATGTTTTATTTATATAATGGGAAAGGGGGGTGATTTAGACTTTTATTGGGGGAGGGGCTTTGGGGTAGTGTAATAGTGTTTTCAACTTTTTTTTTTTACACTTTTGAAGTCCCTTTGGGGGACTTGTACATACAATACTTAGATTTCTACACTGATGAATGCTATGCCATAGGCATAGCATTGATCAGTGTTATCGGCGATCTGCTCATTGAGCCTGCCTGTGCAGGCTTAGAGTAGCAGATCGCCGATCGGACCGCACGGAGGCAGGTGAGAGACCTCCGGCAGTCCGTTTCAATGATCGGGAAGTGACAGGGGACTCCCCCTGTCACTTACACTTAAACGCCGCGGTCGCGCCGTGATCGCGGCGTTTAAGGGGTTAATGACACGCGGCAGCGCGATCGCTGCAGCGTGTCATTACCGGTGAGGTCCCGGCTGCTGATTGCAGCCGGCCCCCACCTGCTATGAAGCGCGCTCCGCTCCGGAGCGCGCTTCATAGCGGGAAAAACACCCAGGACGTAAGGTTACGGGGACAGACTTCCATGACGTAACCCTACGTCCAGGGTCGTCTAAGGGTTAACCCTTTGAGGACCAAGCCCAAAATGACCCAGTGGACCGCGCAAATTTTCATTTTTGCGTTTATTGGTTTTTCCTCCTCCCCTTCTAAGAGCATGAGTAGTTGCACTTTGCAATGGCGTCTTTCATTTTACCATAACATGTATGATGGAATCCCAAAATTATCATTTATGAACCGTTTAACCCCAAATTTGGCACACAGATACATTGGGTGCCCGGGAAGGTTATTGCGAAGGTCCCGTCCCCGCCAGATGTACAGGAGGGGAGGGGGAGGGGAAAGAGAGGCGCCCCATAGAGATGAATGGGAAAATCTCCTCACTGCACACAGGTGATATAATTAGCTGCAGCAGACACGGCAGTTGGAGCCTTAGCAACCAATAGGATTACTGCTTTCATTTTCACAGGGAGCAATGGTTGCTAGGGAAGCTGCCTCACAACATCCACAGTAATAACTGGTAGACACCCTACTCCATCTATACAGTACATGTATATACAGGACCCCCTACTCCATCTATACAGTACATGTATATACAGGGCCCCCTACTCCATCTATACAGTACATGTATATACAGGACCCCCTACTCCATCTATACAGTACATGTATACAGGACCCCCTACTCCAACTATACAGTACATGTATATACAGAACCCCCTACTCTATCTATACAGTACATGTATATACAGGGCCCCCTACTCTATCTATACAGTACATGTATATACAGGGCCCCCTACTCTATCTATACAGGACATGTATATACAGGGCCCCCTACTCTATCTATACAGGACATGTATATACAGGACCCCCTACTCCATCTATACAGTACATGTATATACAGGGCCCCCTACTCCATCTATACAGTACATGTATATACAGGACCCCCTACTCCATCTATACAGTACATGTATACAGGACCCCCTACTCCATCTATACAGTACATGTATATACAGGACCCCCTACTCCATCTATACAGTACATGTATATACAGGACCCCCTACTCCATCTATACAGTACATGTATATACAGGACCCCCTACTCCATCTATACAGTACATGTATATACAGGACCCCCTACTCCATCCATACAGTACATGTATATACAGGACCCCCTACTCCATCTATACAGTACATGTATATACAGGACCCCCTACTCCATCTATACAGTACATGTATATACAGGACCCCCTACTCCATCTATACAGTACATGTATATACAGGACCCCCTACTCCATCTATACAGTACATGTATATACAGGACCCCCTACTCCATCTATACAGTACATGTATATACAGGACCCCCTACTCCATCTATACAGTACATGTATATACAGGACCCCCTACGCCAACTATACAGTACATGTATATACAGGGCCCCCTACTCCATCTATACAGTACATGTATATACAGGGCCCCCTACTCCATCTATACAGTACATGTATATACAGGGCCCCCTACTCCATCTATACAGTACATATATATACAGGACCCCCTACTCCATGTATACAGTACATGTATATACAGAAACCCCTACTCCATCTATACAGTACATATATACACAGAACCCCCTACTCCATCTATACTGTACATGTATACAGGACCCCCTACTCCATCTATACAGTACATGTATATACAGGACCTCCTACTCCATCAATACTGTACATGTATACAGGACCCCCTTCTCCATCTATACAGTACATGTATATACAGGGCACTACAGGACAGGTATACCAAACTGTGACTGGGTAACACCGCCACACCAGACCTGACCAATACCGCCATAGTGTGACTGGATAACACTGCCATACCAGACCTGACCAATACCGCCACACTGTGACTGGATAACACTGCCATACCAGACCTGACCAATACCGCCACACTGTGACTGGATAACACTGCCATACCAGACCTCACCAATACAACCATACTGTGACTGGATAACACTGCCATACCAGACCTGACCAATACCGCCATACTGTGCTGGATAACACTGTCATAACACACCTGACCAATATTTCCACACTGTGACTGGGTAACACCTCCATACTAGACCTGACCAATACCGCCATACTGTGACTGGATAACACTGCCATACCAGACCTGACCAATACCGCCACACTGTGACTGGAGAACACTGCCATACTAGTCCTGACCAATACCGCCACACTGTGACTGGATAACACTGCCATACCAGACCTGACCAATACCGCCATACTGTGACTGGGTAACACTGCCACACCAGACCTGACCAATACCGCCATACTGTGCTGGATAACACTGTCATACCAGACCTGACCAATACCGCCATACTGTGACTGGGTAACACTGCCACACCAGACCTGACCAATACCGCCATACTGTCACTGGATAACACTGTCATACCACACCTGACCAATACCGCCAAACTGTGACTGGATAACACTGCCATACCACACCTGACCAATACCGCCATACTGTGACTGGATAACACCACTATACCAGACCTGACCAATACCGCCATACTGTGACTGGAGAACACCGCCACACCAGACCTGACCAATACCGCCGTACTGTGACTGGAGAACACCACTATACCAGACCTGACCAATACCGCCATACTGTGACTGGAGAACACGCCACACCAGACCTGACCAATACCGCCGTACTGTGACTGGATAACACCGCCATACCAGACATGACCAATACCGACACACTTTACTGAATAACACTGCCATACCAGACCTGACCAATACCGCCATACTGTGACTGGATAACACAGCCACACCAGACCTGACCAATACCGCCATACTGTGACTGGATAACACCGCCATACCAGACCTGACCAATACCGCCATACTGTGACTGGAAAACACCGCTATACCAGACCAATACCGCCATACCCCCCTCGAAAAGACACCAGATTTTCTGGCAAGTCTGAACGGGAGGGTACTGCCCCTCTTCAAGGTGCTACCCTACACACCAGACCATGGGTGCCTAATGGTAAATACAACCCTGCAGGTATACAGGACACTGACACTTTATACCCGGGCAGCGCCGGGTACATTTTCTAGTTATTAATAAAATGGCCCTATTGTGACGCTTAAATCGGTTTTAGTGTTTCACCTACAGGGCTGTGTGGGGTGTCATTTTTTCCTCCATGATCTCTAGTTTCTATTAATACCATATTTGTGAAGATCGGACGTTTTGATCACTTTTTATAATTTTTTTTTATATATAATGTAACAAAAAAATCGGTAATCCGCGCACTTTTTTAGCTCTTTTAGTTTACACCGTTCGCCGTTCGCAATGACGCTTGTTATATTTTAATAGATCGGACAATTACGCACGCTACGATATATTATATGTTTATTTATTTTTATATGTTTTATTTATATAATGGGAAAGGGGGGTGATTTGAACTTTTATTGGGGGAGGGGCTTTGGGGTAGTGTATTAGTGATTTTTACTTTTTCCTTTTTACATATTTGAAGTCCCTTTGGGGGACTTTTACATACGCTTGTGTGATTATTCACACTGATCACTGCTATGCCATAGGCATAGCATTGATCAGTGTGATAGGCGATCTGCTCATTGAGCCTGCCTGTGCGAGCTCAGTGAGCAGATCGCTGATTGAACCGTGCAGAGGCAGGTGAGAGACCTCCGGCGGTCTGTTTCAACGAACAGGACCCCCGCAGTCACACTGCTGGGGTCCTGATCGTTAAGTGACAGGGGACTCCCCTTGTTACTTACACTTAAACGCTGCAATTGCAGGGGTTAATGACACGCTGCAGCACGATCGCTGCAGCTTGTCATTAACGGTGAGGTGGGGGCTGCTCACTGCAGCCGGCCCCCACCTCCTATGAAGCACGCTCATAGGTCAGGGCGTACAGGTCTGCCCACGGTCGTCTGGGCACAGACTTCCAGGGCATACCTGTACGCCCTCGGTCGTCTAGGGGTTAAAAGAAAGAATTTTTCACTGGACAACCCCTTTAAGATGAGATAAGAATACCTGTTTAATTGCAACAAATACATATTTGATTTTGGAGATAAGTTATTACAGTTCTATATGAGTAGTGCCACCTGCATACTTTGTACAGTGTACACCCTAATGGTAGCAGATAGATAGGTAAATGTATAGACAATAGCACCTGCAACTATTGTCTATTTCTTCAGTGTTTGCCTTCATAAACAGAAAGTCTGTGCTATGAGGAAAGTCAACAAATTGCTGCAGCTCTGACAGTGCTGGAGGCAGATACCCGCTGTTCTCTCCCACTGTTGTTGTTGCTGCTGCCATCTGTTCATCTTGCCTGATCTTCTGTATAAAAAGTCCATGTCCAGCCAATGTGTTTTCATTTGTGGTGTTTTGGGGTCAGCAGCATTTTTTAACCCTTTGAGGACCAGGCCCAAAATGACCCAGTGGACCGCGCAAATTTTGATCTTAGTGTTTCCGTTTTTCCCTCCTCCCCTTCTAAGAGCTCCAGCACTTTCAGTTTTTTATCTACAGGCCATGTAAGGGCTTATTTGTTACAGGAATAGTTGTACTTTGTAATGGCGTCATTCATTTTACCATAACATGTATGATGGAATTCCAAATATATTATTTATGAAGATATAAATTGGTGAAATCGCAAAAAAGAATGCAATATGGTAACGTTTGGGGGTTCCTGTGTCTACGTAATGCACTATATGGTAAAAGCGACATGACACTATTATTCTATAGGTCAGTCCGAACACAACCATATGCAGGTTACACAGATTCTCTAATGTTATATATATATTTTTAAATGAAATCCTTTTTTTTGGCAATTAATTATAAATAAAATGGGACTATTGTGACGCTTATAAAGGTTTTATTTTTTCACCTACGGGGCTGTATGGGGTGTCATTTTTTCCGCCATGATCTCTAGTTTTTATTAATACCATATTTGTGAAGATCGGACGTTTTGATCACTTTTTATTAATTTTTTTATATATATAATGTAACATAAAATCGGTAATCCGCGCACTTTTTTCCCTCTTTTCGTGTACGCCGTTTACCGGTCACAATGACGCTTGTTATATTTTAATAGATCGGACAATTACGCACGCTACGGTATATTATATGTTTATCTATTTATTTATTTTTATATGTTTTATTTATATAATGGGAAAGGGGGGTGATTTAGACTTTTATTGGGGGAGGGGTTTTGGGGTAGTGTGTTAGTGTTTTTAACTTTTTTTTTTTTACACATTTGAAGTCCCTTTGGGGGACTTGTACATAGATTAGTTTGATTTTTACACTGATGAATGCTATGCCATAGGCACAGCATTGATCAGTGTTATCGGCGCTCTGCTCATTGAGCCTGCCTGTGCAGGCTCAGTGTAGCAGATCGCCGATCGGACCGCACGGAGGCAGGTGAGAGAGCTCCGGCGGCCCGTTTTACCGATCGGGACCCCCGCAGTCACACTGCGGGGGTCCCGATCGGTAAGTGACAGGGGACTCCCCCTGTCACTCACACTTAAACGCCGTGGTCGCGCCGCGATCGCGGCGTTTAAGGAGTTAATGACACGCGGCAGCGCGATCGCTGCAGCGTGTCATTGCCGGTGAGGTCCCGGCTGCTGATTGCAGCCGGCCCCCACCTGCTATGAAGCGCGCTCCGCTCCGGAGCACGCTTCATAGCGTGAGAAACACCCAGGGCGTACAGTTACGCCCTAGGTCGTCTGGGGACAGACTTCCATGGCGTAACTATACGCCCTGGGTCGTCTAAGGGTTAAAGCTCTTTACATGTATCTCTGGCATCCTTCCAATAGCCTACAAACAGGAATAAAACAAACAAGAGGAAACACTAAAACATACATTTGTTGCATATGTAAGGCTGGGTTCACACTACGTTTTTGCAATCCTTTTTTTTTTTCATCCGTTTTTTCCAAAAAACGGATGAAAAACTGATGAAAAGAACGGATGCAACTGTGTGCATTCGTTTTGATCCGTTTTTCCATTGACTTCCGGTTGACCTAATTTTTGTGTCTGTCAAAAAAAACGGATCCGTTTTGATCCATTTATTTTTTTTAATAATGGAAGTCAATGGAAAAATGGATCAAAACAGATGCACACAGTTACATCCGTTTTTTTTCATCAGTTTTTCATCCGTTTTTTGGAAAAAACTGATGAAAAAAACGGATTGTGAAAACGTAGTGTGAACTCACGTAAATCTACGGCCGTAGTTCTCGCCGCAGAACTTCAGCCGTAGATTTGCGGGGTGGAACATAGCATTATTTGCTATGGGATCCCGGCCGGAGCGTACACACATCGTATACGCTCCGGCCAGTTCCCATGCTGCGCCGCAAATAACTGACAGGTCCATTATTTGCAGACAGAGTTCAATGAATTCCGCCCGCAGAAGGACCTGTCAGTTCACACAGTGAAGCGAGCGGCTCCGGACGCTTGCTTCACTGTGTGCTATGGGAAGCTCTGATGCGGGCGGGCACTGATGCGCCCGCATCAGAGCTCCACGGAGGATAGATCATCTGGCCGGTACTTAAGTACCGGCCATGATGATCTGGGCTGAGACCGGCCGTTCCGTGACCTGGCCGGAGTCACGGAACGCCTGGTCTCATACACAGTGTGAACACAGCCTCACAGAGTAAAAACACTGCCAAAAACTCACAGAAAGAAACTCCAAAATGCTTGAAATTTTTGTTGATAACCATTTATTTATCCTAACATAAAATGAATAATGAGGGCTAGTTAGATGAGATTTTCTGCCACACACACAATCACAATTTCTTATGCCAGGATTGTTGGAGTTCAACTGTCAGCCAGGAGCAGGGAGTCTCCACTCCAAATACCAAATAGTTTTACATCTTACAAGCTGCAGTTACACTGTTATCTCATGTAAGGAGTTTGTTTACTGGGTTCACCCCATCAGCTTCCCAGTGACACAATCACTGGTGCCAGTGGATTTCAATGACAGCTGAGGACTTTGTGAAGGCCTCAAGGCCTGCCATGGGTGTCTTCACATTGTCCGTCAGTGTTAGGCTATGTTCATACGCTGTACAAACAACGGTTATTCCGCTACATATGGCCAGAATTATTGATCATGATCATTAATTCCGGCCATAGGTAGCTTCAAACAACAACCGTTCATGGCAGAATGGCTGTTGTTTGTACAGCATGTGAACATAGCCTCATTCTGACAGGCATAATATATTGCACTATAGTACTAGTGTAGTGTATTATATGAGCAACCAGCATATAGTCAAAGCCTTCTTGTGGGACTAAAAGAGCAATCATACAATTGTGCCTGCCGAGGCACAGATACATTGGCACTCTTTCAAAGTCGGGTGCATACATATCTTTGCACAGACTGGCACTGACCCCATTTACTTCTATGTCCAAAAAGTAGTCAGTTTGTGAACATTTTCAGAAATTTTTTTACACATTTATCATTTTTTACTATGAACACTGGCGTGGTTTAAAATAAAATAACTATATGTGAGGGAAATCACCCAAACATAGTAACTTCCTGACTACGTTCAGGCTATCAAAGTAAATAGGATCTGTGCCAGCTCATGTACATATATGTTGGCACCCGATTTTGTCATTGTGCCAATGTATCTGCACAATAATAGCGTAAACAGAGCTCAAAGGGCTTGTCCAGCATAAGCTACTAATCTCTGGTGCTGGGGCACATAGCAGTGCTATATACTTACCTGTCTTTCTCTGCCAAAGATGCCGATTCCCAGGCTGCCCGATGTCCGCTGCTGTCATTTTCTTCAGAACTTTGCTGATGTGGTGTTTTCACAGGAGATTAGACAGTCTGTGCTAGTGTGCAGTCTATGCTAAGTGGCTAAGTTCCTGTCTGCATTGCACGACAGCGGAAGTTGTAAAGAAGATGACAGTGGGCAGCCCGGGAACTGGCATTTGTGGCAGGCAGGACATGTCAATATATAGTATTGCTGTGTCCCAAGCAGCATCAGAGATTATTGGTTTACACTGGACAACTCCTTTAATAAAAAAGATAAAAATGTTTTTGCCCACAATAACATAAAAACTAAAACACAAAAACATATCTTTGGTATCGCCAGGTGAATAATGACCTGAACAATACAATTATTTCATTGTTCATCCTGCACAGTGAATGCTATAGATTTCACACCCTCAGCTTGCTGCGTTTTGACAAAACTGCCACAGAGCCTTAAAAAACACCAAGGAGGAGAGAAAAACACGTTTTTGCAACAAAAAACTAAAACAAAAAACACCATGGCATTTTTATTGGCGTTTTTCCAGGATTTTAAGGCAGTGTGAAGCCAGTCTAACAGCACATTGCATTTTTTTCATGCGGTTGCGTTTTTTTCTGGCGTTTTCACTTTATGTGTGAATGGCTTTTTTGTACTTGAGGCATTTTTTGAGTCAGCGTTTTTACCCGAACATGGACTTCACTGCTGAAGTCTGTGTTCAGGTCAAAATGCCAACCCGAAAAAAAAACCTGCATAGGTTTCCCCCTTTTTTCATAACCAGCCAGATTAAAAAAAAAAAAAAACAACAGCAGCAGCCTAGTAGTACCAGGGTGGGAAGGCCTCTTTTATTTGGCCTTCCCTAGTCTAATAATACCAACCCGCTACCGCTGATTCCAGGAGCACCAATTTTAGTGTTAGCCATTTCATACTGGCTAACATTAGGCCCCCAACTTAGTAATGGATGCTGTCAGACAGCTTCCACTACTAAGCCTGTAATAAAATAAAATAATCTCGGGATACCGATTTCTAAAAAAACTAAGGGGAAAAACACAGACAAAAAAGGAGCAGAACACCCATCATTTTGACAGGTGTTCTGGACCTTACAATATGCAGCATCTTTGCTGCTTACAGTCTGCCAGTAAGGATGCATGCCATCGCAGCGTTTAGGTATTCAGTGACAGGACAAGTCACTGACTGACCGGGACCCCCGCAGCATGACGGACGGGGGTAAATCACTTACCTCCATCTTGTCGGATCTGCGTTTTATGCATAGGGTCTGTTCTCAGACAGATCACCGATAACACTGATCTATGTTATCCTATGGCATAGCATAGATCAATATATGCAATCTAATGATTGCATGTTTTACAGTAAAATAAAGTGTAAAGAAAAGTGTAATACATTTTTTTAAGTATTTAAAAACCCCTTATAACCCCCCCAAATAAAAGTTTAATATACCTCCATGCCCATTATAAAAACAAAAATATGTAAGAAAAATAAAAATAAATAATCATATAACATATCATAGCGTGCGGAACTGTCCAATCTATTAAAATATAACATTATTGTTCCCGCACAGTGAACAGCATAAATCAAAAACACCAGGATTGCTAATTTTTTCTTAAATTATATATCAGGAAAAAATTTATTAAAAGCAATCCAAATTTTTCTCTTACACCAATATGATATTAATAAAAACTAAAGATCATGGCGCAAAAAAATTACACCCCAACCAGCCCTGTAGATGGAAAATTAAAAGCGCTATGGCTCTTAGAAGGCAGGGAGGAATATTGCATTAATTTGACTTAGACATCCTGGCTTGAATGACTTCGGTCAGGAAGGGGTTAAAGAAAAAAATTTTTTTAAATTTTCTACCTCTTTAACCCCTTAACGACATAGGGCGTATATTTACGCCCTGATGCCGTTAAGGACGTTCAGAGCGGGGCCGCGCGGCGACCCCGCTCTGAACCGCCGTGGTCCCGGGTGCCGCTTGTAGCCCGGGACCGCAGGTATTAGCGGGCACGGTCCGATCACTGTGCCCGCTAATACAGTAATCAGATGCAGCTGTCAAACATGACAGCTGCATCCGATTACCGGACGCAGCGCCATCCCTGGTGTCTAGTGGGGAGATTGCTCCTCCGGGATGTTATCCCGGAGGAGCGATCTCCGTTACTGATGCCGGCCGGGGACCGCTCCAAGATGGCGCCGTCCCCGCCTCGGCACTCATTTACTTCCGGCTGCAGCAGCCGGAAGTAAACGAGTGCCTATCTCATGGATCTCTGCAGCATATCTATGCTGCAGAGATCTCAATGAGAGATCAAAGCACTTATGCTAGAAGTCCCCTAGGGGGGCTTCTAGTATAAGTGTAAAAGTAAAAAAAAAAGTATTGTTATTAGTAAAAAGCCCCCTCCCCTAATAAAAGTCAGAATCACCCCCCTTTTCCCAGGTTATAAATAAAAATAAATAAATAAACAAACATGTTTGCTATCGCCGCGTGCGCAATCGCCCGAACTATTAATTAATCACGTTCCTGATCTCGCACGGTAAATGGCGTCAGCGGAAAAAAATCCCAAAGTGCAAAATTGCGCGTTTTGGGTCGCATCAAATCCAGAAAAATTGTAATAAAAAGCGATCAAAAAGTCGTATATGCGCAATCAAGGTACCGATAGAAAGAACACATCATGGCGCAAAAAATGACACCTCACACAGCCCCATAGACCGAAGGATAAAAGTGCTATAAGCCTGGGAACGGAGCGGTTTTAAGTGACGTATATTTGTTGACAATGGTTTGAATTTTTTACAGGCCATCAGATACAATATAAGTTATACATGTTATATATCGTTTTAATCGTAACAACTTGAGGAACATATATAACAAGTCAGTTTTACCCCAGGGAGAATGGCGTAAAAACACATTTCCCCCAAATAAACAAAATGCGTTTTTTTTTTTTCAATTTCACCACACATTTTTTTTTTTTTCTGGATTCGCAGTGTACTTTATGCAAAAATCCAGCCTGTCATTGCAAAGTACAATTAGTGACGCAAAAAATAAGGGCTCATGTGGGTTTCTAAGTGGAAAAATGCAAGTGCTATGGCCTTTTAAGCACAAGGAGGAAAAAACTAAAACGCAAAAATCTAAATTGGCTCTGTCCTTAAGGGGTTAAGGGGTTATGGTCAAATTAAACAAACACTGAATATTGAAGCGTAATAATATTGTGCTGATACAAAGACTACGATATAACTGTATAGTACAGGCTTTACTTCCAGGTAGCTGTTATGTGATTCTTACCAGAAGCCGAGTGCCAACAATTTAGTTCCTAGTTGGATTTATCTATAAAGCTGTTGTCAAACACTTTTGTCCTCATAAATTGTGCTGAAGAATGCAGCAATTGTCTCACATGTCCTGCTAAATATACTAAATAATAAACTAAATATGTCCTACTTCAGATCAGCATCTCTATGGGGGAGATTTATCAAAGGGTGTAAAATTTAGACTGGTGCAAACTACCCACAGCAACCAATCACAGCTCAGCTTTAGGCAGTGCTGAAAGGAAAGCTGAGCTGTGATTGGTTGCTGGGGGGATTTGCACCAGTCTAAATTTTACAACCTTTGATAAATCTCCCCCTATATGTTTAAAAAAGAAGATGAGAGCAATTTTCCCATAACTGCAGCAATATGAGTGGGATGGAGTTAACAACCTTGTATGCTGGTAACATACATCTTCAGAGGGTCCTGATCTAAGATATTAATCAAGTTATTGATTTACTATTCCTCATGCCGCTGCTGCGTTTCTCTAGAAACTACAATCTATCCTGAAGAAGGGTGCGTTATTGCCTAAGACGTTGCTCTTTGCTTGAAATATTCGCTGTGTTGATAAAAAATATATTTTGAATTACAAAGCATTTATCTATAAGTATTGTTGCTAGTTTTGATTGATGTCTGTGAATTTTGGTAGAAGGGTCATTAAGGATGTGCACCATCAAGTAGACAAAGTGGCACCCTGTGGCTTGCTAAGTCCCTGGAAGATGACTTTGAGGCCTTTGGATGTCATCAAGGGGTACTCCACTTAAGAAAATGTAACCCTGTTGAATTTCTACTCATAATCTAATCTTGTCTGTAATAGGTTTCTATTACATGAACTGGGTCATTTGTCTGTACCACATCCTGACTTATCCTGTTCACACAACAACAGCTGTTGTTGCCGATTTGCAACAACAGGCATGATTACTACAAAACTTATGTAGTGCTGCCACAAATGGAATCCCGGCCGGAGTGTATACACATAGTATAAACTCCGGCCGGGATCCCTAGCGGCACAGCAAAAAACTGACTTGTCATTCATTATGTAGCTGCCACAGAAAACCTGTCAGTGCACACAATGGAGCGTGCAGCTCCGGCCGCACGTTCCATTGTCTGCAGGGACAAATTAGGATGCAGGCGCGCCTGGATGTGTCCGTATCCCATTTCATCAAGAGTGAAGATCATCCGGCCGGTACTGCAGTCACGGAAAGGCAGATGTCTTATGCTATGTGAACATGGCCTGAAGCTGCAGAAAACCCTTACTTCCTGGTCCACCTTGCCCACTTCCTGGTCTCCAATGCTCTGTACTCCCCCTCCCTTCTAAGACCAAAGTCACTTGATCTATCTCTTCAGTAAACAGGCAAGCTGTAACGCTTCATCTGTAACCAAGCCCACCACTGAGATCACAACAGAACAGTGACAGCATCTTGAGCAGTATAGGGAAAAGGAAACACAGTTGCTTTATCTCTCTCGCTCTCTTTCTAATCTATGCAGATGCAATGCATGCTGGGAGATTTAGTTTCCCAGCTGACGCCATCTTGGATATAGATCGGCTTTTAGAAAAACTTGTAACTCAGGACCAGCGGCAGCTAGAAAGACGGGGAGAAAGCTCAAAATACTCAGGGTGACTTGCTAGTAATTCTAGTTAGGTGCATTTTATTTTTTAGCTCTTGGGTGGAATATTGCTTTAAATCCTGGCATTCTCTTCAAAATAACAACCCTGAACCTTTCTTGCTGTGGGACTTAGATGCTTTGAAAAAACGGTTAACATTACAGCTGTCCTAATGAGTAAAAATAACAATGTTGTGTAACTTTTCTTTGTTAGTGCAGTGATAAATTATGTCATTTGCCCGAAGTACCCCTTTAAGATTGGTGTATACCTACACAGTCTTACAGATAGGACAGTGGCATAAGGTATAGGGCTACACCTCCACTCAGTAACATAGAAGATGCTGACAAATTGTTATTTCTTGAAGAATACCATCATCTTTGTTATAGATTGTCCAGTCATTGCTTAAAGGGTCAGGCAGTGTTATGATACATCCTATTGATATTGGCAGTAATTGTGTGAGTAATGCATAAGTAACAAACATCACTCTCAGGGACGATTCTAGGTTTGCCTGATCGCTCTTTGAAACTCATCCTTAAAAGTCAAAACCATTCAGTGTGACAAACCTAAAGGGAACGTATGGAGGAAGGACAAATACCATCCATTAGTTGTAGACATGCTGCTTAGTGTATATATTCAATGGAACAAATTTTATTCATGCATTGTAAAAAGCTTGGAATTTTAGATCAACTTCCATACTTTTGTATAAATGATTACCGGGAATTATACATACAGAAAAAGGAACATAGAGAATGAACTATGTCCAACATTGAAAGACAAATGGTGCAAGCCAGTGACTTTTACATTTTTATCAATGATAGATGAATCAATGCTTTGAATTTACAGGACATACAATGGTTCAGAATGACAATAGATTATGAGAAGTGAATTCTACTGACATAAAAGATGTGGCCTTAAAAATAAAATGCAGACTATTTTTTAAGCAATGTGAGGTTCACAGAATGAATGGAGACCTTTTATCTACTGTATTCAAAGCAGGGTTCAGATACCCCACAAATATCCTGGGACCTTATCATATTATGATGCTGTGCATACAACCCATTACTGTGAAAGCAGACTGACATCAATAATACAATGTGTGAGAGAGTCCTTGAAGACTAGTGTTTCATTAATGCCAGTGTGTGTATATAGGTCATAGTTCTCATTGGTTCTTTAGTGGTACAGAGCATACTATGCATATTCCTTTATGACTAGTGTACGGCACATGGTGCCTGGTAATAAGTGCATTTTTTCCCTTCTGTAAATTGGCTGTATTTTCTTCATTTTAGAGTTCAGGCTGTTCAGCTCCACTTAATATCCACTTAAAGTGCTCTATCCTTGAAGCCTTTAGCAATGTTTTCTGAGGAAGGAAGGTTATGCAGTGCCAACCAAAGAAAGCTACAAAAGAAAAGAATTAGGGCTCGTTCCCACTGAGCAAAAGCAGCTGAATTTCTGCGCTGAATCAGCGCTGAAATTTCAGCCGTTAAAATAGGTGCAGAGCTAATTTCCATTGTGTTGAATGGAAATTCTGCTCTGCAGTTCACACAGTGGAATTTCCGCACTGAACTAATCCGCTTTCCGCCAGAAGAATGAACATGTTCATTCTTCCGCTAGCGGAAGCCTATACAAATCAATGGGGCTCTGATTTTCTGTTTCAGCGCGGAATACGCGCGTATTCAGCGCGGAATACAAGCGTAATACAAGCGGAAATTACTCGCTGAATCAGCGCGGAAATGGGAAAAAGGGGGGGGGGAGGAGGATTCTAGTATATGTTCTGGTATAGTCTAGTTTACTCACCAAATACTCGCTGAATTTCAGCGGTGAATGCATGCGGATTCAGCGCGGATTCCTCGAGTATTCCGCGCTGAATTTGTCAAGAGCTGATTACGAGCTGAACACTTTCCTAGCAGAATACGCAGGGATTCTGCTTACATTCTGCTTATATTCTGCTCGGAATTCAGCGTCAGTTGATTTCAGGCGGAAATATTTCCTTGTGTAATCCGCTCCTTTTGCTCTGTGTGAACGTAGCCTTAGGTTGCCCATAAACCTAACTTATTAAACATCCCTGCTATTTCTCTTGACAACAACATACACATTCATGTTTGGGCCTGACAAAGATACATGTTTATTTCAGTAGGGTAAGGTTAACATTCTTCCCTGGATGTAAGAAAGGGATCAGGTATGTTAAAATACATTTAGTGGTGCTTAAAGGTTTGTGAACCTGCACTGGACAGATTATTATCACCTATCCATAGTTGCCAACAGTCCCGGTTTTAAACAGACAGTCCCAGCAAATTATTGTCCCGGGTAAGTCCTGGCAAGCCCCGCCCCTGTTACATGAAGCCTGCCCCATTACGTCAAGCCCCTGTGCAAACGCGATGCTTTTAACTATTAGCCACCTAATGAGGCTTATTGTTAAAAGCAAACTGCTCACCAAGTCACTGTTTTGGCTGCAGGCGGTATTCTGTCCTCCAACTAGAGGCCCCTCACGCCTCTCAGCTCCAATGCCCGACAGGGATTTCCCTCTTGTGTCTTTGCTAGAAGAGCCTGGAGGAAGAAAAGATGGTGGTGTACAACAGGGAGCCGGGTAAGTATGGAGGTCCCTCAGCTTTCCCAGCATCTTGTACTCAGTATGATGGGGGTCACCCAGCTTCTCAGAATCCTATACTCAGTGTGATGGTGGTCACCCAGCTATACCGGCATCCTATACAAAGTATGATGGTGGTCACCTAGCTTTACCAGCATCCTATACTCAGTATGATGGAAATCACCTACAGTAGCTTTTCCAGCATCTTGTACCCAGTATGATGGAAATCATCTAGCTTTTCCAGCATCTTGTACTCAGTATGTTGGAGTTTGGCCAGCCTTCCCAGCATCTTGTACCCAGTATGATGAGGATCACCCAAATTTCACAGCATCTTATACTCAGTATGATGGGGGTCACCCAGCTTTATACTCAGTATGATGGACACCCAGCTTTCCAACATCTTGATCTTCCGGCTGACCGTATCTTTTTGTTCTGATCTAAAATCATCGTCCACTGACTGTGCATCGCTACGTGCAGGGCCGGATTAAGGTTGGTGGAGGCCCTGGGCAATAATTTTGTTGGGGGCCCCCCCCTTTTTTTTCCAAATATATCCCATACAGCAATCTATACAGGTGGCTACTTACTGTAGCGGACTTAGCACTTACCCTTCCTCACTCCTGGCTGTGTGGCTCAGCATCCTCCTCTGTTCTGCATATGATGGTCACTACAGGCTGCAGTCCAGAGGAAGATGCCAGGCCCTAGAGACAGGATGGGGAGGGGTGTATTCCCACTCGGGGTGTGTTCCTACTTTGTGTTTATGTAATAATGCAATGCGAGAACACAGCACTTCAGTACTTTCTGTGCTCTCTTGCCCACTGTGTTAGCCACCACAGCAGCATATGCAGATGTGAATCGCTGAAGGAACCTGGACTTGCAAGTCTAAGTCCCATCTTCAGTTCCCAACCATGTACACTAGCTGAAGCAGTAAGGAGCACCCAGAAAGTACTTAAAGGCTGTGTAGAATATATAGCGGATATGGTACATGTGAACGTACCCTAAGGATTAAAATACACAGGTGTGTGCAGCCCATGATATGGCATATATAGCCTGTGTGCAGCATATGACATACATAGGATATACACCATATGCTGCACACAGGCCATATCTCATACACTGCTCTCAGGCTATATATCATATGCTGCACACAGACTATATAAAGTATATACCATATGCTGCACACAGGCTATATCTCATACACTGCTCTCAGGCTATATATCATATGCTGCACACAGACTATATACAGTATATACCATATGCTGCACACAGGCTATATACAGTATATACCATATGCTGCACACAGACTATATACAGTATATACCATATGCTGCACACAGACTATATAAAGTATATACCATATGCTGCACACAGGCTATATACAGTATAACACAGAAACAACAGAATTCCTTCAGCTCAGGTAAAATATTCGAGGTTTATTAGTAAATTCTTAAAAGACACAGCCGATGCGTTTCGAGTTAACTTGACTCTTACTCATGGCATCTGTGCAACATATATACAAAAAACAAACAAAGTGTTAGTATACAATCACAATAGATAGAAAAAGAGTTAAAAAACATATACAGTATATGTGAACGTCACTGTACATGTGTGTGTGTGTATATATATATATATATTGTGGACATGTCACTGGTAAAGTGCTCGAGGGGATGTACATCTCACCCAGGTTGATACATAGTGTGAGATGGTGAGTCCAGGAGGCATCTGTGCTCAGCAGTGTTATGCTGCTGAGCTTTTATTTATTATTGCCGGGCCTGGACTTACATGGAATGGCAGGTAGGTTTTGGTAGTGGGACTTGCCATTCCCTCCCCCTCGATCCAGTGTGGGTTTTGGGATCAGGTGAGCTCTGATCCCAATCAGCCTGAGAAGGCAAAAGGTGGGCTCAGTGTACAGGTCCCAGCTCTCAGACAGGAGTGAACAGCCTGCATGGTGTGTTCGCTGGGAGCTGGGGCTTATGCACACCCTGCTATATTACCTGCCAAGTGAAGTGTCAGAGAGGTAACCTGCTGTATTAGTAAGCGCCCAGACGGGCAGGACTTTTTGTTTTGTTTATTCTCACTGCACGGTGTTGCTGTATTTATGTTGCTGGACCGTTTATGCTACAAATAAACACCAAAGCTGTTTTTACGTCCAAGTTTGCTGCCTGAACTGTGTCCTAACACACCATCCCCCGGGAAGATCCCTACAATATATATATAATATAGCAAAGGAATACGTAAAGAGCTTGATCTATGATTCCAAAAGAGGTTTAACATCGAAACACTGGCAGGTGTTCATGGGAGTGTCTCTACATATAAATTATATATGGATGAAATGAATCAATCAATAAATATAGAGACAGACCCATAGTCTGCACTATAGGCATACATAATGCATCACAGGTATATATCACTGTAGAAATTCCCATAAATCATAATTACCTGAGTATTTAATAACTCAAAGGGTAAATTTGCATCCTATTGACTGCCAAATGAACTGGCTCTGTAAGAGAAGGACAGAACAAAATGTTTCTAGCCCATTCTATAATAAGCCAAAGGAGGGGAGGAGTACATACAATCAGATCGTAGTAGAATAGAGCAAGAAGGGGTGACAATGAAACAGGCTGCATATAACTCAATAACCAATCTGTACTGACCCTACAAAGCCATATTGCAGGGGAACAGGGTGCGCGTGATGCCGCTAGATCAAGCGGCGTCCAAAAATGCCCTTAGTCCAGCCGGTATATATCCACACAAATTCAAAAGGAGACAGCACTTCTGAATTTGTTTGGATCTATGTCCGGACGGAAGGGTCCTGTCTGGTGAGGCGAGCACTTGAACTCTAAACTCTATAGACTCCAACCGGTGCTGTTCCTTTTGGATTGGACAGCCGGTATATATGACGGCAAGACCGGAAATGACGTGATTAGCTACCTCCGCTGTGTGGAACGCATACTGCGCTTCACACCAGTCACATGTTCCAAATGGAACGCAAACTGCACTCCAATCATAATTATGAAGCAAATGTGTCAGTTTACTGTGGCACAATATGCCAAAGCGTTCCAAATTGGAACACAAACAGAACAAGGCTCACTGTATAGTATTGTACATAGCTAATAAACTAATAAATAGAAGCCTGTATGAAAAGTGCTTATGCCCGCACATTATACACTATAATAGCTGTTGAAACTATATGGGCTGGCAAAATAAATACAAAAAAATCAATACTAAATAATAGAATAAAGTATACACTGTGAAAGAAAAAAGTATATACTGTGAAAAAAAAAAGAACACATAAACAGCATTAAGCATGGGGGGTGCAGTTGTCAGGTGCTGCAAAGCATTTCTGCATTGCACACGGTGGTAGTTTAAACTCCTTTTCATTCTACACTATAGACAGGGTATCAAAACTCGGGGGGGGGGGGGGGGGGGGCAATTGGAGGAAAAAAGTACTTAGAAAAGAAGCGGAATGGATTTTTAGATTGGGAACCCGTACACCACAAGGATTAAATATTAGGTGTGATTTAATGTATCTGTATTGACCAGTTGTCACTTTGTCCATTCCAGTCATCCATCATTACTAAACATTTTTTTTTCACAGTATATACTTTTTTCGTTCACAGTGTATACTTTATTCTATTATTTTGTAATGATTTTTTATTATTTATTTTGCCAGCCCATATAGTTTCAACAGCTATTATAGTGTATAATGTGCGGGCATAAGCACTTTTCATACAGGCTTCTATTTATTAGTTTATTAGCTATGTACAATACTATACAGTGAGCCTTGTTCTGTTTGTGTTCCAATTTGCGTCATTTCCGGTCTTGCCGTCATATATACCGGCTGGACTAAGGGCATTTACGGACGCTGCTTGATCTAGCGGCATCACGTGCACCCTGTTCCCCTGCAATATGGCTTTGTAGGGTCAGTACAGATTGGTTATTGAGTTATATGCAGCCTGTTTCATTGTCACCCCTTCTTGCTCTATTCTACTACGATCTGATTGTATGTACTCCTCCCCTCCTTTGGCTTATTATAGAATGGGCTAGAAACTTTTTGTTCTGTCCTTCTCTTACAGAGCCAGTTCATTTGGCAGTCAATAGGATGCATATTTTTCCCTTTGAGTTATTAAATACTCAGGTAATTATGATTTATTGGAATTTCTACAATGATATATACCTCTATATCTATTCATCCATATGTAATTTATATGTAGAGACACTCCCATGAACACCTGCCAGTGTTTCGATATTAAACCTCTTTTTTAATCATAGATCAAGCTCTTCACGTATTCCGTTGCTATATATATATATATATATATATATATATATATATATATATACACACAAGTACAGTGACGTTCACATATATATGTTTTTTTAACTCTTTTTCTATCTATTGTGATTGTATACTAACACTTTGTTTGTTTTTTGTTTTTTGTATATATGTTGCACAGATGCCATGAGTAAGAGTCAAGTTGACTCGAAACGCGTCGGCTGTGTCTTTTAAGAATTTACTAATAAACCTCGAATATTTTACCTGAGCCGAAGGAATTCTGTTGTTTCTGTGTTGTGGTTACCCCCGGAATCCAGGGGCTCCGCCTTTGTGCTCAAAATAACTACACAATTATATGAGAAAGCATGAATCTATGAGACTGGGCGCTGACCGCACCTGTTTTTCTTGTATATATACAGTATATACCATATGCTGCACACAGACTATATACAGTATATACCATATGCTGCACACATGCTATATACAGTATATACCATATGCTGCACACAGGCTATATACTATATGCTGCACACAGACTATATACAGTATATACCATATGCTGCACACAGACTATATACAGTATATACCATATGCTGCACACAGACTATATACAGTATATACCATATGCTGCACACAGGCTATATGTCATATGCTGCACACAGAATATATACAGTATATACCATATGCTGCACACAGACTATACAATATACAGTATATAGTATATGCTGCACACAAGTTATATATCATATGCTGCACACAGACTATATACAGTATATACCATATGCTGCACACAGACTATATACAGTATATACCATATGCTGCACACAGACTATATACAGTATATACCATATGCTGCACACAGGCTATATATCATATGCTGCACACAGACTATATACAGTATATACCCTATGCTGCACACAGAATATATACAGTATATACCATATGCTGCACACAGACTATACAATATACAGTATATAGTATATGCTGCACACAAGCTATATATCATATGCTGCACACAGACTATATACAGTATATACCATATGCTGCACACAGACTATATACAGTATATACCATATGCTGCACACAGACTATATACAGTATATACCATATGATGCACACAGGCTATATACAGTATATACCATATGCTGCACACAGACTATATACAGTATATACCATATGCTGCACACAGACTATATACAGTATATACCATATGCTGCACACAGACTATATACAGTATATACCATATGCTGCACACAGACTATATACAGTATATACCATATGCTGCACACAGACTATATACAGTATATACCATATGCTGCACACAGACTATATACAGCATATACCATATGCTGCACACAGACTATATACAGCATATACCATATGCTGCACACAGACTATATACAGTATATACCATATGCTGCACACAGACTATATACAGTATATACCATATTCTGCACTCAGACTATATACATTATATACCATATGCTGCACACAGACTATATACAGTATATACCATATGCTGCACACAGACTATATACAGTATATACCATATGCTGCACACAGACTATATACAGTATATACCATATGCTGCACACAGACTATATACAGCATATACCATATGCTGCACACAGACTATATACAGTATATATCATATGCTGCACACAGACTATATACAGTATATACCATATGCTGCACACAGACTATATACAGCATATACCATATGCTGCACACAAACTATATACAGTATATACCATATGCTGCACACAGACTATATACAGTATATACCATATGCTGCACACAGACTATATACAGCATATACTATATGCTGCACACAGACTATATACAGTATATATCATATGCTGCACACAGACTATATACAGTATATACCATATGCTGCACACAGACTATATACAGTATATACCATATGCTGCACACAGACTACAGAATTATTATCTCATGCAGTAAAAGAAGGTATAGGTCGTCAAGACAAGTCAGGGAATGATTGAAAATAATGTGGTATGGTAATTGTAATAATAATTGGTAAACAAGAGATAGTTCAAGGGGAAAATGGAATAAAGAAACTTTACTTGATAAGTAGCAAATAATGAGTTAAAAATTATGGTACCATAACTGATCAGTTTAGATAATCAAACAAATATGGCCAGCGGCAGGAGCATCATACCGCACAAGGGACCACCGCTCGGAGAATCCCCAACTTGCAGGACGGGTGAGAGGTGTTATATACACCATACAAACTTATACCACACTATTACTTGCATGCACGCTAACTTCACAAGCGTGACAGCTAAACTGCTAAAACCCGATCCCGTCTACTTGCCGCAAAGATTTATACATATTGTCGGCTAATTCTGACAGCTAGCCACAGTAGCACGGATCATCGATATCCAAAAATCTTTTTATGGATGAACTTTGCTGATTGCAACAAATACACCGCAGCTACATCTAAGCCATCTGGCCGTGACACAAGTTATCCAGGTAGCTGCAGTGTATACAGTCCGATAATATACTTCATGTCTACATATTGATGAACTTTGATATATACTTGCCGATCTAACCAATACATAGCAGCTACGGATGAGCCATTTATCTATGATTCACTCAGACTTTGCACATTACTCGTTTGCTCATTATTGCTCAATATTACTTATCATTTTTTACTACTGTATATTAATGTTCATCTTTTGCTCGGATTTGCTTATTAGTACCCAATTTTACTTACATTTTATATCTGTATATATTCTTGTTATTTCATACTGGTAACATCTGTCAATTCTTATATATGTTTTTATATATTATTTTTTTATATTTGATTGTTTGATTATCTAAACTGATCGGTTATGGTACCATAATTTTTAACTCATTATTTGCTACTTATCAAGTAAAGTTTCTTTATTCCATTTTCCCCTTGAACTATCTCTTGTTTACCAATTATTATTACAATTACCATACCACATTATTTTCAATCATTCCCTGACTTGTCTTGAGGACCTATACCTTCTTTTACTTCCTATTTATACTTTAGTCTGTAGGGTACAGACACTCCATAGGTTAACCTCGGCAAGCCACTAGCAGTTGAACTCAAACTTACCTCATTCTCTATTATCTCATGCAGTTTTGCCACAATTTCAGCTGATACAGTAAAACTCTGCTATTAAAAAGCAGTATGTGTGTATTATGGCAAAGAGCAATATTTCCCTTTTCACTTCAGGGCCCCCTACCAAATAGTTTTCTACAAAAAAACAAACAGAAAAAACATGTAATTCAGTGACTCACAGGTGACGTCTTCTTTAATCTCAGGTGTCACTTTCCTTTTCCTCCCCATCTGGCCTGGACCTCCAGAATGATTTCTTGCAGCTACAATTCTTCTCTTCACAACCTGCAAGACAAACATCTCAGGCTCCGCACATTTCCTTCAATTTCCTTCATTTTTTCTTAATGAGTGTGTGGGTTTTCCCCTGTATGTAGGATCCTCTGCTGTGCCCCCATATAGTAATAATGTCCCCTGTGCCCACATATAGTAATAATATCTCCTGTTGTGCCTCCGTATAGTAATAAAGTCCTCATGTTGTGCCCACCTATAGTAATATTGCCCCCTGCTGTGCCATCATATAGTAATAATGTCCCGCCCTGCTGTGCACCCATAATACGTGCCCCCTGGTCTAATGTGCCCCCATAGTGTATACCCCCTGCTCTAATGTTCCTCCATAGTATATGGCCCATGCTCTGATATGTGTCCCCATACATAGTATATACCCCTGTTCTGATATGTGTCCCCATACATAGTATATGCCCCCTGTTCTGATATGTGTCCCCATACATAGTATATACCCCCTTCTCTAATGTGCCCCCATAGTATATACCACCTGCTCGAATGTGCTCCCATAGTATATGCCCCCTGCTCTGATATGTGTCCCCATACATAGTATATACCCCTGCTCTGATATGTGTCCCCATACATAGTATATACCCCCTGCTGTAATGTCCTCCATGGTATATATACCCCTGCTGTAATGTCCCCCATAGTATATACCTCCTGCTCTGATATGTGTCCCCATACATAGTATATACCCCCTGCTGTAATGTCCGCCATAATATATAACCCTGCTGTAATGTCCCCCATAATATATAACCCTGCTGTAATGTCCCCCATAGTATATACCCCTGCTGTAATGTCCCCCGTAGTATATACCCCTGCTGTAATGTCCCCCATAGTATATACCCATAGTCCCCCATGCTGTAATGTCCCCCATAGTATATACACCTGCTGTAATGTCCCCCATAGTATATACACCTACTGTAATGTCCTCCATGGTATATATACCCCTGCTGTAATGTCCCCCGTAGTATATACCCCTGCTGTAATGTCCCCCATAGTATATACCCATAGTCCCCCATGCTGTAATGTCCCCCATAGTATATACCCCTGCTGTAATGTCCCCCATAATATATACCCCTGCTGTAATGTCCCCCATAGTATATACCCCTGCTGTAATGTCCCCCATAGTATATACCCCTGCTGTAATGTCCTCCATAGTATATAGCCCTGCTGTAATGTCCTCCATAGTATATACCTCTGCTGTAATGTTCTCTATAGTATATATACCCCTACTGTAATGTCCCCCATAGTATATACCCCTGCTGTAATGTCCTCCATAGTATATACCCCTGCTGTAATGTCCTCCATAGTATATACCCCTGCTGTAATGTCCCCCATGGTATATACACCTGCTGTAATGTCCTCCATAGTATATACCCCTGCTGTAATGTCCTCCATAGTATATACACCTGCTGTAATGTCCCCCGTAGTATATATATTCCTGCTGTAATGTCCCCCATAATATATATACCCCTGCTGTAATGTCCTCCATAGTATATATGCCGCCTGCTGTAAAGTCCCCCATAGTATATATACCCCTGCTGCAATGTCCTCCATAGTATATACCCCTGCTGTAATGTCCCCCATGGTATATATACCCCTGCTGTAATGTCCCCCATAGTATATACCCATAGTCCCCCATGCTGTAATGTCCCCCATAGTATATACACCTGCTGTAATGTCCCCCATAGTATATACACCTACTGTAATGTCCTCCATGGTATATATACCCCTGCTGTAATGTCCCCCGTAGTATATACCCCTGCTGTAATGTCCCCCATAGTATATACCCATAGTCCCCCATGCTGTAATGTCCTCCATAGTATATACCCCTGCTGTAATGTCCCCCATAGTATATATACCCCATGCACTCATACTCACCTGATCTGGGCGGGGGATAGGTCTTCTCTCTTCTCTCCTGGTTCCTTCAGCCTGGCAGCCGCTGTGACAGATCGTCCAGCAGGCTCTGTGACGTCACATCCCTGCTGCAGCTGGAGAAATCAGGTTTCCTACCACTTGAGGTCCCGTCGGCGCGCTGTCCTCTCCTCAGTGAGGTCAGAGGGGAGGAGGGGGGAGGTGGGGTCACAGCAGGTGAGTGTTGTCCGGGACCTTCCAGGAAGCCTCTATCAGGGGGAAGTCTGAGGAGCCTGCCAGGCGGGAGATGTGCCAACACACAGTTAACCCTACACCTCCTTGGACAGCAGATATTGCAGTGCTGTGTCCGGGTGGTGTTTTGTGCGGGAATAGTTCCGGAACTCCACTTCCGGGTTTCGGCTGGTGGGGGCCCCCTAGTGGTGGAGGCCCAGGGGCACGTGCCCCTGGTGCCCCCCCCCCCCCCTTTAATCCGGCCCTGGCTATGTGTAATAGTAATGCACAGCTGACAGCTGATTAATCTATAAATTAAATAAAGTTCATACATTACCTCCACATGTTCCTCTGTGTCTTCCTGGCTGCTCCCCGCAGCCTCCAGTGCAATTTCAGAGCCAGTTTCCAAAGTGGAAGACTGCACAGCCAATGAAGGGACCGCCGTGGCCAGTAATTGGCTTAGCGGCTTGGCTGAGAGGCTGCGGGGAGCAGGCAGAAGCAAAGAGAACACTGGGAAGCGTGGAGAGGTAATGTATGAACTTCACTTTTAGGGTACGTTTACACTTACCGGATCCGCAGCTGATTTTCTGCTGCGGATCCGCAGCAGTTCCGCAGCGGATTTCATTTAAATAACTGAACACAGCATCAAATCTGCACCATCAAATCTGCTGCAGATCTGCTGCGGATCCTGTAGGTGTGAATGCACCCTTAGGCTATGTTCACACTCCGTATATGTCCGGCCGCATATTTTCGCGGCCGGACATATACGCGGTAAACTCAGGCCGGGGATTTACGCTACTTGCGGCCGGCTATGTACGGAGCACGAACTTACGCCCGAAGTCTACTTACGCTTCCCGAGCGCCCTACGTAGCGATCTGACAGCGGTCTTTTACTTGGAAATCTTCGCCTAGCCCCGGACACCCCACAGAACCTTTTGGATCGGCACAAAAAGCTAGAAAAATGAAGAAATCACCACTACGTACGGGACCGCATGTTATGCTACGGGCGTAAGTTAGGGCATTTTCGTCCTCACACAATGGTCTGGTTAATTTTTTACGGCTCCGCGTACGATCCTCGCATAGGTTCTTACGTAGTGTGAACTGTGCCGCTGTACATCGTATACTTTCCATTGTACACAAACTACGTAAGTCTCCGGCCGCTTATTCACGGAAAGCGCTAGGTCCGGAGACATACGTAGTGTGAACATAGCCCCCAAGTAAGGGCTGCACGGACATCGCTAACAATGTCCATGCAGCCCTTGCTGCATGATAATTGAGCCGTGTAATAGGCTCAGTAAACTAGCTCCAATCTAGCAGATTGCCGTTCATGTACTATAGTGATCAGACCATCTAATACGACTAGTGATGAGCGAACTTGCTCGTCCGAGCTTGGTACTCGTTCGAGTATTACAGTACTCGATGGTTCTCGTTACTTGGACGAGCATCTCGCGATACTCAAGAAAATCTCATCATCCATTTCCTGTAAGTTTGGGCGCGATTTCTCAGTCAATAAACATGCAGGAGAATCTTTGGTACATCCTGCGATCATGTGGGACCCATACATGTCGATAGCAGCGATTGGTTGGCCAGATCAGATGACCCTGCCATATAAAAATCGCGGCCGCCGAGGCTCGGCTCACATGCATGCTGGAAGAGAATAGGGACTGAGCTGCTGCTTGTCAGGGAGAGCATTAGGGAGGGAATTAGCGTTCCAGTAGGCAGGGAATACTAGCCAAAGAACCAGAAAGCCCTTGTAAGGGCTTAAAGTAATTTTTAATTTGTATTACTTCAGACTGCTGGCTGGGACTTGCAGTGCAGCTACCACGATTTCAGCAGCACACTTTGGTGATCGGCTGCTGGCAGAAAGCGGACATTAGGTGTTGCATACAGACCCCTAATAAGTGCTCAGTAGTGCCATAGACCACAGACCACCACTTACACACAGGCTGTATACGACAGCCTCCAAATACTAGTGTGACACTGACCACCAGTATATTTTATGATTTCTGTATTTCTTACGCGAGGCATATCTAAGCTCACTACTGATTGCCCTGGTTAAGGGGGTGTTACACAGTGTATAGTTGCGGCCACCAACAGATTGTATACCACAGCCTCCCAAAACCTAGTGGGACCACTAGTATATTTTCTGATTTCTGTATTTCTTACTCAAGGCATATATAAGCTCACTAGTGATTGCACTGTGTAAGGGGGTGTTACACAGAGTATAGGTGCAGCCACCAACAGATTGTATACCACAGCCTCCAAAAAGCTAGTGGGACCTGACCACCAGTATATTTTCTTATTTCTGTATTTCTTACTGAGGGCATACCCAAGCTCACTGCAAATTGCCCTGTGTTAGGGGGTTAGCTGCAGTCAGCAACAGATTGTATACCACAGCCTCCAAAAAACTAGTGTGACCACCAGTATATTTTATGATTTCTGTATTTCTTACTGAGGGCATATCCAAGCTCACTGTTAATTGCTCTGTGTAAGTGCTGCTATACACCATATAGCAGCACTTACACACAGACTCTATACGACTACCTCCAAAAGTAGTCTGAGTAATATATTTTCTTGGCTTGCTCTGATCTGTAGTGCAGCTATCTCAGTCTAGACTGTGCAGTGTCCATAAAATGGTGAAGCCCAGGGGTAAGGGTCGAGGACGAGGGCTTGGGCGTGGGGTTGCAAGCGATGCAATGGGCAGAGGCCGTGATTCTGGGCAGGGTGACACAGCAGCACTCGTTGAGGAGGGAGCAGTGGGACACCGCAGACATTCACTCTCTAGCTTCTTCTCGCAACTTTCGGGGTCTCCAGGTACACCACTATTGAAACCGCAGCAGCGTGAACAGGTGTTGACATGGATAGCGGATAATGTGTCCAGTAACTTATCCACCATCTAGTCTTCCACGCAGTCCACCCATGCTCAGCCTCCTTCCCCACAGCCTGGCCCCTCCAGGGAAAGGAGGGATTCAGAATTGGAGAAAGAGCTGGTGGATGAGGACGAGGTGACTGACCCTAGCTGGGTGGATAAGCCCAGTGACAGTGCTTCTGAGGGGGAGTCAAGTTCAGCCAAAGGACAGGTTGGAAGAGGAAGAGGGGTGGGCAGAAGGAGAAACAGGGCCAGAGCAAATAGATTGGCAACTGTTTCACCGAGTGAAACTCCCGTGGCCAGGCCTAGATTTTCGCAAGTCTGGAGGTTCTTTAAAGAAACTGCGGATGACCAACGGACTGTAGTGTGCAACGTGTGCCACGCCAGGATCAGTAGGGGAGCTACCACTACCAGACTAACCACTACCAGCATGCGTTCACTTAGTTAGTGCTCCTTCCCCTGTGTCATATGCTAGCTCTGTCAGTCCCCCCGCCCAGGCCCCAGGCACGAGCGCCTCCCGCCCTACACCCACTCCTTCACCTCCACTATGCTCAAAGTCAAACTCAAAGTCAGACTCCAGACTGCTGGCTGGGACATGCAGTGCAACTACCAAGATTTTAGCAGCACACTGTGGTGATCGGCTGCTGGCAGAAAGGGGACAGCAGGTGTTGCATACAGACCCCTAAGAAGTCCTCAGTACTATTATATTATTATTATTAATATTATTATTATTATTATTATTATTATTACTATTATATAGTATATGCCACCATCTTTCACAGGGCAATTAGCAGTGAGCTTGGATGTGACTGCAGTCATAAATAAAGAAATAAGAAAATATACTGGTCACACTTGTTTCTGGAGGTTGTTGTGTACAATCTGTGGGTAACTGCAGTTATATAGTATATGCCACCATCTTTCACAGGGCTATTAGCAGTGAGCTTGGATGTGAATCACCACTTCTCCCCACCGCTGATTTGAGTTTGAGTTTGACTTGGAGGTGCTGGGCCGCCCTACCCCTAGCGTGTTGTCAGAGCGGGTCTTCAGTGCAGCTGGTGGCATCATTACTAATAAGCGCACTCGCCTGTCAACTGACAGCACTGACAGGCTGACGTTTAATAATTTTTTAATTTCTTTTGACTTCTTATTGAAGCCATATCCAAGCTCACTGCTAATTACCCTGTGTAATTAGCAGTGAGCTTGGTTGCGTGTGACAATGGGCAGAACCTGGTGGCGGCTCTGCAACTCGGCAGCCTCACACATGTACCATGCCTGCCCCACGTCTTCAACCTAGTGTTGGTGTGGTTCCTTAAAACCTACCCCAATTTGACTGACTTGCTCACCAAGGGCACCGCATCTGTGCGCATTTCCACAAGTCAACCAGGGAAAGTTACCCCAACTGCTAAAGTCAAATTCAAACTCAAATTCAAACTCAAAACAGCAGTGGGGAGAAGTGGTGAGTCACATGATGCAGGAAATGTAACCCCCAACTGCTACAGTCAAATTCAAAGTCAAATGTCATCTGCCGTTCTTTCACCAGTAACTTCTACCTTCCTTGGATGTTGTAGCCATTTTGAAGGTAGGATTGACCACTGACCAGGTCTTTTTAATAAAATTCCGGGGCCTCTTAAGTAGACTGTATTGTGTTACTCTGTGTAATTAGCAGTGAGCTTGGTTGCGTGTGACAACGGGCGGAACCTGGTGGCAGCTCTGCAACTCGGCAGCCTCACACATGTACCATACCTGGCCCACGTCTTCAACCTAGTGTTGGTGCTGTGTTAGGCTAAATTTTGGGGTTGTTCATATGCTACCTCTGTTTTAATGGTTCTCTGTGTCCTCACCGCCATGCTGTGTCTGGCTAAATTTTGGGGTGGTTTAAATGCTACCTCTGCTATTATAATAATATATAATAATAATAATATAATATATAATATAATAATATATAAATATAATATAGATAGATATAGATGTAAATATAACTATAATATATTAATATATATATATATATTATTTATAGTATATTTATATACTTTAAATATTAATATAAAATATAATTTTATATTTAGTAATATATATACTGCAATGCTGTGTCAGGCTAAGTTTTTGGGTGGTTCATCATATGCTACCTCTGTTATAATGGTTCACTGTGTTCTCACTGCCATGCTGTGACAGGCTAAGTTTTTGGGTGGTTCATATGCCTACCTCTGTTTTAACCAGGCTGTTGCCCAGAATTTGGCATAATGGTGCGATTAGGCAGCCTCAGAGGCATCCATACATGCTACCCCTGCTCTTTCCTGGCCATTTCCGTGGTGTTTCCATCATTTTCTGAGGTTGACAGGTTTTCAGACGACCTTCCCTCTACCAAACTTGGGTCCCCTGCAAAAATGATCGAGTTTCCCATTGACTTCAATGGGGTTCGTTACTCGAAACGAGCACTCGAGTATTGGGAGATATTCGTCTCGAGTGCTCGGGGCAGTGCCCCTGGAAAAATTTTTTCAAATGTTGGCAACTATGCCTATCCTGTTTATAGGTGATAAGTTTTAATCTTGGGGAACCCATACACATTAGACTCAACTGGTAGCCTGATAACCTGATAACTACACTTACCATTTTCAGGACAGGTGATAAGTTTTAAACTTGGGAAAATTCCTTTATTTTTTATTGGGGTCTACATACAAAAACTACATCAAAACTGGCTTCAAATAGTACAAACACATGCAATATCCCTACTTTACCTCTCTACCATCTCCCACTGTATTATGCAGGGCAGTGTCTAGGTCATTTTGGCTACAGGGCGAATGTGAAAAAAGCGCCCCCCCAAAAAAACAAACAAACAAACAAACAGGGGTCTATATATTACTGGGGGAGCATAACACGTTTACTACTGATGTTCAGCTCGGACCTTCACCTGACAATAGACCCCGGTAAGTGGAGCTTCACTAAATGTTATTGAGTACCCCTGCCAGAGTGTGAACTACAACTCCTAGCATGCCCTGACAGCTATATACCTTCAGTAACTGCTGGGAGTTATATATCTCCTTACAAAATCCTTTTTTTATTTTTATTTTATTTTGTTGGGAGAACTCTAACTCCCAGCAGTTCCTAAAGGTTTATAGCTGCCAGGGCATGAAGGGAGTTGTAGTTCCCAATCTATGGGGTTTGGTGTAAATAGTTCTGGAAAATTCATTTACATGTTTAAAAAATTTAACACCCAACCCCATAGATTGGGAACTACAACTCCTATTAAAGGGAAAATCTTTAATAGTTTATTCCATTAGATGGCACTGTAAGGCTTTCCTAAAGATCCACACTCACAACGGTCCTAACAGTTTCAGAATAATATCACTAGTAATAATGAATTTGAGACTTGTCATTAGGGAAGAAAGAAGCTTTTCAGTGAAGTAAGTTCAACACCATATTCTAATTCAGTATGCAGAAGATATTGAATTAAAAGAGTTATACAGGTGAACTACAGGTAAAAAAGAAACAAGGTTAGGCTTATATTTGTCTAAAAGGAAATAATACAATAGGGATCAGGGACATTATTTGAATAGTATAAGACACATTAATGATAATTCAGTTTTTCTGATCCACAGGCATGAAAAAAAGCTGCATTTAGGAAACAGTCTGCTTTCTACTTTGTATAGTGGCGTTTACATAAGTAAGTGGGCATTGTATAGTGAAGTGCACTAAAATTACAAGGACAGACAGAAAGCGCTGCATTGTTTTATGAGGTTATTACAGTAAGATTGGGTTTACGCAGACAGGAGTACTGGGTAATAATTTGAATTCCAGTGACTGGAGAAGTTGGATGCAACCAGGGCCGGACTGGGACTGAAAATCAGCCCTGGCATTTCAGAGCACACAGACCCACTCTTCATGCGGTGAAAAGATATGAGACAATATTGTGAGTGTAGCATGGCTACATGTTGTATCATCACGGCCAAGATTGGAATTACAGATAATAAAACAGTAAATGGGGTCAGAGTTTAACAACACCACCACATACTGACTAATACCACCACATACTGACTAATACCACTGCATACTGACTAATGTCAACGCATACTGACTAATGTCACCGCATACTGACTTATACCACCACAAAAAGACTAATACCACCACATACGGACTAATACCACCACATACTGACTAATACCACCGCATACTGACTAATGTCGCCACTGATACTGGATAAAATCCACTTTAAAAAGACCAATATCCCCTTATACAGTCACCATACAGAGGTAGTCCCAGCTCCATACAGGTTCTGTACACCCTATACATTACAGTGCAGTTACATCAGGTGACTCACAGATTAGAGTTCTTCCATTTTCATTTTCTTCTCCTTGTGCCCTGGGCTATTAGAACTTCTCCAAGCCACGAATCCACAGAATCTGCCAGACAAACATATTACGCTCCTCACGTTGGCACCATCCTTATCTGTCTACAAACTGCACATCTGTATTGACCCCTTTACACCCTTGTTTAGTGGGTAGGCTGACTATGTGACCCCCTTATAGTATATCCCCTTATAGATGCCCCCTGTGTTGTCCCCTTATAGATGCCCCCCCTTATAGATGCCCCCCCTATGTTGTCCCCTTATAGATGCCCCCCATGTTGTCCCCTTATAGATGGCTCCTTATGTTGCCCCCCTTATACATGCCCCCCCCTATGTTGTACCCTTATAGATGGCCCCCTCTCCCCCTATATTATCCCCCTCTCCCCCTATGTTGTCCCCTTGTACGCCCCCTCTCTCCCTATGTTGTCCCCTTATAGGCTTCCTCTCCCCCTATGTTGCCCCCCTTTATAGATGGCCCCCTCTACCCCTATGTTGCCCCCCTTTATAGATGGCCCCCTCTCACCCTATGTTGCCCCCCCTTATAGATGGCCCCCTCTCAGAGGCATAGCTAGCCTTTCTTGCACCCGGTGCAAAGATTCGGCAGCACCCACTGACTTTATAGGGGTCCTAGTGTACATAATTTCAATCAACTATAACTCAACACAGACAGATGATAGATAGATAGACAGACAGACATATAGATATATAGATAGATAGATAGATAGATAGAAGGATCATGAGACAGTCATGATATACAGGTCTGGGATGGATATATATAGAACTTACTGGGCATTCCTCTTTGTTGCAGTGTGTTGTGGAAACCAGCATATACCCAATATAAGGAGTATTTTGCCCCCATGCAGTGCTGAAGTTGTGCAATAGAAGATGCTGCACACTGGGCACTGGGGAAAAGGGGAGAAACATAATTAAACTACAGAACAGGACCCCCTCATGCTCTTTGAAGTATTTAGGCATCCCCACCTCTCATTTACCACAGAGCATACAGGGCCTGTTCCTAGAGGACTAGAGAAGGGAAAGCATGCTGCATATACAGTAAGGAGGAGGGGTGGAGCCTCACACTGCAGGGGGCGGGGCCTCACACTGCTGCTGGCGGGTTTCTGCAGGGGATGGGGCTACCATAGAGTATGTGCACGGGATCTGGAGGTAGCTGTGAGAGCCGCTCCTGAGCTGCTGTCTGTTGGTTTTCTGTACAGGCAGCAGCTGCAGGACCAGGCTCTCCTGTGTGCTGTGTCCTGCCTGTTAGGTTCAGCTTCCCCCGCGGTCTTCATCCTCACTTCCTTCTCATAATCTTTAGTGCTGATAGGAGGAGAGGAGGGGACGGACCCTAACACTATGCTTGCAGCCCTGCTCTCTGTTCACACAGACTGTCAGCACTGTCAGTAGCTTTCAATCTAACAGGGTTGCTGGCACCCCCCTCAACCTTGCACCTGGGGCAGCTGCCTCCCCTGCTCCCCCCTCCCTACACCCCTGCCCCTTCTCCCCTTATGCTGCCCCCCTGATAGATGCCCCCCTCTCCTCCTATGTAGCCCCCCCTTATAGATGGCCCCCTCTCCCCCTATGTTGCCCCCTCCCTTATAGATGACCCCCTCTCCCCTCTCTGTGCAAAGCAGATTTAAAAAAAAAAACACAACTCACCTAACAACCCGCTCCTGCGTCGAGCCTCATTCCTCCTGCAGGCTCTGTCTGGCCCCTGGATGATGCCCGACTGCCTGGGGTGTCCCGTTCTATCCCCGGGCAGCGTGCGCATCGGAGAGCTCCCTGTGCGCCGGGGCTGAGACTTACTGCACAGGGAACGTGCGATCCCTGTACCAGAAGTCACGGCCACAGGCGCATGGGGAGTTCTCTGATGCACGCGCTGCCGGGGATAGGACGGAACACCCCAGGCAGCCGTGCATGTCAGTTTTTTCTGGCGCATGCGATGTGTGTACGCTCCGGCCGGGATCCCATTCAAAATAAGGCTATGTTCCACCCCTCAAACTACGGCCGTAGTTCTGCGGCGAGAACTACGGCCGTAGTTTTTCGTAGTGTGAACATAGCCTTAGGGTGCCTTCACACGTACAGGATCCGCAGCGGATTTCACGCTGCGAGTTTGCAGGGAAACCACTGCTGATCCATGTACTGTGAAGGTCTATGGGGTTACATATTCACAGCTGAATTTTCATTCCACTGCAGATATGTAAGCTGGCCCCTTTAACCCCCTGCCGTCCGCAGTCCCGGCCTGAAGCATACTTTACCTGCTCGGCGCCTGCTCCCGTGTACTGATTGGCTGATGGGGAGCGAGGGGAGCCTGGACCTTCACACAGCCAAGGCACCGAGCAGGTACCGGACCGGGGCTGCAGGCGGCAGGATGCGGGGGGGTTAAAGGGGCCAGGTCACATACAGGCAGTGGAATGAAAATTCCGCTGCATGTATGTGACCCATTCAGCTTCACACTACCAGGATCCGCATTGTGAAATCCTCTGCGGATTCGGTATGTGTGAAGCTATCCTTATACAGATTATAAAGGAGTGTTATATGCAATAAATTGTTTATCTTATATTATCAATGTAGCGGTTGTTGCATTTTATAGTTTTATGATGTTAAAATAGTAATATCTGGTTAAGGCTACGTTCACACAATGTATTTTTTATGAAAAGAACGGCTGTTAATTAAAACAATGGTTGTTCTCTTCAAAGAAAAATTAGATCCATTGAAGTCAATGCAGACAACGGCTGTTGTCCCCACAGTGTATTGAATAACGGACGTTGTTTGGTACGGCTGTGAATATAATTGACATGTCAATTATTTTTGGCTGTTGTGCATTAAAATCAATGCAATTTTCAGTGCAACACTGGCCGTTGTTTGACACTTACTTCAATGGCTGTTGTCCGTACATTGTGTAAACATTGCCTAAAGGGCTATTTCCATCTCAACTAACGTAGTAAATCATTTAGGACTCATAAAGTTATATATTTTTGCAAATACATTTACAGTATTTAGCAAACTTCTCCTGATATGCTGCTCTTTCCCTTCCATTATTGACAGCTCGTTGTGTAAGTTACAGGCCACCACTCTACTCTAAAAACAGTGGTCTGGCCAGTGTACATATAGATATAGGGCGAGATTTATCAAACATGGTGTAAAGTGAAACTGGCTCAGTTGCCCCTAGCAACCAATCAGATTCCACCTTTCATTTTCCAAACAGTCTGTGAGGAATGAAAAGTGGAATCTGATTGGTTTCTAGGGGCAACTGAGCCAGTTTCACTTTACACCATGTTTGATAAATCTCCCCCTATTATGTCTCTATACATCTTTATAGCTAGATATACACCAGCCAGACCACTACTTTTAGAGCAGAGAAATGGTCGGCTGGTCGGTAACCTTGAAAACAAGGAAAAATTACAGCAGGTCCTGGCAGCGATGGTTGTTTTTTTTGTTGTTTTTTTTGGTGTTTTGCAGAAGGTAGGGTTGTTTGCATCTAGTTTGTTATTCTACTCCTTTTCTGTAACTAATAGCTACAGTATCTAAAATGTATGGTCAGCTTTAGGCCCATAAATTCCAGTATTACCTAGTCAACCCTATTGATAAGAGAGCTGGAACTGACAGGGTGAAGATCAATTAACTCTGGAAATATTGACGCTTTGTTACATTCTCTATGGTTTTTCACTCCAATCCAGCCACTTAATATCTGTGTTTAAAACTGAATTCTGCAAGCAGAAATAGTACTCCTGTTGGTTGGAATTCATAAAGCCAAATCTTTTAAAGAAAATGTGTCACTTAGATCATTAACTTCTATTGAAGAATTTTCTAGGCATGCTTTGTGACCTGGTCATTGTGCAGGAAGGGGGAAGAGGTAAGCTGTGACCATTGTGCATGACCTGATACTGTCTCATCTATTTTCTGTCCTATCTGCCATTATAATCCAGTGTGATGATGAGGGGAATGCTGAAAAGTTTTCTGTACAGAATAGGAACTGCCAGCTAAGTATTAGACCAGACCAGAAATTGCAAGATTTAGAGAATATTTTAAAAAATATATAGTAAAATGGAAAATTACAAATTAAAAAATTGGAAACTAAATTAAAAATTAAAATGAAAAAAATTAAAAATAAAATATTTAACATGAAACTGCTATTAGGTCATTTTCTGAGGACACATTATTTTTTAACAATAATTCTACAGGTGATTCATTTAAATTCACCTATTCAGACTGGTTTTGTCTATGGAGTTTTATTGAATGTGCTTATGGCTTACAGTACATAGGTGGAACATCTGCACAGTGTCACTAATGGATATAGCAAATAACGTGTCAAGACATGCTGCCTGTTGTCATGATTCCCATTGCTGAAAAGTTTTGTATATACAATCTGAACAACCTTACATCTTCCGGCCTTAATGAAGTGCTTGAAAATATTTCAACAGTTGCATTTTAGCCCTTATAGCTGCTATGATTAATATAGGGGCACATGGGCATGTAGCCCGCACCCCCAAGTAAACCACACAGACAACACTTTGGCAATAAAATGGCCGCAGATTTTATTTATGGTTACATAAATAATAATTAATAACTTTTATTGAATAAATACTTGAATAAATAACTAAATAAATTAACTGAATAGTTAAGCAGAATAAATAATTAAATACCATAAAAACCATCAATTCATCTTAAGTAAATAAATACCTGTCCCCCCAGCCTAAGCTGGGTGATCCACCATCAAATAAAGCCACGACAGCAGACAAACGGTAAGGGAAGGGAGGGCGGGCTTCTTTCTTCTCGGCTTGACCACGAAGCTTTTCGTCAGATGATCACTGCTGCTTCTTGACACGCCGAATTGCTGAACCAGCGCTGCAAGACATCTTATTGGTGGCTCCAAACTTCACACCTAACAGCTGCTGGCCAATCAGCTGATCTCTTGCCCGAAACTTGCCCATACTTATGGCACCTGAGGGAAACTACTAGAAAGGTTAGTCCATTATCCCTCCACCATAGGTGGAGCGGCATGTACCAAGTAAAACATTCTCTGTTAGTGTCACTATTGGTAACCCTCTAATGTTAACCTAATGGGGCGAGGAAAAGAAAAAAGGGCGGGGCACATGCCTATGTGGCCCCCTTCACATACGTTACTTGCGGGCCAGTACCATACTGTCTATCATTTTATTTGCACCATTATTTTGGCTTATTTAGTGTTTTAGCCCACTTCGTAAAATTTTAAGCAACATTTATTAAGGCATTTACGTAATTTTTGAGCAGTTTATGCAAGTTGTGCCTTTTTTATTTTTATTTTTTTCACTCATAGAGGGTGTGGTGTCTTGTTAGCTACTTTATTAGCCAAATTTAACATGAGTGATTTTTTTTATTTTTGTGCAAAACAATTGTGTGACATTAATCCACTTGTACTCTGGCATTGTTTTTTAGTCAAGTTTTGTTAGCTCAAAAAATTGTGCAGTAAATTATTGCAAGCACACAGAAAATGCACAAGAATAATCAAGGCCTGTGCGCCCAATGATACATTTTGGGCAAGGTCTGTGAGTTTTGGTGCAGCATGGAAAAAAGCTGTAAAAACAATTGCAAAGATCAGAAATGTGCCCCGTAGATTCTCTTTTTAGTCTTGTTCTTATTTCTGTGATCTGAGTCTGATCTCATACATCGGTCTTAAAAAAAAGGCGCACCCTCTACAAAAATCGAGGCACACAGGAACGCCGTGCACAGTCAGTGAAATCTATCCCAGCGATTGCTGGGGAAGATTACACCAAAAATTTACCCTGGCATGCCGGTAAAAATTGTTACAAATGGCCACGCAGCCTCTATGCGCAAACCGTTCCCTCTGCCCTGCTCTCTCTCTGGCGAAAGTGGCAACAATTTGCATCGTTTTTACACAACATAAGCAGTTGCGCAAACCTCCCCTCCATGTGTCCTTGGACCCCATGGCAAAACCCATTTCTTTCATGCACCTCCTGATAATAAGTTTATCATAATGATGTTTATTTTATATGATTTTTTATATTCCCTGCACCTCCTAGCACCACTTATGAAATGTTTCTATGTATAAACACTCCTATTTCTATTTTAGTTAGATGCACTCTTGCATTTTCCTTTCATACAGTATTTTTCAACACTATTATAATGCCTACAGCCACTTACCCCTTTAGGCTATGTTCACACTGCTTTTGCTTTTTAAAACAATGTCTGTTTTTCAGCATTTTAGTTGACCCCAGTGCAATGCATTGAAGTCAATGGCAGCCCAATGCACACAGTGTATTAAATAACAGACGTTATTAGTGTGGCAGTCAAAATAATGATCAGGACAATTATTTGCAGATGTCTTTTTCAAAATCCGGTGTTTACTATTAAATTCAATAGACTTTTCAATTAAAAAAAAAGGGGGACATTTATGAATGATATGCCCGAGGCGTACGCCAGGGAGAAGGTGCAGATTCGCTCCTTCTCCCTGGCGTATGCCTCCTGTACACCCAGCTCGCCCGATGGACGGGCTGGGGGAGCTTGGGGGGCATGACGAGGCGTGGCCTCCTCCCGCTCCTCATTTATTATTATTTTTGCCTGCTCACAGGCGTAAATCATGATCCAAATCTACACCTGCTTGGAAGCAGTTGTAGATTTAGTACGCCGGGTGCAGGTTCGGGAGTGTGCCTCTTAGTGAATCCTGCCGGGGAAAAGGGAGCAGGGCCTTATACTGTAAGACCAAAGGGTAATCGGTACTCCTTAACTAGAATAATGTACCAGCAGCCGTCATTGTAATCACAGGGATTCAAAACAGGAAATGACTAAGGTAATTTTGAACTCAAAATGATGGACGTCATTATAAAAAATAATAAACAGATAGGAAAAAACCTCATATGAACATAGCCTATATCTGCTTTACTTATATGAATATTACATTATATGCATTGTTTATGATCATATGTTTTATAGGTGATATCCCAAAATCAGGAAGATGCACCTCCCCGTATTTCCCTGAACAATGCTCTTGTTCTTAACATTTGCCTGGGTGAGGTAAATATGCTACACATGGAATAGCTGCAATTCTCAGAGTTTCCCAGGACAGGATCCATCTTTTCCAAGCACCCGGGGAGGAGCGGCAGGGAGCGGCACAGAGATCAAAGACAGCCGGCGTATAAGCTGAGTGCTTTGCTTCATTTGTAATGCACATTCGCTCATCTATAGCTGCAATCCCTCATATTCTAAATATTCTTAGCCTGTCTTACTAACCTGAATATTACATACTGTACATCTGTTTCATATTCCATTTTGAATGCGATAAGTATGTACTAAAATTCCTATTTTATTCCTTTACTAGTGTCACGGCCGCGGCGGCGTCCCGTGTTCCGGGCCGCCGCCGCGACCTCCTCCTGCCCCATGCAGCCACCGGGGTCCTTGTGCAGGGACCCGGCGCTGCTGCTAGTTTGGCCCCTGGGGGCGCCTCACCTCTCCTCCGCTCCTGTCTCCGTCTGTGCCGGCCGGCGCGCGTGTCCCCGCCACCTAGGGCGCGCGCGCGCCGGCTGTCTCAGATTTAAAGGGCCAGTCCGCCCTTAATTGGTTAGTTGCACCAATCACTCCCTATAAATCCCAGCATGCCCTGTCCCTTGTGTTGGAGCCTCTACATGCTTCCCATAGCGTTTGGCCCAGCCCCCTGTTGTTCCTGATTCCTGTCCGCTACCTGGTCCCAAGTCCTTGTTCCTGATACCTATCCGCTACCTGGTCCCTAGTCTTTGTTCCTGGTTCCTGCTCCCCTGTTCCACCACTGCTCCTGTGTTCAGCCTGTCTCCTGCGGTTACGCCTACAGACCTCTGCCTGCAGATCTCCTGCCTACTGCTCCTGCCACGCCTCGCCTGCCGTCACTAGCAACAAAGCCAGGGGTAGCGACCTGGGGGTCGCCTGCCGCAGCAAGTCCATCCCGCCTTGCGGCGGGCTCTGGTGAAAACCAGCGGCCCCTTAGACTCCGCTCCCTGGTGAGGTTAGTGCCATCGCTGGTGACGGTCCAGTGGATCCACTACTCCAGGCGTTACAGTAGGCTCCAACCATGGATCCCGGCGAGGTGCCTGATATCCGCGAAGTAGCCTGAGTGGTCGCCCTACAGGCGCAACAAATCCAGAAACAGTCGCAGCAGATCCAGCAACTCACTGCCGCCTTACAGCAGCATACTACAGCCCAGCGCTTACCACCTCCTGCTGCTTTTTCTACACTCCGACTGGCTCTCCCAAGCAAATACTCTGGTGACTCCAAGTTGTGCAGAGGATTCCTGACTCAGTGCACCATGCATATTGAACTTTTAAGTAGTCAGTTTCCCACCGAGCGCTCTAAAGTGGCTTTCATCATCAGCCTATTGGAGGGTAGAGCTCTGGCCTGGGCCACGCCGCTGTGGGACCGAGATGATCCTGTTGCTGCCAATCTCCGAACCTTCCTAGTTGAGTTTCGCTCCGTCTTTGAGGAACCTGCCCGTGCCTCTTCAGCTGAAACTGCTCTCCTCAACCTCTCTCAAGGGAGCTCCTCTGTTGGTGACTACGCCATCCAGTTCCGCACCCTGGCGGCAGAATTAGACTGGAATGAGGCCGCTCTAATAGCCACCTTCAAGAGGGGCCTGTCCAGTCGGGTGAGAGACGTGCTTTCCGCCCGAGACCTACCTACCTCCCAGAACGAACTCATCCTACTGGCCACCAGGGTCGATACTCGTTTTTCTGAGAGAGAGGAGGAGGTCTGGCATGAACGGTGACTAGGCCTGTCCCGTCGCCATCACCAGCTGGCGCCGGTCTTCCAGAATCCTGACGTTCCGGAGTCCCAGTCGACTCCTGAGATTCCTATGCAGGTGAAACGGGCTCACCTGACGCCTGATGAAAGACTTAGTCGTCTGGAGCTGAATCTCTGCCTCTACTGCGGTGGTTCGGATCACTTTCGGCTGAGATGTCCCCAACGTCCTCAAGCGTCCGGGAAACTCCAGCACCTAGGTCCGGTGGGAGAGGTCTCCCTGAGTGTGAATGCCACCTCTCCAAGTTTGTCTGTGCCAGTTTCCATCCAGACACCCTCAGGACAAACTCACCAGACTACTGCCTTTCTCGATTCTGGGTCAGCAGGCAATTTTATTGCAGCTACATTGGTCCAGAGATGGCGGCTACCCGTGACCCCACTAGCCAGACCCCTGACTATCTCCTCGGTCACGGGCGAGATTCTTACCGACCATGTGCACTACCAGACCGCACCTCTAGTCCTCCAGGTGGGCACTTCTCATCTGGAAAAGATCTCCTTCTACGTCCTGCCCCATTCTTCTTCCACCATCCTCCTGGGACTCCCTTGGCTGCAATTACATGCCCCTAAACTGGACTGGAGAACCGGGAAGATTCTCAGTTGGGGTCAGGACTGTTCCAACCAGTGTCTGAGGTCACCTCAGCCCAAGCACTCTATGTTGTCACCCGAACCCGCCAAGCCTTTGTCCGGCCTACCGGCGGAATACCAAGATTTGCCTGATGCCTCCTTCTGCAGGCAAGAAAGAGGGGGAGGCCAAAGGGGGGGGGGTACTGTCGCGGCGGCGTCCCGTGTTCCGGGCCGCCGCCGCGACCTCTTCCTGCCCCATGCAGCCGCCGGGGTCCTTGTGCAGGGACCCGGCGCTGCTGCTAGTTCGGCCCCAGGGGGCGCCTCACCTCTCCTCCGCTCCTGTCTCCGTCTGTGCTGGCCGGCGCGCGCGTCCCCGCCTCCTAGGGCGCGCGCGCCGGCTGTCTCAGATTTAAAGGGCCAGTCCGCCCTTAATTGGTTAGTTGCACCAATCACTCCCTATAAATCCCAGCATGCCCTGTCCCTTGTGTTGGAGCCTCTACATGCTTCCCATAGCGTTTGGCCCAGCCCCCTGTTGTTCCTGATTCCTATCCGCTACCTGGTCCCAAGTCCTTGTTCCTGATACCTATCCGCTACCTGGTCCCTAGTCCTTGTTCCTGGTTCCTGCTCCCCTGTTCCACCACTGCTCCTGTGTTCAGCCTGTCACCTGCGGTTACGCCTACAGACCTCTGCCTGCACTATCTCCTGCCTACTGCTCCTGCCACGCCTCGCCTGCCGTCACTAGCAACCAAGCCAGGGGTAGCGACCTGGGGGTCGCCTGCCGCAGCAAGTCCATCCCGCCTTGCGGCGGGCTCTGGTGATAACCAGCGGCCCCTTAGACTCCGCTCCCTGGTGAGGTTAGTGCCATCGCTGGTGACGGTCCAGTGGATCCACTACTCCAGGCGTTACAACTAGGTATAGTACACTTCCATGATCTGTCTATGGCTAAGTTCAAACTAAGTAAAAATGACAGCCATATTATTATTAGCACAATGACGGTTGTTGTGAAAGACAACCGTCATTTATACATGGTGTGAGCCCATCCTATGCATGTACCAGTTAGTCGCATGTGCAACTGTGCACTAAGTAGAGAGATCCTTACAGCATAGGTTTTATCCATAATGGTCAGTGCATTTCTTTGATAATAAACTTATATAACATTTTCTGCTATGGATATCTTTAATGATCTTTTATTCTCAGCTGAAGACATCATGGATTTTCTAATATATGAGCAATGAGCATCTATTGTAAAAAAAAAACATTTATGCATACATTATTTCCACAAGTTATCTTCCAATAGTATTGTAGATTGCACATTGATTTATATCATCTGCTGCCACTATTGTTTTATTGATTACTAACCCACTTGTGCACCTGTGTATTCCTCTCCTTTGGCAGCGGTTTTGTATACATTGGGATACAATGAATGAATGAATCATCTCTAAAAATGTGAACACGGAAAACATGCATCATTGTGCAGAATATTTCTAAAAAATAAATAAATCACAATGTCCAGTTTTAACCCCTTCTATCATAGCAAGTTATTTTAATATATTTTATTTCCTTCTCACCTTCTAAGATCTTGTTTATTTTTTTCCCAATACACATAATATACAGAGTATACATAAAAAACATCATCATCGCATCACCCCACCCCACACCAAACCTCCCAACACCGCCCATCCCCCACCACACATGCCGCACACCATCCTAAACCCCCTTCCACCACTACAAAAACTCAACCCCCAAAGCCCCCACCCCCGCATCCAATAACGCAACCCACAACCACACTTGAGCACCTCCATTCACCACGCCCCCCTACACAATCCAAACCCCAACATCCACCACAACTCCCAGCCACCCACCCACACACACGCACACAAACAATCAACCACTCAAACACTACCCAACCCTGCACCCCCATCCGCACCAAACAACTCCAAAACAACCCTGGCAAAATAGGACAACCCCAAACCCACCCCAAACTCCCAGCACAGCGAACATACCCCCAACCACCAACACAGCACCCCTATCATACATTCTGCAAACACACAACTTCAAAACAACAACAGCATAGCCGCCGCCTGGGGAGATCCACCACCAGTCCCATGACAACAGCAGTTTAGCAATGGCACTGAGATACCGGGTACAGCAGAAGGGGGTAAAAAAAAGGTCCCAGCACATGTCCAGATTTCCAGTTACCACCTCGTAGCACAGAACCCACATGCTAAGGGCTGCAGCACTGTCCAACTCTTTTGCTGAAGTGCCGGAGAGGAGGAGGAGGGCCTTTTATCTTCCACACGGAGTGATCTCTCCTACTCCGCTCCAGAGGTCCCCCGTCCGGGACCCAAACTCTGGCGACCACTTCAGACCAGAGCCATCCATCCCAGCCCTCCGTTCCGGGCCAGCCAACCAAACCATCAGAGCCGAGCGACACTGCCCCTTCAGCCTCTCGGCCACCACCGAGGCTCCAAGCCAGGGCCCGCCAAGAAGTTGCTGCCTCCACGGCTCCTCACACCGGCCACGCCACAACCATCCCGCCGGTAGGTCCCCACATCCCTGGCCCTTGGTCAGGGAACCAGGCTTAAGGAGGGAGGAGGCGCGGGACGGGGAGACCGAGGCACGAGCCGGCAGCTACGCCATGCTGCCGCGTGGCTCCGCATCATAACTTTCTAAGATCTTTAAGTGTTATTTTTCCATTGTCCTGCTTGCAGTAAAAGCTGTTCTTTGTAATGCCTACTTTATTCTACTGTAAAATATACTGTGAAAACAAAGAAAAAATGTACTTAAAGGGTTGGAAAAAAAAAAGAAGAAAAAAAGAAAGATCCCTGACACTGGGTAGCTGAGGGTGCGCTGTGATTATGGCATTTAAGAGGTTAATGACAGTAAAAGCAGCCTAAGGGCCCTATTCCACCGGACGATTATCGTTCAGATTATCGTTAAATCGTTCGAATCTAAACGATAATCGTTCGGTTGAAATGCAGTTAACGATTAACAACCGAACGAGAAGTCGTTGATCGCTTTATAAGACCTGGACCTATTTTTTATCGTTGCTCGTTCTTAAAACGTTCGTAAATCGTTTGCATTGAATAAGACATCGTTCGGTCGTTCGCAATAGATACGAATGCAATAGTGAATAAATAGCGAAGAAAGAACGATTGCAATTACGATCATAAGTAACGATTATCGTTCCATGGAAATGAGTGAACATTTTCAGGTCTTTCGCAATAGCGGTCGTTTGAGATTGTTAATCGTTAACGATTATGCAAACGATAATCGTCCGGTGGAATAGGGCCCTAAAGTTTGCCTTCATTGACACCTAACAGGTTGAGAAAAAATACTCTAGCACTAGTTTAGCACTAACCAGAAGTACAAAAATTCCTGCAAAAACACCACGTCTCACAATTAATTGTTGCATTGAATCACAGAAATGTGGGTAGAGTGACGGCGACAACGGTGATGGTGAAATATGCGGCCAGTATTAGGGATGTTGTTGGAACAATTCAGCATATGGTTAAATACTCTAATAATAATTGCATAATTGCATTGGTGGGTACTTTCTGAAAGGTAACCTATTTATTTTAGATGGAATGAACCACAGGCATAGACACAATAATAGCTTTGTCCTATTTTTTTTTCAATAAAGATAAAAAATGTCCCTAGTTCCTAACCTGAGCTTCAAACAAAGATGTTTTTAGCAATTTACTTGAATTGAAATGCAATGGTTAGATATCAGAATAAAAGTTATTTTGTTAGCATTATTTTGGTCTTTATTATAGTGTTCTTTATCATATTATATACTACCTGTCAGAAAAGGGGAGGTAGGGACAAAACACAACAGTGAGTCCTACAACTGAGCCCACCTGCTGTCCCTACCTACTTGCCTCAAATGGCCCTAGGTAGCCGCGGACAGGAGGATGAGGAGGGAGAGGTGGGAAGAAGGGAGGAATGTAAAAAAAGAGGGGGGGGGGAGGAAGGGAAGAAAGGAGGAGGTAGAAATGAAATATAGAATAAGTCCTGCTTATACGTCTAAGGATGCACCATATGTACTATTGGCCCAAGTGGCCAAATGAGTAGTAAAGTATTTGCTAGTACCCCTACCGTATGCAATATACCTTTCCAAAGAGTAAACCTGTTTACCTGTTAACCTATTTCAGAGATAACATCTATAGCCATAGGTTGAATGTTTGATTTCCAATGTCTGGTAATTGCTAGGGATGATCGAACATCGTTAATTGTTAGGTTCGATCGAACTCGAACCTTCATCATTTGATTCCCAATGCCTTCCCGTTCCCTAGGGAAGGTGGAGCAAGCCCGAGTACCACCTGGAAAACAGGGATACAGCCTATTAATTAGGCTGTATCTCTGTTTTCCAGACGGTACTCAGGCTTGCTCCACCTTCCCCCCGGAACGGGAAGGCATTGGGAATCAAATGAACAAGGTTCGAGTTCGATTGAACCTAACGATTCCTGATGTTCGATCATCTTTAGTAATTGCTGGGCGAGACATGGTAAGGATTTTGCACATGAGAGGTCTGTGTGTTGCAGATATAGGGGACAAGTTGAGTGAAAGCAATGCTTTTGCTGGAGAAAGGGGGGTGGTAAGGTCTACTAACTCTTTAAGCAGGTTAGACATTTGGTGCCACAATAAACAAAGTAGTGGAAAATCGCATAGTATGTAATACAAGGATCTTGTTTCTCCACAAAGTCTCCAGCAGCTAGAGTCAACTGTCAGGTACATGGCGTTTCGTTTTTTTTGGGTGAAATACCAATGTAATATACACTTTACAACGTTCTCTCTTTGCATAGTGCTGATCACAGACTTTAATGACCATCTGAAAGCTTGTTGCCACTCATGGGGGTTGTGCACTCAAGTGGAGTGCAATTCGTTTTCCCATTTAAGGCTATGTTCACACTATGTAAGTTCCGCAGAAATCACGGCCGTTGTTACCCGTTGTGCCCCTCACCAGCCTACAGCCCGCATTGTCCTCCGCCAGCTGTGACCCCCCCCCCCCACCTCCCCGGGAAGCAAGTGCCCCACACCAGCCTATAAGCCTGCATTGTCCCCCGCCAGCTGTGAGCCCCCCCTCGAATGCAAAAGCCCCACACCAGCCTGCCGCCCGCCCACATTGTCCCCCTGCCACTGCACCCTGTTTTCCATCAGACCTCTATAATCACCTGCTGCAACCCCCCTGTACTCCACCCCGTTGCTCCTTATGAGGGATGGGAGTTGTAGTTCCTCAGCAGCTATCAGTAATATGAATGCAGAGAGAGCTTTATATTACTGATAGATGCTGAGGAACTACAACTCCCAGCATAGTGTATATGTACTGCATAGTCAGCTAGCTGCACACCTCTGCTGCAGCACTTTAGTGAACTACATCATCTCTGCTACATCATGGAATGAGAGGCAAGGCATGATGGGAAATGTACTTTCCTGGCCTAAGCCATCTCTGATATAAATTGGCTTTAAACTTTTAACTCGGGAACCGCAGCAGCTAGAAAGACGGGAGACAGCTGAAAATGCTCAGGGGGACTTGGTGAGTAAGAACAGCTGGGTTTGGGAGCATTTCATTTTTTTTTTTTTTTTTTTTTAGCTCTTGGGGGAATACCTCCTATATGGTTGTATATAAACTTTAAGTCTGTCTTATAGAGCGATAGGAGGGCCTCTAGTTGAGTGTCTCATTTAATTTTAACCTGGGTTTTGGAGTACATGTAATGTCTTATCTGGAGATATATGTAAAAGCCATGTTTAGAAAATTGGAAATCCCTAAACACTTTACCATCATAAACACCTATATTTTTCACCCCCACAAAGAATAATAAAAACAACATACAGAAATATATATTAGATATCCATTTTATTGACACAAAAATCCAAAATAGTTAAAAACACCCATAAAAATACGGGTAGGGGGGACAAACAATCAGTATAAGTAAAATAGTCTAATATTATCTTAAACTAGTGGTATTTTGCATAGATGGGGTCTGAGGAAAATACCTAAAAATTATGATATCATGCAAATATACAGATAACTATAAGCTGTGCCACACAACCTGTAAAGATATATATATATATATATATATATATATATATATATATAAATAAATAAACAACCTCAGGTATCACCATATATCCTAAGTTAAATTAAATACAAATAAAGTGCAAGTGTAATGAGGTAGAGCAGATATATGTAGAGGTAGATAGCGGTAGGTAGCAATATACAGGTTATATAAACAGAGTCAGGCACACAAATATAAAATCCCACTACAGACCCACATCAGCCCACATGATATGCCCTGTGCCGGACCAATGTCAGAAGCCCCCATTACCGTGTGAGAGTTTGGAGACCCCTGCTGCTTGCCACCTAAGGAAAGCGCTATGGGGTATGCTATTTAACAAATAAGTAAAAGTCGTAATTGGAGGTTGGGGTGATAAAAAGATATCTTCAGTACCTTTATTTTTATGACCGGTTTTCAAGCATTTCAAACTTGCGCCATTGTAGGTGAAAGCGGGAGTCTAATAGCAGATGGATCTAGTATAGCTACATAGAGGAGGTCCCGTAAGTTACCATTCACTCAGTTAATGGAGGTAGAGTCAGCCCACCAATGTTGAAGTTGGGAGAATACTGTGGCCATATAATAATAATACGGGTGGGGTAGGCCTAGACCTCCCATAAGGGGTGGTTTAACTAATATATTGTATTTAATCCTGGGACAGTGGCCTGCCCAGACATATTAAACGGCGTACAGCCTTGAAGAAATGTTGGGGGATAAATATAGGCATAGTTTTAAATAAGAATAATAATTTGGTTAATAAGAGCATCTTGAAAGCCGCAACGCAGCTGGTCCAAGAGGTTTTGGATAAATGTGAGGATAAAGTATGACGTTCTGCAAGAAGAGGGGGGAAGTTGTTTGCTGGCCCCCTTAACCTGCCGCCACCCGGTACGTACTTTATCTTGTCTGCACTCCGGCTGCATCTGAGGCTCCCAGCTCCTGTAGGTCCTGCTTAGCCAATTAGTGCACGACCCCGCTGCAGTCACTGATTGGCTGGGCAGGACCTACGGGAGAAGGGAGCCTCAGATGCAGCCAGAGCGCGGACCAGGTACAGTATGCTCCGGGCAGTGGCAGGTTAAGGGGGCTGGCATTTACATACAGCAGGATGACAATAAAATAAATAAAATTTACAAAAATTAGAATGAAAAAATGCAATGCAGTTCTAATTAGAGATGAGCGAACTCTCGGCGTCTGATTTACTCTGTCTGCAGCCCCCATGAAGAGGGGGGATATGGTAAACTCTGCATACTAAAGGTGGACTGTGCATATCAAGGGTAAACTCTGTATACTAAAGGTGGACTGTGCATACCAAGGGTGAACTTTGCATTCTAAAGGATGTAACTCATGAAGGTAAAAGTGTATCTGACCATGTTCCGGTGAAACTAGAATTAAAAACAAATAAGTATGTGGGGAGAAGGGAATTTAGATGTAATCCATATTGGTTAAAACTAATAGAATCTAATGATAAGATCTTAAAGGACCTGGAAGTATTCTTTTTGCTTAATGTAGGTTCTACAAGTTTGGGAGTTATTTGGGACACAGCTAAGGCCTATTTAAGAGGGTTATTGTTTAGAGATATCAAGAGGCAGAAGAAAAGATTCAGGGAGGAAGAAACCAGTTTAAAACTTGCGGTAAAAATAGCAGAAGAACAATCCCAGGAAACGAAACTAACAGCACATAAAAATGTCTGGAGCAGAAAATTAGAGGACCTGAAGAACTATTTATTTGAGAAGTCGCAAAATCAAATACAATTTTGGGGATTAAAATCTTATACGCAGGGTGGGAAACCTGGAAAATTTTTGGCCTCTATGATCAAACGAAATAACTCTCAAAAAACTGTCTTTGAATTAAGGAATGCATATGGGGAGATTGTTAGAGGGTCTGATGAAATCCTTAATATATTTAAAGAATACTATAAAGATTTGTATAGCTCAAGGGTGCATTTTGAACTTAGGGAATTAGAGGAATACCTGGACTGTTTGAAATTACCTGTGCTTCTGCCTGATCAGAGAGAGGCGTTGGATAGCCCAATAAGTAAGGGAGAATTAGTACAGGTAATAAAAACAATGGCGGCAGAGAAGGCTCCAGGTCCTGATGGACTTCCCATAGAAATCTATAGACAGTATGAGCATGTTATGGTAGATCAGCTGTCACTGATGTTCATACGGGAGGGCCCAACTCCCCGATTCTATGTATGATGCTAACATTATATTGATTCCAAAAGAGGGGAAAGACCCGTTGTCCCCGGATTCGTATAGACCGATTTCTCTAATCAACACTGACATAAAGATCTTGTCAAGGATCCTTGCAAATAGGTTAAGTAAGGTAATAGATTCCCTAATTGATAGAGATCAGAGCGGGTTTATTCCCGGAAGGACAACGCAGGACAATATTTTGAGGCTTCATGCTAATATCCAGGTTGCCCGGGGGGAGTCCCGCCACTCCATACTGTCATTGGACACAGTGAAGGCGTTCGACAGTGTGGAATGGCGGTACTTGTGGGCCCTCTTAGAAAAATGTGGTTTTGGGGAAGTTTTTTTGAAGTGGTTGAGAATAATTTATTTGAAACCGAGGGCACGTGTTAGTGTCAATGGAGACTATTCAGAGTATTTTAGACTGGAACGAGGCTCTAGGCAGGGTTGTCCCCTCTTCCCCCTTCTTTTTGCTTTGGCAATCAAACCCTTGGCTAGGAAAATCAGAGCAAATGATAGAATTGTGGGGTTCGGGGAGCGGGGGAGAGGTGACAAAATTTCTCTGTATGCTGACGACTTGTTGTTGTTTTTGGCACATACAGAAACTGGATTGAATGAGGTAATGGGGGAGATACAGAGATTTGGAGCTTTCTCTGGACTGTGTATTAATTGGCAGAAGTCAGCTTTGATAAAATTAGATCCCTGTCTGGAGATCAGCACAGAGGTACAGGTGATAAATGAAGGAACAGCATTCAGGTATTTAGGCATACAGATATCTTCTAATCCCCAAAAATATGCCGAATTAAACATAATTCCTAAGTTAAATAAAATGAAAGATCAAGCGTGGGTATGGAATAGGATGCCTCTATCTAGGTCAGATAAAATAGGGTTAGTCAAAATGATTTGGCTTCCCCAATTGTTGTATGTCCTCTCAAACTCTCCAGTTTGGATTAACAAAAACATATTTAAAAAAGTGGAACGAGTATTAAATGCGCTTAACTGGAATCGGAAAAGAGTAAGGTTAAAGTTGGATATACTGACCCTTCCTGAGAAGGGTGGTGGGCTGGATGTACCTTATTTGTTTGGGTACTACTTAGCTTCATACTTGGCGTGGTTAAAAAAGTGGAAGATGGTGGATTCCCTGCAAAACTGGGTCACAGAAAAGAGGGGAGTGACAGAGGATATTTTTGAGGCATTAGAGGGGGAATTAAAGACTGTATACTCAAAAAACAGCTTGAGAGGGTTAGTAGTGAGAGTGTGGAAGGAGGTGAGAAATTTAGCAAAGATTACAGGGGCACTGGAACACACTCCACTGCTGGGGAATAGTGATTTCCCAGAAGTAGGAAAAGTTCAGGATTTGGGGTACTGGACTTCAAGGCGGTTGGTGAAAGTGTCCCAGTTTTGTAGGGAAGGTAGGATAAAAGAGTACGGAGAAATAAAGGAGATAGTAGATAGTGACATTTGTCGACTAAGATACCAACAGATCAAAATGGCCATACAGGGGATTGAAAATAAGGAGAGATTGGTGGTTGAAAATTCTTGTTGGATCACGCAGTTATTGCAGATTAAAGGACACGCAAAAGGTAAAATAGGGAAACTTTATAGAATTTTAGGACAGATGAAACAGGAAAATCTAGTAATTAGGTCACAAGTTAAGTGGGGACAGGTGATAGGAGCAAAGGACCACATATATTGGGAGGAGTTATACAAATTTAGTAATGAGTGTCTCACAGATAAAAAGCCTAAAATGGTACAGTTTTTTTTTATTTTTCACAGGTTATATTATTGTCCAAAAGACTTTTTGAAATGGGGCAATAAAGAGAAAGGGAAATGTGGTAGGTGTTTAGCACAAGGAGCAGATTTGAAATGAAGATTAAGTAGTAAAAGTTAGGTGGAGATATAGTAATAGATAATGGACAGCAGGGTGCTGGTTGGGGCATTGTGGTCAGTGGCCTCTTAGGGTGAATGGGTAAAAGTAATTGTGGCTAAGCAGGTCAATTGAAATAAAATGAAAATAGAGGTGGGCGCCACACAGGATGAGTGGTATAATCTGGTTGGTGGTGGGGACTCTTGGCAGGGGTCCTCAGCTGCCGCAGAAGGGTGCAAGAATCGGGGCATGTGACTCTCAGCCCTGGTGGCACATGAGGGTATGGGAGTTGGAATGCCCGGTAGTTTAAAGACTCGGCAGGTGGAGTGGATAAGGTCCCTAATATAGGGACATTCGCTGTACCAAGTCAGACTTCAGTGGAAGTGTGGAAGGGGCACCCACAAAAATAAGACCATGACCGCTTAATTTGTTGGATGAATGTGGTTAGGGATTGTAAGGTGTTGGGGGCCACTGGGTGCACTGCTCCAGCTAGTACAATAGATAAATGGCCTGAATCATTCCTCTTGAGGAGTGTTAGTAGGTAATATCAAAGATTGTTGAGAACAAATTCGTTTTGTAGTGGTAGTGGATGCATAAGACGCAAAAAATAATCATGGACAAGGGAGAAGCAGTATCTTTTGCAAGGGGCTAAATTTTAGCGGGTTCAGTGTAAGAAGTATTAGATGACCTAGAAGCATTCTCGGGGATACCCCCTCTTGAAATTTGGTATAGATGTAGTCTTCCTGGATACACCCCTCTGTTTGAAATAACTCAAAAGTACTGTTCTCGATCCTATATGATTTTAAACATGAATCTTCCTTTCTATTTAAAAAATTATAAATAAAGATTGAAGTAAAAAAAAAAAGGAAGAGGGGGGATACAGCCGGAGGACCGCCTGGAAAACTGGGATACAGCCATAGCCATAGGCTGTATCCCAGTTTTCCAGGCGGTCCTCTGGCTGTATCCACCCTCTTCACAGAGCGCGCAGACAGTGGGAATCAGACGCCGAGAGTTCAGGTTCATACGAACCCGAACCTCGGCAGGTTCGCTCATTTCTAGTTCTAATGTGTCTTGCAGTAATGTGTTGCATTTTTTAGTTCTCATTTTTGTATATATCTTTTTTCACATCCCTTCAAGTACAAAATATACACAAATTACAACAAAAAATGCAATATTTTACTGCAAGACACATTAGAACTCCAGCCATATGCTGTAAATTAATGGCATACTACCAGAGTCTTCTAGTAAGCCGAGCACCCCAATGCTCCATAAAACATGCTCACTCTACACTATTACCCAACACTGATTTGTGTAACTTTCCATGACAGACATAATTCATAGCTGCACATCCTTCTGTCCCTGTTCAGCATTGATAGATAGTGCTAATTTCAGGGCAGGGCATTTCACCTACTATAACAGTAATGGCATTAATCAGCTCCAATTGTGCACTGTATTATGTACTTTGTGGGAAACATAAATACCAACTTTTGCTTTGGCAAAAAGATTTTAAATGGTTACTCTGGGGAAAAAATTGGTTTCAACTGAACTGGTGCAAGACTAGAAAGAAAATACCTCTTCCTGCAGGAAATATAGCAGCAGATAATATTATTTGTATAGCGCACACAGATTCCGCAGCACTTTACATAGTTTGGCCAATTATTGCTCCCTGTCCCCAATAGGGCTCACAATCTAAATTCACCTATCTGTATGTTTTTGGTGTGTGAGGAAACTGGAGTACCTGGAGGAAACCCACGCAAACATGGAGAGAACATACAAACTCTTTGCAGATGTTGCCCAGATGTTCTCACAAAGTGAAAATGACAGCTGTCTTTCTGGATGGCCGCCATTTTAGTGCCAAAAAGGGGCACAGCAACAAGTTCTTCACCAATCACACATTGCTGGTATTTCCTAAGTATAGATTACTATTAGAAAAACTTACTTTCCTTGAGTCTAGAAGAGGAGTCAGATATTTGTGTGGGTGGCTCTAACAGATGGCATTTTTACATAGGGTTTCTTTATTCTAACAAAGCAAAATAGGGTGGTCTACAGCACTGTACTCTGACCCAGGAAGTCTCCCTCACCTTCCAAATCATAGCAGATCCACTTCAGGCTGAAGCTTACATCAGGGGACAGGACTGTGGAGGTAATCTCTTCATAGGTATAACCTCTCTCTCCCCGGACAGAGAGTGCTGCATGTATGTTCCCACATCTGCCCTGCTCATTCCTTCATGCTCCCTGCAGTCTCTGTCAGCCCTTGTGTTTCCCATCCTCTCCTTTCCTGCTATAATGTGCCTGCACTTACACTCAGCTATACACACTGCTGCTATAATGTGCCTGCATTCACACTCAGCTATACACACTGCTGCTATAATATGCCTGCACTATACAGCCATTCACACTGCTGTATAGAAAAGTTCCTGTCATTGTCCTTCTGCACAGCTCTGTGATTCTCACTTCCTGATTGGTCCATGCTGAACAACCCCCCTTCCCCATCGCTGTCATGTGACCAAACAAACTTCTGACAGCAGCCCTGCTTTTCTATTCCAGCCTGTTGTACTATGCTACTGCATTATGGGGATTTTCAGTTCCATCCTGTATCTACAAACTGCTGCTGCTGCACTTACTATATATTATACTCCACATGCTGATTGCTGTACTGTACAGTAACTTATAATATCACATATTATGCTGTTTCTGAATGTTTGTTTCATTTGTTTTACCTGTTGTTTGGAATAAAAAAAATAATTTTTTGGGTTGTGGAACCAATTGTCTGCATTTATATGATTTCTTATGGGAAAATTTGCTTTATTTAAGGGTGCCTTCACACGTACCGCATCGCAGCAGATTTCACACTGCAAGCTTATTGCAATGAAATCTACTGCGATAATAATTACTATGTAACTCAATGGCAATGTATCCCCACAGTGTGTTTATTTGTACCATGCGGATTTTCTGCGGAAAATAAGCTGCGAGTCGGTACATGTGAAGGCACCCTAAGAGTGATTTGGATTCCAAGGCACCACTGTACTTATACTTAAAACAGCTTAGTATCATTTATATTATTAATATTTTATTCTGGAATCCCTCAGCAAGGTCATTAAAGGAGTATACCCATCTGAGACACAAATCCACAGGGTACTGTATGCCAGGTTATTTTTACTCTTACCGCCTAGATAACCCCTTAACTCTTAGGCCGCCCTGGACGTACAGGTCCTCCATGTGTTTAGAGCAGGGCTGCGCGGCGGCCTCGCTCTGTACCGCCACGGTCCCGGGTGCCGCTCGTAGCCCGGGACCGCGGCTATTAGCGGGCACAGTCCGATCGCCGTACCCGCTAATAAAGTAATCGGATGCAGCTGTCAAAGTTGACAGCTGCATCCGAATACTTGATGCAGCCCATCCTTGGTGTCTAGTGGGGTGGATCGCTCATCCGGGATGTTGTCCCGGAGGAGCGATCCACACATCCTTCTCTGCCGGGGCTCAGCACTCGATTGCTTCCGGCTGCAGCAGCCGAAAGCAATCAATGTGCCTATCTCATCGATCTATGCTGCATATCTATGCCGCATAGATCTCAATGAGAGATCAGTGTGCTTATACTAGAAGTCCCCTATGGGGGCTTCCAGTATAAGTGTAAAAAAAAAAAAAAAGTGTTATTATCAATAAAAAGGCCCCTCCCCTAATAAAAGTCAGAATCACCCCCCCCTTTTCTCATGTTATAAATAAAAATTAAAAAATAAACATGTTTGGTATCGCCGTGTGCATAATCGCCCGAACTATTAATTTATCACATTCCTTATCTCGCACGGTAAATGGCGTAAGCGCAAAAAAATCCCAAAGTGCTAAATTGCGCATTTTTGGTCACATCAAATCCAGAAAAATTTTAATAAAAAGCGATCAAAAAGACGCATATGCGCAAATCAAGGTACCCATAGAAAGAACACATCATGGCGCAAAAAATGACACATCACACAGCCCCATAGACCAAAGGATAAAAGCGCTACAAACATGGGAATGGAGCGATTTTAAGGAACGTATATTGGTTAACAATGGGTTGAATTTTTCACAGGCCATCAGATACAATAAAAGTTATACATGTTACATATTCTTGTAATCGTAACAACTTGAGGAACATATGTAACAAGTCAGTTTTATCCCAGGGCGAACGGCGTAAAAACGAATAAACCCCAAATAAAAGAAATGCCTTTTTTTTTTTTTTTTTTTATTTCACCACACATTGAATTTTTTTCTGGTTTCGCAGTGTACTTTATGAAAAAATTCAGCCTGTCATTGCAAAGTACAATTAGTGATGCAAAAAAGAAGGGCTCGTGTGGGTTTCTAGGTGAAAAAATGCAAGTGCTATGGCCTTTTAAGCACAAGGAGGAAAAGACGAAAATGCAAAAATTGAAATTGGCCTGGTCCTAAGAGTTAAGGGTTAAATTTTATATATATATATATATATATATATATATATATATATATATATATATATATATATATACACTCACCGGCCACCATGCTAGTAACGGGTTGGACCCCCTTTTGCCTTTAGAACTGCCTCAATTCTTCGTGGCATAGATACAACAAGGTGCTGGAAGCATTCCTCAGAGATTTTGGTCCATATTGACATGATGGCATCACACAGTTGCCGCAGATTTGTTGGCTGCACATCCATGATGCGAATCTCCCGTTACACCACATCCCAAAGATGCTCTATTGGATTGAGATCTGGTGACTGTGGAGGCCATTTGAGTACAGTGAACTCATTGTCATGTTCAAGAAAACAGTCTGAGATTATTCTAGCTTTATGACATGGCGCATTATCCTGCTGAAAGTAGCCATCAGATGTTGGGTACATTGTGGTCATAAAGGGATGGACATGGTCAGCAACAATACTCAGGTAGGCTGTGGCGTTGCAACGATGCTCAATTGGTACCAAGGGGCCCAAAGAGTGCCAAGAAAATATTCCCCACACCATGACACCACCACCACCAGCCTGATCCGTTGATACAAGGCAGGATGGATCCATGCTTTCATGTTGTTGACGCCAAATTCTGACCCTACCATCCGAATCTCGCAGCAGAAATCAAGACTCATCAGACCAGGCAACGTTTTTCCAATCTTCTACTGTCCAATTTCGATGAGCTTGTGCAAATTGTAGCCTCAGTTTCCTGTTCTTAGCTGAAAGGAGTGGCACCCGGTGTGGTCTTCTGCTGCTGTAGCCCATCTGCCTCAAAGTTCGACGTACTGTGCGTTCAGAGATGCTCTTCTGCCTACCTTGGTTGTAACGGTTGGCTATTTGAGTCACTGTTGCCTTTCTATCAGCTCGAACCAGTCTGCCCATTCTCCTCTGACCTCTGGCATCAACAAGGCATTTCCGCCCACAGAACTGCCGCTCACTGGATGTTTTTTCTTTTTCGGACCATTTTCTGTAAACCCTAGAGATGGTTGTGCGTGGAAATCCCAGTAGATCAGCAGTTTCTGAAATACTCAGACCAGCCCTTCTGGCACCAACAACCATGCCACGTTCAAAGGCACTCAAATCACCTTTCTTCCCCATACTGATGCTCGGTTTGAACTGCAGGAGATTGTCTTGACCATGTGAGTTGCCGCCATGTGATTGGCTGATTACAAATTAAGTGGTAACGTGCAGTTGGACAGGTATACCTAATAAAGTGGCCGGTGAGTGTGTGTGTAAATATATATATATATATATATATATATATATATATGTGTGTATATGTGATGTAGAATAGAATCCAATACAAATCCCTGTAATACTTCACAAATAACAGTCACCCAATCAGAATATGTACCATTAATGACCACCCTGTTTTCTAACACTGTGCCAGTTCCCCGCAGCCCAAGCATTTTTATTTTATGTACTTTTTTTTTTTAGCACAGTATCAAATGCTTTAAAAAAAATCAAGATATTTACTGATCAAATTAGTTTGACAGAACCTATCCTCATAAACCAATGTTTATACAGGGTTAGGCTATGTTCACACAATGTTTTTTCAGCTCCGTTTAAATTACGTCCATTGTTTTGAGTCTAAAATAACGGACATTATTTAAGAGCCTGGTCTCCCCTTAGTGCAATGACTGGTGTTTGTACATTATTCTAGTTTGGGTTACTAATTGGCCTTTGGGTGTGTCCTAATTGAAAAGTCCATTGAATTTAATAGTAAAAGCGGAGAAAGAACGATGACAAAAGAAAAACTGTGTGTAAACAACTAATAAAAAACGTCCGCTGTTTGCAAAAGATGTCCGAAAATAATGATCACATTCATTATTTTGACGACCGCGGTAAAAATGTCTGTTATTCAATGCATTGTGTGCATTGGATGTCCGTCTTCCCATTGACTTCAATGCATTGCCATTGCAGTCTGTTAAATCGCGGCAAAAATGGACGTTTTTTAAATATCAAAATCGGGCGCCTTTTCTCTATTTTTGACGTTGTGTGAACATAGTCTAATACATTTATTTTCATATGTATGCCAGTATGGCATTTCTTAGTAAACCCTTAATTTACCTACATTACAAGGTAAACTTACAGACCTATAGATTCCGGGCTCACTCTTGATCCCCTTTTTAATGTTGGTTCTGTCTTTACCATAAGCCAGTCCTGGGGGGGACAGAAAATGTCACTAGAAATAATGGTGCATCTATAATGTGGGTCGCTTGGGTGGAGCTTGGAAGCCGCTGGCGTGCGGTGAGGATGGAAAAAACAGGTGTTGTTAGTAATACCAAAAGAAGGGAGTTGTGGTGATGTATAAGATGCAGAAAATGGGTGACCTGTAGTGGGTGTTGGGGGTTGTCTAGTTGATAGACTGCTTATCCTGAAAGTGGGTGGTAGTGCTGGCCCAGAGTGTTACACCAGTGGTGACCCGACAAACAGAGGACCATATTCCACTGGGCATGTGCACTTCTGGTTACTAAGATACATGTGGGAGTTCAGGAAAAGAAGCCATAACCCCCTTAGATTAGGGAGCCTGTAGTAAAAAAGTAACAATAAGGATCAGTAACTTATGTGTTTAGATGGGAAGAACATTTGAAGAATTGACTGGTAGCAGAAGATGATTATCACCCTACAATCTCTCTTCTCTTTTCTTTATTCTGTTTTAATTGTTTTCATCTCAGCCTGAGGCCTGATAGCGGGTAATATTTTGTGTTCGGTTCTGATGATAACGTGGTGTGGGTAGAGAGTAGAGGTATCCCAATAGAAAGCCCACCTCTACTTGGGACATTCGCCCCCTATTTTTCAGGGGTGCGGTTATAGTTTGGTGTCGTTTATTAGTCCCTGAGTAAGATTCTCCAGGATATTGGAGGCTGTAAGTGTGTGTGTGTTTTGTTGTTTGGGGAGATTTAGGTTTATAGGGTTTCTCTCTTTCTTTCTTTTTTTTTTCTTTTTTTAAATTTATCTATTTATTTATTTATTTATTTATTTTCTTAGATTATTTTCCTTTCCTCCTCCTGTTCTTTCACTCCTCTCTTCGGCTTGTTCGTATATTGAGGCTGGTGTTGTCCTGAGCTTTACCTAGAGAAATCAAAATGGTTTTTATTAATTTGTGTTCTTTTAACGCAAGGGGTCCTAATGTTCCACAAAAGCGAAAGCAGGTCTTGTATTATATGCACAAACAGAGGGTGCAAGTTCTTCTTTTGCAGGAGACACACGTCAGAACCGATTCTGTCCCCCTGATCCGCGATAGATACTATACTTGGTGGTTCCATAGCTCTAACCCGGACTCAAAGTCCAAAGGAGTCTGTTTTGCTATACGTAGATCATTGTTGCATGAGGTTGTGGACTCGGTAGTGGATCAGGAGGGCAGATTTGTCTTCTTAAAATTGCGAATATGTGACAAGATAATAACACTGGGTAATCTGTATCTCCCAAATAAATATCAGATACCTATGTGTAAAAAGATTTCTACGGCAATTTGAGGAGTTCGGTGAGGTTTGTACGGTGATAGGGGGGGATTTCAATTTTACATTGGATCCCACAATGGATAATTCAACGGGTACTGGCAGTGTACCTGCCAAACAGCTGATGCAGTTTAGGAAAATCCTGAATAGATACAGATTGGTTGACATCTGGAGAATACTCAATCCGAGAGTCAAGGATTATACATATTATTCTCCAGTACGTCAGTCTTATAGTCGGCTAGACTTTTTTCTAGTAACTCATCAAATGCTAACATGGCATCCGAAAGTATCCATCGAACCAGTGATGTGGTCGGATCATGCCCCTGTGTGTTCGTCGGTGGAGGTGCCAGGGTTGCAGGAGGGGCAATGGTCATGGCGCCTCAAGGATAACATGTTATCCGATGCGCAATGCGCTGAAGAAATACAATTTTCAATCCTAGAGTTTCTCAAGGTCCATGCAGTAGATCCGACTCCGTTGAGCTTATAGTGGGAAGCACTGAATTGTGTACTGAGGGGAATCTTTGTCAAACATGGGTCCCGTAAAAAGAAAGAGGGTGCTCTTAAGATATCTGAATTGCTAGAGAAAATCCGTAGTCTGGAACAACTACATAAACAAACGCTGACTCTAGCGCTACACGAGCTTCTATCAGCTCGGGAGGAGCTTAGGACTTTGTTGGACCAGAAATCCTTGTAATTCCGAGATCGTCAGAAGCAGTTCTCTTATGCTTATTCCAATAAATGTGGTCGGCCTTTAGCGAGGCTATTAAACCCACGGACCGGGAATGCCTTCATCACAAAGATGATGGGACGGGATGGTATCCCTGAGGGAGATCCATCAAAGATCCCGGAAATTTTTAGATCCTACTACGAAAAGCTATATAATATACGGGGTCATTTTCCAGAGGCTCCTGTGGAAGCTCTTCAAGCTAAGATGAGGGAATGCATAGAGCAGACAGCATTGCCGACGCTTGCAGAAGAGGAGAGGATAATGCTAGATAAGGATTTTGTGGAACAAGAAGTAGACCAGGTGCTTAGAACTATGCCCATAGGTAAATCTCCAGGACCAGATGGGTTCTCGTCCCGTTTTTACAGAACATATAGAGAATATCTGACACCCTTCTTAACTAAAGTATTTAATCATATTTCAACGTCTTCCCCTTTTGCTAGACAATCAATAGTGGCCACGATAGCAGTTATCCATAAAGCAGGAAAAGATGCCACTGCCTGTGCAAGTTATTGCCCAATCTCTCTGATTAATATGGATATTAAGGCCTTCTCAAAACTCCTTGCAAATCGCCTCATTCCCTTGATGCCGTCTATTATTCATTGGGATCAGGTTGGGTTCATACGGGGTAGGGAGGCCAGAAATAACATCAATAAGACAATATTGATGGTGTCCAGAGCAAGAACTGAGGGTTTCCCAATGTGTCTTTTGTCAGTTGACGCTGAGAAGGCGTTCGACTGTGTACACTGGGGTTTCTTAGAAGCATCACTAAGACAGATAGGACTGGGTCAGAAACCGATAGGCAAAATTATGGCTCTATACGCAGATCCTACAGCGCAGGTACGAGTGAACGGCTTCCTGTCAGACCCATTTGTGATTAAAAACGGGACTAGACAGGGATGCCCACTGTCCCCGTTATTATATGCCATTGTAATGGAACATCTGGCAAATGCTTTGAGGGGGAACCCCAGTGTACACGGTCTTCGCTTGGGAACTACACATGTAAAAGTATCTCTCTATGCGGACGACTTACTCCTATACGTGACTCAACCGCGGATATCTTTTCCTGCGATTTTGCAAGAATTCGAGAGATTTGGACATTTATCCAATTTTAGGGTCAATCTGTCAAAGACGGAAGCCTTAAATATTTCATTAACAGATAAAGAGGCGCAGCACTTGGCCCAGACCCTCCCTTTTAAATGGAAGACTCAATTAAATATTTGGGGGTCATGGTTCCAAGAGATGTGTCTCTTTTGTTTAAGTTGAATTACCAGCTGTTAGTGGAACGCACTGAGAAGGACTTGAGGAGGTACTCATCTAGAGCACTGTCTTGGTTTGGGAGAATAAACGTGTTAAAGATGGATGTGATTCCCAGATTTTTGTACATTTTACAGGCGTTACCAATCAGGCCCCCAGTGTCGTTCTTCAATAGGTTGAAGTCATTATTTAACGCATTTGTGTGGGGTGGACGAGGTTACAGAATTAGTCAAAAAATTCTCTTGCAATCTAAAGACAGAGGTGGGGCGAGCTTTCCAGACCCAAAAACTTATCATCGGGCGGCTGTGTTGTTGCGCCTCTCGGACTGGCATTTCCATCGAGGAACTAAACAGTGGGTGGTGTTGGAGATTCAGATGACCCATCCTGATCTTCAACTAATGCCATGGATCTTCAAAAGACCAAAAGAAATGCTACACACCATTTTCTCTAAGGTCTTTTTTAAGATGTGGGACAATATTGTTAAAAAAGGGAACCTGACTAAGGGTAGGGGGGGGCTCTTACCCCTTTATTCCGAAATCCAGAATTTCCACCAGGGATGAACACGAATAGATTTTTGGGGTGGTTAAGGGATGAGGATGTTAGGCTTGGACACATTTTGGGAAATTCTCCACTGCCATCCTTTGAAAACTTGTGTTCACAGTTCCCTGAAGTACGGCTATCGTGGATAGAGTACCATCAACTATGTTCATATGTACGTCAAATGGGATATGGGGAAGATCTTAGAGAACCACCTACCAAGTGTTCTTACAGAAGGAGGCGCCGACGCATTTACTGTCTTTTTATTATTCCTTACTATCTGACTCCCTTGCGCAGAACTTGCCTCTATATACAAAAAAGTGGGAAAAGGAGATAGGTGAACCTATCACCACAGAAGAATGGTCAAAAGCATTTGCGCAAGAGAGAAATTATAAATTGATGTGTAGGTGGTATAGGTGCCCAGACCAACTACATGGCATGTTCCCCGCAGTCTCTGATCGGTGTTAGTCTTATCGGTTATGGTTTTTATAGATTTTTGAATTGAGGCTTTGAGCTCCCAGGGAAGGGTAATACATTTTAAATACACCAAATAAATGTGTTTTTCTTTTGCTCAAAGGCTCACTGGACTGGATCCATTTTACCTCATGTTAAGCTCCCATTCCCTGGCGTCCCACAGCGGCACAAATGGGGTTTATTGCCCCTGTGTACTGGGCAGGACAAAAAGAAATTTTAATAGACAATGAAAGAAATAGCTCCTCCCCTCAGGAGTATAAATGAAGCATTGCCCCGGTACTTACTCAGTTTATTTTTTGTCCTGGTGTAGGGCAGGACTGACTGTTCTCCCCTCCCCCGGTCTTTTTCCTTCTGCAGTAATGTGGACGGCGCGTGGAACGCAATCTGCGTTCCACTGCGCCGCGCCGCACCGGAAATGACGCGCATCGCGTAGTTCCGGTGACTAAGCGCATGCGCAGTTCGCCGGCAGGGACGCGATGTGCGTCATCAACTCCGGCCGGATGTAGGCCCTCGCTCGGGCTTATACAGTGCCTGGAACGCCATCCTAATTGCAGGTAAGCCTGGCTACGGTCGGTAATTCTGCTCGGAATCGCTACCTGTGTTGGTCGCTTCCCTTGTGGAGATACATCAAGTAGGTCTTGCTGGAGTCTAGGTTAGTAGGTTATAGAGCCTTGGCTAATTGTACTCCCTCCATAGCATGTCGTCTAGAGAATCATCTGGGAGAAAGAGTTCTGCTAAAAGGCAACATCTTGTCTGCAGAGAATGTGGTATGTGTGTTACTTTTTCCTCCCTCCGTTCTGCCACGAAGGAGGTATTGATTATCTGTATCTTTTCAGAGACACCTCTCCCTGATGATAGTGATTACACCACCTGTCTCTCCTGCCGTCCTAAGATTCAGGACAAGAATGAGCCTAATATCCAGGATGTGGTTATCTGGGTCAAGGATCTCATGCAGTAAGACTTCTGGAATAAGGTTGGAAAAAAATTACATTATTATTAGGAAGACACTTATAGTGTGTCTCTTAGGTCTTCCATGAAGGATATGCGTGAAACCATTAAGGGAGACATTGCTGCAATGATTCCTAAAAAGAGATCCAGAAGAGGTTATACTTCATCTCCTTCCGCATCTGGTGAAGACTATACCATCTTGGATGAGGTTCATTCCTCCCCCTCCCACAGAGAGGTGGATGAAAAGGAGGACAGATTTATATTTAATCCTGAAAAAATTTCTAGACTGCTAAGAGCTATTCAAATTGATAATCCTGTGGATTATGCTGAGATGCCAGGGTCCTCTAAGGGCCCCAAAGGTTTTTGTATTGATGAATTTGTCTCTGAATTGATTGATTCTGAATGGGATAAGTTAGATAAGGCCCCCCCTATTAGTAAGAGGTTTTGGTCCTTATTTCCTCTAAATGAGCAACAATCCAAAGGTTGGATTAATCCCCCAAAGGTAGATAGAGCCATCTCTAAGTTAAATCGTAATATTATGGTACCCTCTGAAGATGGGTCAAGCCTGAAGGATCCAATGGACCGCAGGATTGAAGCCACGCTTAAGAAAGCCTACAATACTGCGGCAGGTCAAACAGCTATTGCCGTTTCTAATCATGAGGTTTCAAAAACTCTAAAGAAATGGGTGTCAAAGATCCAGAATGATATAGATTCTGGTATCAGTAGAGATTCTATCCTAGATTCTTTTAAAAATCTCTCTCTAGCGGTAGATTATCTGTATGATTCTGCATCACATCAGGTAAGGCTGGGAGCCAGAGCCATGGCTCTGTCATCTGCATCCCGTAGGGCCTTGTGGTTACGTCCATGGTCGAGCGACAATCAGTCCAAATATAATGTCTGTAATTTAGAGTATACTCCAGGTAAACTTTTTGGAGCTGAACTAGATACACTTATGGAAGAGTTATCCGACAAAAAAGGTAAATCCTTACCTAGTGCTCGGAGTTCCTTTCGGAGGAGACAAGCTCGTTCCCCCCCCAGGAACAGACAGTATCGCTACAGAGGCAGAGGAAGAGGTTATGGCAACTATAGGAGAGGAGGTCAGACCAAGGGAGCCAAGTCTCCAAATAGAAAGAAGGAGTTCTGACGCCACCTCAGAGGTAGGGGGTCGCATTGCACAATTTCTCCCAGCTTGGGAAAGGGTTGTGTCCGATGTCTGGGTAATAAACATAATAAAAAGAGGTTATGTATTACCACTGCACCCCCTGCCTCCAGAACGTTTTCTTGTATCCTCCCGTTTTTCTCCCCAAAAACAGATCATTCTAGAGGATTCTATCCTACAGTTGGTCAAGATCAGAGCCCTGGAAGAGGTTCCTATGACGGAAAGAAAATCGGGAGTTTACTCACCGGTTTTTCTGGTTCCAAAGCCTTCAGGGAAATGGAGACTGATCATAGATCTGAGGTACGTGAATCAGTTTATGACAAAGAACAGATTCAGAATGGAGACAATAAAGTCGGTAAAATCACTTCTGAACAGAGGAGACTATATGGCGTCATTGGATCTCAGAGACGCATATTTCCATATTCCCATATTCAAAAACCACAGAAGGTTCCTGAGGATAGCCGTATACATCAAAGGTCGGTTACAACATTTTCAGTTCAGGGTTCTTCCCTTCGGGATTACATCTGCCCCCTTTGTTTTTACGAAGGTAGTAGCTGCTGTCGTTGCTCCTCTCAGGTTACAAGGGATATCTATTATCCCATACCTAGACGATTGGCTTCTCCTTGCAGAATCAGCCGAACGGCTAAGTCACAGTGTTATAGTGACATTGGAGTTTCTATCCTCTCTAGGATGGATAGTCAATTGGGAGAAGTCAGACCTGACCCCCTCATTGACCAAGAGATTTCTGGGGTTTATAATAGACTCGGAAGCTATGCAGCTTTTTCTAACCCCAGAAAGGAGAGTCAGAATCCAAGAAGGGTGCAGTTATCTGAGAGTGCCTCGTCTAGTTACCCTCAGAACTCTGATGCGGTTTCTAGGTCTCCTTTCCTCCTCAGCGGAAGCAGTCCCCTGGGCCTTATGGCATATGAGAACTCTCCAATCAGAAGTTCTTCAAGCTTGGAACAGGAGACCATCAGGCCTAGAGAAAAAGATAAGATTATCTCTGGAAGCAAGAAATTCGCTCCGCTGGTGGTCTCGAGTAAAGGATGGACTCAGTCTAGAAGAACCTATTTGGAAGATCCTGACGACGGACGCTTCAGGCTCAGGATGGGGAGCACACCTAGGAGACCTAAACATTCAGGGCATCTGGTCACCCTTAGAAAGAACCCTCTCTTCAAACGAAAGAGAGCTAAAAGCCATTTACAAAGCCCTGCAACACTTTTCTCCTCACCTTCAGGGGATGGCGGTGAAAGTGAAGACGGACAACATGGCGTCAGTCTTTTATATCAACAAGCAGGGCGGCACCAGATCGAAACCTCTTCTGATAGAAGTAGGAAGGATCTTGGATTGGGCGGAGAAGAATATACATCGCATCATGGCAGTCCACATCAGAGGAACTCACAATATGTTAGCAGATCGTCTGAGCAGGCAGATGACGATCCCAGGAGAATGGTCCTTGAACAAAACAGTCTTCGATCAGTTAGTCGAAAGATGGGGTCGACCAGAGATAGACTTAATGGCAACAAGAATGAACACCAAGGTCCCAAGATTTTGCTCTCTATATCAAGCAGATCGCCCAGATTTCACGGATGCGATGTCAATAGAATGGAACTTCAACCTAGCCTATCTATTTCCGCCCACGGCCATGATCCCCAGAGTGCTGAAAAAGATCAGACAGGATCAGGCCTCGATGATAGTGGTCATACCCTTTTGGCCAAAGAGGTCCTGGTTTGCCCAACTCATGTTAATGAGCCAGGGAGACTACTGGAAACTACCAATGATACACAATCTGGTGTCTCAGGGCACTCACTTGTGTCAGGACCTGGGGGCTCTCCATCTCACAGCTTGGAGATTGAAAGGTCCCTACTAAGAAGTAAAGGGTTTTCCAATAGAGTGTTGGAAACACTATCTCATACGAGAAGTGAAGCTACCAACAAGTCATACTCTAGAGTCAGAAGAGTTTTCCAATCTTGGTGCTCTTCTAGACAGAAGGACTCGACTAATCCTTCCACACCGGACATACTGGAGTTTCTACAAGAGGGATTTGATAAGGGCCTCTCTCCAAGTACCCTTAAGGTTCAATTAGCCGCCATGTCGGTTTTTCTACAGAAAAGACTTTTGCTAATTCCTGAGGTGAAAAACTTCGTTAAGGCTGTATCTCGTCTGCGCCCGAGAATATCCAGACCAGTGTGTCCATGGGATCTGTCTTTAGTCCTAAGGGTCCTGGCTGACCAGCCCTTCGAGCCTATTTCGGAAATCTCCCTTAAATTATTAACGTTTAAAACGGTTTTTCTGTTAGCTATCACATCAGCTAAAAGAGTTGGAGAATTACAGGCCCTATCCTCAACCGAGCCTTATACAACATTTTTTCCAGATAGGGTGCTCTTACGGTTTTTACCTACTTTCACCCCCAAAGTACCTACCTTCTCAAATCTTAATCAGTTAATTTCAATTCCTATTCTGTCCCAAGAGGCCATTTTGGAAGACAAGACGTTGGAAAAATTGGATATAGTGAGATGTCTGAAGGTATACCTACAGCGCACAGAACAGATCAGAACAACAGAGAATCTATTTATCTCCTTTGGAGGAAACAACAAGGGAAAGAAAGCTTCAAAACCTACACTCTCAAGATGGATTACAGAGTGTATTAACATGTGTTATTCACTCTCTGGCAGTGAACCTCCAGAATTCACGAAAGCACATTCCACACGGTCAGTGGCTTCCTCTTGGGCAGAAAAAGCTTTAATTCCACTGGATCAGATTTGTCTATCTGCATCATGGTCTTCTCCCAAGACCTTCTTTAAATATTATAGGATTAGTTCCTTGTCTTCTCCTGTTTTCTCGTCGTCCGTCATACAGGCTGCGACGCAGACCTCCCGCCCTGTTGGGGTTAGTACTAGCTAAATCCCCATTTGTGCCGCTGTGGGACGCCAGGGAATTTAACATTATGTATGTTAATGTGTTTTCCCTAAGTCCCATCAGCGGCACAAGTCTCCCTCCCATTGGAATATTGTTAAGTCATGTTTGTAATTTCTTTTGTCTTTATAATAAAACTGAGTAAGTACCGGGGCAATGCTTCATTTATACTCCTGAGGGGAGGAGCTATTTCTTTCATTGTCTATTAAAATTTCTTTTTGTCCTGCCCAGTACACAGGGGCAATAAACCCCATTTGTGCCGCTGATGGGACTTAGGGAAAACACATTAACATACATAATGTTAAATTATGATCACCTGATGGACTAAGTCTTGTCCTGAACCAGTCCTCTGGTATAAAATCTGGTAGTACAGCCTATCACTCTGCAGAATTGTTCCCTTTAATCCACATCCTATCTATTATTTTTCTGATAAGGAATTATTAATCTTTGCAGGTGTATGGTGCAATCAAACAATAGCCTTTGTCCCGATTTGATGTGTTTTTGGTATTCTATATTATATTAAGCACTAAAGTCATTTTCCCATTTCTTCATCCTTTTCCAACATATCACATGAAAGAAGAGCATTATAAAGGGCTCAACAGAGTGTAAATATATAAATAATTCAGACCTTTTTTTATTTTGTTTTTACATTTTGTTATTATGCCACATTGTGCTAAAAAAAGAAAAAGAAAAAAGTTTTCCCCCTTCATTCTGCACTAAATACCCAATAATGAGAATGGAAACTGAATTGTAGAAAATTTAGCAAATTTATGTCCATAGGACATAAATTTAATGTGCTCAGTAAACAGCTTGTATAACACTGTAAATTTGGTATGCCCTCAAATGAACTCAGATCAGCCATTACTGTCCAAAGTTCTGGCAACAAAAGTAAGTAGAAATAAGTAAGTGAAAATGGCCAAGTTATGCCCAAAGTGTCAATATTTCGTGTGGCTACCATTATTTTCTAGCACTGTCTTAACTCTTTTGGACATAAAGTTCACTAGATCATGACAGGTTGCCACTGGAATCTTCTATCACTCCTCCACCTTTCAGTTGAGGATGCCCCACAGATGCTTAGTAGAGTTTAGGTCTGGAGACATGCTTGGCTAGTCTAGAACTTTTACCCCCAGTTTCTTTAGCAAGGCAGTGGGGATCTTGGCGGTGTGTTTGGGGTGGTTATCATGTTGGAATACTGCGCTATAGCACAATTTTTAAAGGGTACATATCACAGTACATATTGGCGCTCATATTTCCCTCTATAAATTGTAGCTCCTCACAGCTGGCAGCACACATGAAGCCTTAAAGGGGAGTTGTCATCCCGGCTGCTGGGGTGAAGCCCGCCCAACCCCCTTATACTTACTCCATCCTCGAAGTCCCGGACCCCGCCCCGTCACCGAGAAACTTCTGCCGGAAGCCGTGCGCGCGCTCACCAGAGATGAGTCCAACGCCCATAGAGAATGACAGCTCCAGTCTGGTGCGCATGGCTTCCGAGGGGATTTCTCGACAGCGGGACAGGGTCCGGGACTTCGAGAGGGGGATAAGTATAAGGGGCTCCACTGGGGAGTCGGGCGGGCTTCATCCCGGCAGCAGGGGTGACAGGTCCCCTTTAAACCATGACACTCCCCCATTATGCTAAACTGCAGTTAAACCACACTTGTCAATGTTGTCCTGCATGAGTGGTTGTTTTAAAATATGTTTTATGGTCTCAGTGTAGGGATCTGATGGTAGACGTGTGACGTATATGATGTCACGTGATGTGAACGTATCACATGACAGAAGCAAGTTCCGGCTAATACATTATACTGATTCTTACTTCCGGTATGGGGGCCATGTTGGACGCCGGTCACGGCGATGTTGATGTTCCACCTGTGAGTACTGCCATAACTGGCTGATTATTGGTACATTCATTATTTGTTGGGTATAAAATGATCTACTTTGTGAGTTGCAACACAGTCCCCTGATGAAGTCAGCATTGTGCTGATGGGACGTGTGGGGTAGGGTCAGTACCGGGGTCACTCTCATCTCCTCTCATTTCTAAATTTCGGTTTGTACATCATTGCATATATTTCATTTTTTGTATATATTATTTGATATATTGTAATGGTTCATTGTCAACTTTTGTATGATGTACCCCATATTTCATGTATATATGGGAGGGATGCTTGATGTTTAGGCATGTTACATTTGTTCATGTGGAGGATCCCGGTTGGTGGGGTGATATATTGTATTCTCCCCCCTTAGAGTTAGGTTTTATTGCTGTATACAGCCTTGCTTTTTTTCTGTGTGTTTTCTCTTATTTTTGTATAATAAAATCTTTTGTGTATACTTTTGGATGTGCATAGATTATTTATCCTCAGATTCTTTTTCTTGTTTTTTACCTAAATATAATTTGCTGAGGTAGTCTGCACTCCACATAACAGTTTATGATGTAGTGTGCGCTCACACCCTACTTTTGTGAGACCCTTTAAACCATGACACTCCCCCATTATGCTAAACTGCAGTTAAACCACACTTGTCAATGTTGTCCTGCATGAGTGGTTGTTTTAAAATATGTTTTATGGTCTCAGTGTAGGGATCTGATGGTAGACTTGTGGATAGGCTATGAGCTAAATATCACTTTTGGATATTCATGATATACATAATTGAGTTGTTTTGACGTTTAGTAAGTAGCTCTGGTAACACTCAAGTGAAGCTTTATTTTTTTGCAGGGGCATGGCTAAAGGGGTGCAGATGGTGCATCTGGGCCCACCAGGCTCAAGTAATGCCTCTGCTCTGATGATAACCTCTACACTATGGGGTACTTCCTTTATTGTTTATTTTATCACTTTAAAGTTTGATCTGAACTATGCGGATATTAGAACCCGCATATCATCACAAACTGCCGTGGTGTTCATCTTTTGGCTTGTATGATGTCCCATCCGGAGCTGTGAAGAACTGATTGTGAACTTACTTAGTTATCACCCTTGTATTGAGTTTCCTGGCAGTATTTTTTATGGATTGCCTGTATTTGATCTGGCTTGCTTGACAGTTCTGATTTCTGGTGTGATGACTGGTATCATGACCCTGTTTTCTACCACCATTCCTGCACCTGGTACCAACTGCCTGTTACTGACATGGCTCTGTTTTCCTAAATTTCTGCTGCCACCATCCTGACTATTAGGGGTTATCCTAGGTATGGCATCTTTGCATTTAATGGTTCACACCTCCTTGGAATGTTAGTTGATGAAGAATATGAAGCTTACCTTATGGTACTTTTACACGGAGCGATAATTCACCCAATCACACGATTATCGATTTCGAAGTAACAATTTTTTTTTATAGCGATCAGCGTTTAGACGGAACGATATATCGTACGGAAAAATCGTTTTGCGTTTGCTTAAGCCTATCTCGCACATAGGTTAAATCGGTGAAAGACTGTTTACATGGAACGATCTGCAAATTTTTTGCGAACAACCAACGATGATTTGAGAACATGTTGAAAGATGAAAATGAACGATTTCTCGCTCGTCGTTTGATCGTTCGCTGCGTTTACACATGTGATTATCGTTCGAATTCGATCGTTATCGCGCAAATTCGAAAGATAATCGTTCGGTGTAAAAGGACCATTAGTCTCTACACCTCAGATTTGCCTCTGACATCTCAAAAATCCAAACTCCAAACAATTTAAACAAATCCTTTTTGTATGTAGTCAAGAATTATAAAAAAAAAAAAAAAAAAACAGAAAAAATACATAGGTCTGTGAACCCAAGATAGCGACGATCCGGTGGTAATTACTTTATATCAACGAGAGAGCCCAGTGATATTGCATGTAGTCAAGTTTTATCCTGCACTGGAGTGCATATCCTTTGTTACTGTACGGAAGCTGTCATCACTGTCATCTAGTCGGGTACAGTTGTAGACAAAAGTCTAATAGGGGGTGTTATTGTGACATTATTGCTTGTTCTGCAGTAACGTATAGCCTCATTTATATTCCAGAAATACAGTAAACCTTAAATTGCTTATACATAAAACACAATGAACTAAACCGATATAGCAAATAATTATCATTTAGAAAGAATCCAATTATTGTTACTGGCTTGTTCAGCAGCCGCTTACCCTTACTGTAACCTCACAGTAAAAAAAAAAAAAAAAAAAAAAAAAGAAAAACCATTCATTTCTAGAAAGCATTGTTTTTAAAACATTCTTAAATAGTTATAATGCATTATAACGAACACAAAATAATAGTCTTTGAAGATAAGTTATATGGTTACATAGAATGCCCTTTACTTCTCGCTATTCGGTTTGTGTGCAGCTCATGTGAAGTCAGTGAGCTCAGTAGAGCTGTCAAAAGTAAAATTAGCCGCAGTGTGATAAAATCGTGGCGATGCTGGCAGTCCGTTAATTACATTGAACAAAAGAACAGCTAGAACCATTACAATTACACAATGCAACTGCGATAACTTCCTACTTCATCTGACAGGGTCTTATATTGTCAGAGCCTGTAAACACCTGAACCCCCATAGACATGCCTGTCACATCAAGTAGCATCACTTTTTTACACATAACGTGTTGCCACGGTTCATCATGTCATGCAAGAGCGGTAATATTAGTTGTAGAAATAGGGGCATGGGAACAAAAAGAGATGATGACTGTGAAGTGAAGAGGTCCCACAGTGAATGTCAGATACTGTATTCCAGAAGCTGTAGCACTTTAAGCGAATGTACCATCAGGTCATCGCTTTGGGTTTTATACCGTCATGGATCGGCACTGGAATGGGGATGCTGGTTGCATGGTACTTTTTTGAATCGCCGCCCGATTCCTGTACATGGCAACAGTCTTGTCGGGAGCACCGTTCCGCCCCAGATGAGACCCCCTCTTCTTTGTGATGTGGTTCCATTGATTATAATGGAGCCACTTCACACAAAGGGGAGGGAAGATCGTCACACTAGGGGGCGGTGGGCCTACCCCCAGTGCTCTGGGGCGGACTGGTGCTCCTGAAAAGATCAGCGCCGTGAACTGTAACTGGGTCGTGGTTCAAGTACCATGCCACCAGTGCCCCCATGCCAACGCCGATCCATTACAGTATGAAACCCAAAGCAATGTACCTGATAGTACATCCACTTTAAGGCCATGTTTAAGGCTGCATGCTCCATTGTGTGCAGTGGGGAGTACCGTCCGGGTCACGCGTCCGGGTCACGGAACGGCCGGACTCATACTAAGTGTGAACATAGCCTAAGGGTGCGTTCACAGGTACAGGATTCGCAGCCGATCCTCAGCTTATCTGCAGCAGATTTGATGCTGTGTTCAGTTACTTAGCTACATTGATATCTGCATTTTAATTGACCTCAATGTAATGAAGGACGTCCAATGCACACAGTGTATTAAATGACGGACATTGTCTACGCGGACATGGTTTTCCTTTATTCACTATCCTTTTACCGTCTTTACTATTAAATTCAATAGGCTTTTCAATAAAAAACACATCCACAGTCCACCTAAACTAGAATAATGTACCAACAGTTGTCATTGCACTGACTGGCAGCCAAACCGCTAAATAAAAAAAAAAAAGGACTTCATGTCCCATTATAAATGGACAAGAAAACCATGGAACATGGCCATAGTCATAGACTGCAGAGGGCAGCTTTCTTTGAGGAACTTTGAGTTGAGCCAAAGTGCTTATTGTTTGCAACATAGAGGACTTAACAACCAAGGGACTTTTTTATCTGCTGCTTAGGGCTCATGCACACAACCTACTTTATATGGGATCATATTTCCTCTTAAATCATTTTTTCATTATTTTTAAGGAGGGATGTGATACAAAATACAGTATACAAGGCGTTTAGATATTTAGGTCTGTAATGCACACAAAAAGATTGTGTTTGATTCTGCAGATCGTGTCCTTCTGATTTATTATTATTGTTTTGTACAACCGTATGTATTCCCAAAGTATTCCTGATTATCTGGTGACTCTTCTCTACTGAAGCCTGCCTGCTGACTACTCATTTCCTCTAGCTAAAGGTCTGTCACCAAGCCAAATCCAATAACTCAAGTGACTCCAAGTGACCTAGTTAAAGGGGTTATCCAGGATTAGAAAGAACACAGCGCCACACAGGTTGTTTGTGTTATTGCAATTTAACACTATTCACATCAATAGCACTGAGCTAAAAAAACAAACAAACAAACAACCCAAACTAAGGTCAAGAGTGTTGCTGGAAGAAAAAGTCCATGTTTTTCTAAGACTGGACAATCCCTTTAAATAAAGAAGTGATAGGAAATCCAAACTCATACCAATATAGTCATAAGGTCAATACAGAAATAAGAAATGTGCTATTATTTTTTTTTTTCCAAATATTTTTATTAGATTTTTCAAATTTTATCTATAACAATACAGTTACATATCAAAGGAAGACATACATAGGATACAATATAGTAACAAAACAATTTTGCTATAAAAAACAATAGAATCTAAAGAACAAAAATTAATGCTCTACAGGATCGAAAGAAATGTAGATAAAGAATCTCTATCTTTAATATAATTAAGGAACTCTGAGTACTCCTAGGGTGCCCCTTGCCTCCGCCGTCTGATACCAAACAGTATTACAAAAGTGTTTCATAACAGCTTCCCTCTCCTCCTGCGACATAACCTTTATGAGAAAAAATTTCCATTTTTGAATGAAATTTTTTGTGGAAACATCTTTGTTGCGGATTGCATCCAGCATTTCCCAATGAAGAGTTTCTTTAAGCGAGGTTGTTAGCTCAGAAATAGTGGGAAGTGTGTCAGAGATCCAGTGGTTTAGTAAGCCTTTTAAGGCCAATAACAGAGTAAGATGAATACATTTTGAGGCTATAGGTTTTTCAGAGGGATCTCCATCCCCGGCCACCACAACATGAAAAACATAACTGAGTAGAGTTAGAGGTATGGATTCATTCCATGTATTCTGAATAAAGGTTTGTACTAATTGCCAGTATGTCTGAATTTGAGAACAAGACCAAACACAGTGTAATAAATCTGCGCTAGGTTCTTTACATTTTGGACAATATGTCAAGAAATCATCTGGCATGGTGGAGTAAGAAAAGTTAAAAGCGTAAATTGCCTTATGGAGTAGCCGGAAGTGGATTTCCCTCAATTTCACACTGGGATTGGCTGCAGTAACATATCGGATGCTATTTAGCAATTTTTGTTCCAAATTATCTGTTTGTATTTCTGCAGCCCATTTCCGAAGAAAAGGGGGAGGAGATTTGTGTAAGGAATCAACACATATCCTACGGTATATTTGTGAAAGAGATAAGGTGGGAGAAGAATTGGAGCATAGAAAATCAAAATCATTAGTTTTTTCTGCCTTCGCACAAGATTTAACTCTATTAATAGCAAAAGAACACAGTTGTTCAAATAAAACCTGGTGATGGGGAGGGATATCATACATGTCTCTAAATTTTTCCCAAGATAACAACTCTCCCTTATCTGAGTCCAGTAAGTTACTTAAGTGAGTGATTTGTTTTTGTTTCCATACCATATAGTCAGGATTGATGTTACCATGTAGAAAGAGGGGATTGTCTCATAATGGGAAAAACTTAGAAAGACTAAATGGGAGTTTATACAATTTTCTTAAAGCTTTCCATGTGGCAACGGTATCAGCGATAATAACATTGTGTTTTAAAGAAGAAGAAGAAGCGAAGCCAAAGGCCAAGGAGAAGAAAGAGCAGACTCCAAGGAATAATTAGAAAAGAAAGAAGTACCGTTAATCCAGTCTCTGATGTGTCTGAAAATGGAGGCCAAATTATAGAATCTGATATTAGGTAATTGAGCACCACCTTTACGTTTGGGGAAGCTGAGAGTATCATATGCTATTCTTGGTCGTTTTGACCTCCAAATTAATTTGGTAAAGGCTGATCTGAGTCGAGAAATATCCTTATGTTTTAGTAGTAAGGGGATCATTTGTAAGGGATACAATAATTTAGCAAATGACATCATCTTAATAAGATGAATACGGCCTAAGATTGAAAGGGGTAAATTTTTCCACCTATCAAGTTCTTGTTCTATTTTTTGGAAGATTGGGATATAATTTAATGAGTAGAGAGAAGAAGGGGTATGTCCAATTTTAATTCCTAAATATAAAAGGTGTTGTTTTGCTATACCTATACCTTCAGGGTAAATATGGGGAGCCAAGTGTGGTAATAAGGGTAACAATTGGCTTTTAGTAATATTAATTTTAAAACCAGAAAATGAGCCAAAGTTTTTCAAGATTTTTAAAACACCAGGGATGTGTGATGTGAATGTGCTATTATTAGTCCTTATAATCAAATGATACCTCTTTTTATGCCACAAAACAAGGTCTCTCCAATGATAATGAAGGGAAGTTTTCCAAAATGGATAATCTCTTTAAGTGTGAATTATTTAAGAGTCCTAGAAAGAAGGATCACCTCATTCACATCACCTAAATGGAAGATTTTATAATGTACTAACCAATTAACCCCCGACAGTTAGAGACGATTATTACATTCTAATCTAATTATAAAATACCAAGACAGAGGTTGTGTGAGAACGGGCACTGAATAACTTGTGCATTTTATTATATTTTTAGGTCGATGTGTCATTTATTGCCCATTTGTGGCTAATGATGCTCAGTTTTAATAACTACATTTTAATGTGAGCAAATAATATATATAAAAAATAAAAATTTAGCTAATGTGCAATCCCAGCTAATCTTCATGAATCTTTTAATTAACCTAGATGTGAAACTCAAAGGCAAGTTAGTGTAGAAGAGAAGATTATTTTGGATTTGCTCTAAGGCATACTTGTGACTTGGCACATATGAATTCAGAATATCATTATGAGAGAATAGGAGCAGAGTTACATGCTGGCATCTTATGCGGTAAACAAATGGATTGCTCACTGAGGCATGGGCAGGGTTTATTGTCAAACATTTTCTTGTGCTGCCTATAAAGATATACTTCTAGATATGTCCTATTACAATGGAATGCTCTTGGGGAATAAGCAATTCAATGCGAAAGAAGTTAGAATTATTTTAGAATGCAACGAAAGCATCAACAATATCAAAGCTTGTATAGACAACCTAGTTTCCTATGAGCGCATCGCTGTGGTGAACCTGTTGTGCAACACATGTCCATTTATTTGAATGGGCAATGCATATTGCTTCATTTTTCCTACAGGTGCAGCCAAGTTTTTTCCTGCAGAAATTGGTGGGTGGTGGAGGGCACAGCAGGGGTGCAGTTTATGATCCCCTTATTGTCAATGTACCCTTATAATTTTTTGTATATTAATACTTGGTATTAAACAGATGCTCATTCTTCATAATATATACAATGTGAAAAGTTTGCTTTTGAGTGATATCTGTTAACAAGACTGAGCAGATAGGACCACAGTCTCTCTCCTCTAACCCCCTATTTTAAAGTGTGGAGACTGGTGTTTCACCTATTGCTAATGATCAGCTATATTTGTGTCATAGAACTTACAGTGCGAAAAATAAGTATTTGATACACTGCTGATTCTGCAAGTGTTCCCACCTAAAAAGGAGAGTCTGTATTTTTTATTGTAGATTAATTTTCAACTGTGAATCTAAAAAAAACAAACAGAAAAACACATTATTTAATGGCATAAAATGCAAATCATACAAAGTATTTGTTCACAGACGGGGGTGCCACAATCTAAGGAGAGCTGCAGGTGAGCTGGTGTGTGTGTGCTGCAATCAAAGGAACGGCGGGTGAGCTGGGGGGGGGGGGGGTAGGGTAGTTAGGGGGGGGTGGGCTGCTGTCATTAAAAAAAAAATACCCAAAAAGATATGAGGTGGGGGTGGGGTAGACACATTGTGATTCTGCAGATCAGGGAAAGTGTGGTGTGTAAGGTGGGATGATGCTTACCTTGGGCATTTGTGCGCCAAGTGCAGCACCACCTAAGCTTTATACAGTTATTATCCAACTGCTGCCCTCCACTTGTCCGGGATAGCTGTGGCATATGCAGGAGATGGATAACCAAGCAGGAGATCCTATGTCAGGAAAGATGTGGATAATCCAGGTGCCATGGTATACTTGAAAAGAAGAATAACACCTACTGATATCTCCTTATAGCGTAAAAGGTACTAAGAATGAAGGTAAGTTTCTTACCTTTATCCTCAGCACCAATTCCGTGCTATTAGCAGCTTAATCCTCCTGCTACAGTAATTAGGCATTGGGACTGGGACTACCACCAATCTGCCTTGCTGTGCTGATATTTATTAGAAGGGGTGGGCCAGCTGGGGGTGGTAGTCCAACCCCTTCCTGCACCAAAATGCCATATTAGGGTGGGTTCATACTGAGGAATTCTCGCGGATAAATCCAGCGGAATTCCGTCGGCTGTCCGCGCACCTTTCCACCGGCTCCATAGACACCATTCTATGGGCCGGCGTATGCCGCTATCCGCCAAAAGAAGTGACATGTCACTTCTTTCGGCGGATAGCGGAATACGCCTGCCCATAGAATGGTGTCTATGGAGCCGGCGGAAAGGCGCGGACATACTGCGGAATTCCGCTGAGTTTATCCGCGAGAATTCCTCAGTATAAACCCACCTTTAGTAGGATTAAACTGCTTATAGCACTGGAACAATGCAGAGGATGAAGGTAAGAAACTTACCTTCATCCTCATTACCCTGTGTGCTATAGGAAGATATCAGCAGGTTAGATTCTTCAATTCTTAGTTCTTTCAATGTTACAGACTGATTTTTCCCAAACATTTATGAGGAAAAAAGCTATTTCAATCTTTATCCCACCCCACGATGCAGAAAGTAGACTTAACTGCTAGATTTTACTATGGTTTGTAAAATGACACACACCATGATGGAACAAGATAAACCCCATAATCAGTCAATAGGCTCTATCTATTACCATTGCTGAGTACCAGTTGTGTCATGGATTTGTCATTATGTTTTTAGACTTTATGCTTGATGGAACAGCTCATCAAAAATTACAAATGGGAATAGAACCTAAACCAGTTAATCATTTCTTACTAAGATTTCTTTCTCAGGCAGAGATTTCAACTATGAAAGAGAGACCGCTTCCGGCAACTGTGTAACACACAATGTGCTGTGCCCTCCATAGTAAGAGCCATTGACATGTGCTTATTATCATAAAGTAGGTCCAGACCAGTCATTTTTTTCCCATCTGACCCAACTAAGAGACTGCTATTGTCAGATGTACCACTGATTGACAACATATTTTGTATAGAAGGACAATGAAATAACAAGTGTCTGATGTCGTGAGCCACTTTTGATTCCACTCTTCATCTTTTGATTGCAGATCATCAATCCAAGCTTAATACTTAATAGGATGTATTTATTATCAGCAAGTCAGTGCACAGGTTATAGATGTTTCTTGTTACAAAGCTGGTCACGTCACACCATGAGAAAGCTTCAACAGAAAGCCTCTTCTGAAAAGAAGATATCACTAAACTGAGCATAGCTGTGATTGATGTGCTACAGTACTCCTCTGAAGTTACACATGAAATACTTTCTCTCAGCATATGTTTTTGAAGCAAACTTTTGGAGAGTTTGATAGGAACAGTTAAAGCGAATCTGTCAGCTGAGGCCTCATGAATACAACAGACGTGTAACTGTCAGCTGTTTTCTTTCACTCCGCTTAGCTAAAAACCGTGACATTTCTGCGCTGTTTTTTAGTTAAACCTACAAAGAAATAAACTATTTCACTTTTCTGGAAGTTCTGAAGAATATTGTAACTTCAGATGCAAAAAGAAGAGTTACCATATTTTCCGGTATATAAGACGACCCCTGACTCTTAAAAAGACTTTCAGAGGTTTGTCTTATATGCCGCTAGGCGCAAGCCTTGCTGTGGTCAAGCAGAGGTTAACTGAGGCGGGAGGTAGGAACCCCACCACAACCCAACTTCCCCACTAAAAAAAACAAAAAAAAAAGCAATGACCTTGCCTGTTACCTGTTCCTGGAGGCTCCTCCCGGCAGTTGCGTGTCTCCCCTCATGTTCCCGGCGTACGCAGCGTGATGCAGAGACACTGCCTGCACTGGAGGTGCCCGAAGCTCTCCCGGGCAGCTGAGAATCTCATTGGCGAAGCTCGGAGACACTAGGCTGCCGGGAGAGCTTTGGGAGAATGGCAGAGGAGTCGAGAGCTTCGGCGACCTCCGGCGCAGGTAGAGTGTCTGCATCACACTGCCTTTGCTGGTAACATGACAAGAGACACGTGGCTGCCAGGTGAGTTTAACTGTGTTTTTCATAGGGGTCGCCGCATATGGTGGGGATGTGCCAGTTTTTGAGCTCCCCCACCGTATGCGGTGACCATTTCCAGCATATAAGACGACCCCCGACTTCTGGGCAGATTTTTTGGGGTTAAAAAGTTGTTTTATATGCCGGAAAAAAATGGTAAGTATATTATAAACCGTACTACTCTCAAAATGAAATTTTGGTATCTTGGGAAGTCTTTGTATCGCAAGTTGCCTTTATTAACTATTGGTTCTGTTTCTGAACAAAGATTGAACTTTTCATCGTCCTAGTATCCTAAGCATAACATGCTATCCGCCAAGGCATTCAATGGAGTCAACCAAGGCTTTTATCTCACTCTGTGCTCTTGAACGGTTGTTAGTCATTGGGAACAAATTCTATAAAAATGTTCTGCTCCTGTTTAATAGAGATCTATAGAAAAGTTTTTTTACTTTCTATGGCCTTGTTGTGCTATTGTGACTTTTCACTATACCAAAAGGCTTTAAAAATATACATATTTCTCAGAACCTCACATTGTCACATTGCCTCTGGGACAAATAGGGTTTGTACAGGCTGTCATATGTCAATGAAACAAGGCAACTAGAGATGCAGCATTTGTAAAACGTGCAAGTCTTTGCTTTTTTGCTAAATCATAATTCTTTGACAGGAGATGGTTTTGGCAAAAAGGACGAGGCCAGGGTGGTCCACATACATTCAATAATATATTTACTTCAAGTTCAGCACAAAGAATAATTTAGTGTCTGCAATACATTTTTTAAAATATTGGCGACTTTAGGCTGGCTTAACATGGCTTTTTTTTTTTTTTTTTAAGTAAAAACCCTAATGACAACATCATAGGAATATTCAGTTGTGGCTAATCAGGGGACAATGTATAAACTAAACTGCATAAAAGTCCTCATTCATTAAATGTGTGTAATGGAAAATAGGGATATGGTGCGCATACATGCTGACTTACAGGGGTTTGTCCAGGATAAGAAAAAATAATTATATATCCCCCCCAACAAAAAAAGCTCTATGTAATTTAAATAAATGATGTTGGTTATTAAAAAACATGTCTGACATTTTGTTCTGTGAAACTGGAACAGTATTTATTTATTTTTTAAACAGTGGCTGGAACAACCCCTTTACATCACAAACTAAGAATAAAAGTAAAAGGAAAGGGAGTCCCATTGTTCCCTGAATATATCGAGCAGTAGCCTGCCGCTTGCCTACTTATCCATTCATTCTCTATGGGACTTCCAAACATAGCTGAGTTTTGAAGTTCCATAGGAAAACGAGTGGTAGCCAAACGAGTGTGCTGACACTCCATTCACTCTGATAAAAGGATATTTTCATTATGGGACAACCCCTTTTGTCTCTGTGCAGAACAGCTAAAAGTTTATGTTTCCATCTTCAAATGAGTTTTTTTAAATACATGCTGAAGACACACAAAAAAAAATTACCAAAGTAGCTTTATTTGCCTTTTTGTACAGGAAATCTACACAAAGGATTTGCAGATTTCAGCATGCCAATTCTTCAGTCTGCTTTAACAAAACTAGCAAAAGCTAAAACAGAAGCATATATTGCTGATACATAACAAAGACATTGCCGGTATTATTAACAGTAACCCATCTGAGGCTGTAGCAGCTTATAGTACACATTATGTATACAATTGTCCAGCAGTGTAAAGGGTTACAGTGGCTTCTGTTAATATGGTCAGGTCTTGTCTGTCGATATTGTCACTATGGTGCAGATCCAAACGCCTAGGGAAAGGCATGCAATAATGGTGAGAGGCTTTCACCTGGTAATTAGTTCTTCTGATAATAGAACCACTTGTCCACTGCATATTCCATGGCAAGAAAAGAAAAGAGGCGGTGAGAGAAAAAGAGGAGAACATTTTAATTAGCCACAAAGAAAACAAAAATGTATTCATTGTGCACAAATCAGAACAGGGTTCTATACACAGCCTTACAATTTCAGCCTGTCTGGATTACCTTTAAAAAAAAAAAAAAATGCATTCTAATTATGCATTGCCATATGTCGCTTAACCCCTTAAAGAGGATGTTTAACTTTAGAGCTACTACGCCTGCATTTTTTTTTGCATAGCTTACCCAAGTCCCCCTGTCAACTTTTGCCATGATCCGCTAAGTTTTGGTGTACGCCTCTTAGTAAATCCGGCAAGAAAAATGGGGAGGGACTTTAGCATATGAGTGCATCAGTTTTAAAAATAGTCTTGATAAATGTCCCCCTAAAATACTAGTGATATTACATCAAAGGATGACACTATGTGCAGATTACACACGTCATTGGAATCAAAATGTTTGGTTTGGAGTTAGAGTCTTGAATTATGTTATCTCAATAACATTAACAGAACTGGCACATACACTGTAGTACTGTCTCCTATGAAGTATTATGACATGTCCTGTCAGTCAAAGAGGAGAATTATTTAGCTATATAAGATTGTAATCCATGTGTCTCCTGCACAATATGTTGAACATACAAAGCATACAAAATTGCAGCCTACACCATTGTTATTTGCGTTCATTATTAGTGGCAGTACTATACTTAACAAACTCAAGCATCAAAAAATTAGCACTAATAATAGTTACGCAGATTGCTGTATAGTTTTGAAGGAAAACTTTAATGCATGTAAACCTCCCAGTGTGTCATTTACCAAACATGACCATGCTGTGCCCAGATGCACCATTAAATAAACTAAAGCTCCATTTACTTACCATCTAGTGGGATGGGGCCAGCAGGTCCACATGGAGGTGCCTGAAAGATACAAATTTAACCATCAATGTAATTTGCAGAGCAAAAACAGAAATTTGTTCAATTGCTACCATTCCTTATATTAATTACATACAGAGATTCGCTGTCCACCCGAAGGATGAGCGGGTTCATTCTTTGGGCGGACGGCAGAATCTGGCAAACCATACAATAGAGTCTATGGGAGCAGTGGAGATACGCGCGGCCACCAGAGTCCGCAAACGGGTGAGAGCTGCGGAATTGGCAACGAATGTTCCATCGGGATTCCTTAGTGTGCACATTCCCTAAGACAGCAAAAAAAACTGTATGAGCATAGCCTAAGCTTTGCTCATGTGTGGTTAAAAAGTTGAGGGCTACAAACCTCAGACATGCAAACACTGCCCTTGTTCCAACTTTCCTCGACCCTGTTAAAATTTTTGGATTTAAACCATAACACAGGATTTGTTGAAATAGGTGCTTATGAAATCTAAGACTGAAGCAGTACGATGCCATTTCAGAAACCAGACTATGTTCTAAAGTGTCTATAGACCTGCAGCTCGTCGGCGACTAATGGACAGAAATTAATTGCTTGCACTGCAGGTCTGAAGTACGATAAGTCTCTGCTGTCATCCCACTACAAGCTGAGCTAATGGGGCAGAACTACCAACTTGTACACTGGCAGATAGAAATATGTGTAGGATTCCTATCTAACATTCTTCAGGCAGCGTGTATTTGTCTGCGAAAGCTGCAGGATTCTCATTTGTAAAGTCAGAACATAGAGTCTCATGTTCCCTGTAGACAAAGTGCGGCGGGCGGGATGCGAGCCATGTTTATTCATCATCTTGAAATGATTAAAATGTAAAATGCTTTATGGCTCTCTGCTGTGTACCTACTCATTATATAAGCGACAATCGGAAGAGATTAGGCATTTATTCATAAATACTGTTGTTAAAGAGTTTCGATCAATGTCATAGTACAGAAGGCTTAAATACGGTGTGCTGAGATGGCTACTCCATCACTGTCTAAGCCTGCATGAGCTATCATTTTCTATACAATTACTACAATTAAATCAGCCATCTATTGTGCCGTGTTCTCATCGTGTTGATGTACATGTCATATGTAAGTGAATCAAGCAGCTTGATTTCCGTCATGTTTTCTGTTCTGTTGAGTTTTACAATTACACAAGTGTCCTTAACACATGGAACATGAAGCTCCAGGGTCTCAATGCAATTTCTGTGGCAAGTTTCCAAACCTTCACATATCTTTGAGGAACTATTGCTCCCACTCCCCCCCCCCCCCCCATACACCATGATGTACTACTGAATCAGAATGGCATATAGCGTCCGGGACACTGAGGAGGAAGGTAAGGTAAGAGTGTTCTATAGGTACTAAGCTGGCCTACCATGGTCATTTGATGGAGAATACTAGGAATTAAAGGGATAATCCAGAATTAGAAAAAGCACAGCTACTTTTTCCCCAAAATAGCACAACCCCTGCTTTATTTGCTTCAATAAAACTGAGCTGCACCACCCACACTAAAGCTGAAGACAGGAGAGGTGCTGCTTCAGGAAGACAGTGGCCATTTATTTACACAGGCATCTCAGAGAAGTTGCTCATACAAAGAAGAGAGTTCCGCCATTTCATCTTCATAATCCTGAACCAGGTCAGGTTGTGTATCCAGTCACCACAATGACTTACCGCTTCTACAATAGCCTTCGCTTCAACTGCTTTGCAAATGAAGGGACTGTCGTGTACCGTGGTGTTCGTGCTGAGGAAAAGAACAATATTCAAGATTAGATTCTCCATAGATTTGAGCTGTAACAAAAAAGGACATGGATATGGCTGAATGGGACCAACTAATGGACTTGTTTGTGACATTGATAATGATGGCACAGGATATAAGGATATAGGCTTTCCACTAAAGTCAACATAGTTCAAAAAAGAAACAATTTTGTGAAATTCAATATGCTGCTCCAACTAAATTGCTTGCCATGGGAAACTATACAAAATGGAATTTATCAGGCTTGCTTGCCACATTACTGGCACTGACAAAAGTATAATAATAATAATAATAAATAATAATAATAATAATTAATAATAATAATAATAATGTAATAGAAGGCCCTCACCATAAAATCACTTATTTTTCCAATAAACGCATAAGGGGATAAAGAGAACGCGCCTTCACCAGCCTACGTCCGTTTCACACCTTCTGGCGATAAAAGTGATGTTATGGTGAATGCTATGGAGACTTTCTTCTATTAACTTCTGGACTATGTATACAGCTGACCACAACCAATATCACTACACTAGATGTGGGACACTTTACAATACTGCTAGGTCCAGTGGGGCTTATGATTGGTTGCTATGGCTAATTAAGACAGTATGTTTGTTTTACTAAATTTGGGCCATTGTGCATGAGCAACTTTTATAGGGAAATTCTCCGCTCTATTTTTAAGCTCAGAGCTGTAGACAAAGGCAGAAAGCAGAAAGAAAGATAAAACAAAAAGATACAAGTCTCTTGGCTGTTTACAAAGTAGTGCTGAGCTGCAGCATGCATGCCTAACTCCCTTCCCCGCTCCTAGCTGCAATACACTACTAATGCACAAGGATTGGCTTCCACAACTGGGAACTCCATATGTCAATCATGCAGGGCAGGGAGGAAGCACGCTGCTGTGGCTTGGTGTAGCCCTATTTGGCACTTGAGCTTGAGATTATTTTATAATTTTGCAAACAGACTGGAATAATTTTTTAAAACTTAAAAAAAAAATAGCTATCTGCTCATGTTTATGGCAAACTGTTCACCCAGTTGCAAAAGTCTGGGGATGCTAATGACAGAAAAAAGGTTGTATGAAGGCTTCCGTGATTCCGCTGGTTGCACAGTGTGGCTTATGATAGCTAACTATAAAAGATATTCCTGCATCTTATCTATTATGACCATGAAAAAGCACTGAATCCTCATCTTAAATAGGAGATTCCACACATTTGCAAACCTGTTTATATTATTTGGTGTGTATTCTCATACAGATTATATTTCTTATTTTACTTTCCTTCTATTATTATATCCAAAATATACAGGTATGCTCTTTATTTCTTCCTATCAACTCGTGGTAACTAGAGATTACATGTAGGGCTGGGCGATATGGCCAAAAAATAAAATCTCGATTTTATTTTTTTTCTCGATTTATTATTATTATTATTTTTTTTGCTAATTATGATGGGTGTAGAAGTAAAGGCACAGTGGATAAGGGGTGTAGTAAACGTAGCATAGAAAAAGAGGGTTTTGGAGTAGTGTGAGTAGTAGTAGAATCAGTTTTGGGAGTAGTAGTACCAGGAGTGGGGAGTAGTGGTAGCAATGGTAGTGGGAGTAGTATTGGGGGTAGTAGTAGTAGAGCAGTATTGGGGGTAGTAGTAATAGAGCAGTATTGGGGGAAGTAGTAGAGCAATAGTGGGGGTAGTAGTAGAGCAGTAGTGTGGTAGTAGTAGAGCAGTATTGGGGGTAGTTGTAGAGCAGTAGTGTGGTAGTAGTAGAACAGTATTGGGGGTAGTAGTAGAGCAGTAGTGTGGTAGTAGTAGAGCAGTATTAGGAACAGTAGTGGAGGTAGTAGTAGAGCAGTAGTGGGAGTAGTAGTAGAGCAGTAGTGGGAGTAGTAGTAGAGCAGTAGTGTGGTAGTAGTAGAGCAGTATTAGGAGCAGTAGTGGAGGTAGTAGTAGAGCAGTAGTGGGGGTAGTAGTAGAGCAGTAGTGTGGTAGTAGTAGAGCAGTAGTGGGGGTAGTAGTAGAGCAGTATTAGGAGCAGTAGTGGGGGTAGTAGTAGAGCAGTAGTGGGGATAGTAGTAGTCGAGCAGTATTAGGAGCAGTATTGGGGGTAGTAGTAGAGCAGTTTTAGGAGCAGTATTTGGGTAGTAGTAGAGCAGTATTAGGAGCAGTATTGGGGGTAGTAGTAGAGCAATATTAGGAGCAGTATTGGGGGGGGGGAGTAGTAGAGCAGTAGTGGGGGTAGTAGTAGAGCAGTTTTAGGAGCAGTATTGGGGGTAGTAGTAGAGCAGTATTAGGAGCAGTATTGGGGGTAGTAGTAGAGCAGTATTAGGAGCAGTATTGGGGGTAGTAGTAGAGCAGTATTAGGAGCAGTATTGGGGGTAGTAGTAGAGCAGTATTAGGAGCAGTATTGGGGGTAGTAGTAGAGCAATATTAGCAATATTAGAAGCAGTATTGGGGGGGGGAGTAGTAGAGCAGTAGTAGGGGTAGTAGTAGAGCAGTATTAGGGGTAGTAGTAGAGCAATATTAGGAGCAGTATTGGGGGGGAGTAGTAGAGCAGTAGTGGGGGTAGTAGTAGAGCAGTATTAGGAGCAGCATTGGGGGTAGTATAGAGCAGTAGTGGGGGTAGTAGTAGAGCAGTATTGGGGGTAGTAAGTAGAGCAGTATTGGGGGTAGTAGTAGAGCAGTAGTGTGGTAGTAGTAGAGCAGTATTGGGGGTAGTAAAAGAGCAGTTGTGGGGGTAGTAGTAGAGCAGTATTGGGGGTAGTAGTAGAGCAGTAGTAAGGTAGTAGTAGAGCAGTATTGGGGGTAGTAAAAGAGCAGTTGTGGGGGTAGTAGTAGAGCAGTATTGGGGGTAGTAGTAGAGCAGTAGTGTGGTAGTAGTAGAGCAGTATTGGGGGTAGTAGTAGAGCAGTATTAGGAGCAGTAAGTAGAGCAGTATTGGGGGTAGTAGTAGAGCAGTAGTGGGGGTAGTAGAGCAGTAGTGGGGGTAGTAGTAGAGCAGTAGTGGGGGTAGTAGTAGAGCAGTATTAGGGGTAGTACTAGAGCAGTATTGGGGTGGTAGTAGTAGAGCAGTATTAGAAGCAGTATTGGAGGTAGTAATAGAGCAATATTAGGAGCAGTATTGGGGGGGGGAGTAGTAGAGCAGTATTGGGGTAGTAGTAGAGCAATATTAGGAGCAGTATTGGGGGGAGTGGTAGAGCAGTATTGGGGTAGTAGTAGAACAGTATTAGGAGGAGTAGTACAGCAGTATTGGGGTAGTAGTAGAGCAGCTGTGATCTTATAGGTGTGTGGTTGTTATGGGGGCGGGTGGCGGCTGCGGTCCCACTCTGACCTGCAGGTCGGAAGGCATTTTTTATTTTTTTTGCAGGTGATGTATTATACAGAGGTGATGATACGGGTTCCCTATTGTGATCCTCGCACCTCTCTTCTGTCCTGCAGCCTCCGCACAGAGTAGAAGATATAGCATCTGTAGTCCCACACCCCCCTCACACAGAAGCTGCAGCCCTGCTGGCGGTGTCCTATGTCAGGGCTGTCAGTCACAGCTGCACTCACCCGCCATAGGATGCGTCATGGTCGCGCTCGTCCTCTTCCCAGTGACCTGCGACCCCTCAGCCTGTCCTCGTTTTCCCCTCATTACGGGGCGGCGGGCGTCTGCGGTCCCGCTCTGACCTGCAGGAGGAGCAGCTTGCCCGGAGCGCCACTGCTCCTCCTGCAGGTCGGAGGGCATATAACCGGATCCTTCAGTCCCTGCAGCCTCCTCCGGGGAACTCCATGTGCGGCCGGGAGGGAGAGAGTGTATACGTCCTGCTATGGGGGCGGGTGGACGCTGCTGGCTGCTCTCCCTCCTCAGGCTGTTTCATTAGCTGGAGGATGTGAGCAGCGTGCCTCCCTGCCAGCCGCCCGCGCACCCGCATCCAATGATTTAAAAAAAAATAATAAATTTTCGATTTTCAAAAAAAATCTGATCGATTCTCAAATTCTGGGCGAATTAATCAAATTAATTCGATTAATCGCCCAGCCCTAAATACATGTAAATACAAGGGTGATTTATAGCTGCACAGATTGCAAATATTTGCATAATTTATGCACACAAATTTACCTACTGGTCCTCTGCACCACTGACGCCAGACAGGTGGTGAGAGGGCGTGGCAGTGCGCCCCCCACCAAGGTTTCCAGTGGCATAATTATATCAGTTGCAATAGTAAAATGAGCCATTAAGTCCAGGTCCGCAGCTCCACATCTGTGAAACTTGACTATTGAAAACACAGCAAAATGTTTTTTCAGACCTTTTAAAAAATAAATGGGCTTGAGCAGACACCGTGAGTTATTGTAAGCCAGTAAGGAGTGCCAAGAGTTCTCTAGTATCATCACTAGCATTCTCCCACCATCTTCCCTTGAGCAAGAAATCTTGGGGCCCTATTCCACAGTAATGATAATCGGCCGGATCGGCCCCATTTGGCCCGATTCGGCCGATTATCGTTCGGTGAAATAGAGAGAACGATCAGCCGATGATCGTGTCATCGGCTGATCGTTCATTTAGGGCCAGTCCTAAAATCATCGTTCCCCCACCGCACATCGCTACGGTTGAATAGCAGTGCGCGGCGGGCGACCGACGATTTGGCAGCAGCAGCAGCATCATACATTACCTGTCAGGGCTGCTTCTCCGCTCTGTCTTCCTCCCCGGGTCCCGCGCGCTCTATCTTCAGAATGGCCGGTCAGCTGATGGAGCGCTCAGCCAATCACAGGCCGGGACCGCCTGTCAGCTGACCGACCATTCTGAAGACAACGATGTCCTTGCAGCCTTCGCTCAACGATCATCGGGCCGTGGAATAGGCCCAGTAAACGAACGGCGATCTACATCGTTTACATCGTTGATCGGGCCCTCCTCGGCCCGTGGAATAGGACCCTTATACCCTAAAATAAAGAGCTGTGTCTGACGATTATACTGAATGCTCACTTTGACTTTCTGCACATACCCCTAATAACTTCTAAAGGAAAGAATGGTGCACACATAATATATTTTCCCCTTACAATACACTCTAGCAGTACGAGACATTATGGCGCGTTAGTGGAACCAAATAAGTGATAAATGACTGTACGGGTGGCTGGCTTTCTGGGCCGTTAGTGCTGTATAAAACCAGCTCAAACTTTTCCTTAAGCCATTATGACTAATAAAACCCAGGAGACCAATTATATAGCATATCTGCAGGTCAGGATTACTGACTAAGCTTCTTCTGCAGAACTTTTCTACATTTTTCTGTGCACTATATTCCATGGGAGCCAACTCCAGCACACACACATTCTGTGAGTTTATCTAACCTGACATACGTCTTCATTTGTAAAGATCATAGAAAAGAGACTAAAAGAAGACTGAAATAGCCTCGGCGCTGGACTTGAAGAATATACTCCCTAGGAGTATATCCTTAAAGTCCAGCGCCGAGGCTATTTCAGTCTTCTTTTAGTCTCTTTCCTATGGATGTACGAGTGATGGTATCATGACGGATCTGTCCACCATATGCTGCAAGCCTGGCTGCGGACTTATCTAATCTAAGCCTGACTAGTGTTGTGCCTATAGATCTCACAACGCCCCAAGGTTAGTTGCCCTTTTTATGCGAATTTATACTTCCAAGAGTTTAAAATACTGCACCATAAGCGCCCCTCTTTGTTCATTTATGTTTGTTTGTCCCTACGCATTTGTAAAGATCATATTAGGCCCTTATTATCAGATCATTGAAGATTTTCTCTAAACCTAAATTTCAACATTTAAAAAAGGACAGAGAAAGTTTTTGTTTTCCCGCTATGTTTTTTTCTCCTTGTGTTTGAAAAGCCACTTCGCTTGCATTTTTTTAACCTACAGACCCACATGAGCCCTTATTTTTTGCCCCACTAATTGTACTTTGCAATGACAGACTTAATTTTTCCATACAAAACCAGAGAAAAAGTGAGAGGAAGTTTTGTGTTCACGTCGTTGGCACCATGGTAAAACTGCTTTTAAAAAATTTAAACTTTTAAAAAAAAACCTTAATGTTCCTTAAAATTGCTGTGTTACCATCTTTATAACGCATTTATTTATTGGTGTATGGGGTGTGAGGTGTTATTTTGTGTGCCATAATCTGTATGCCTGTTTACTGTGCGAGATCAGGCATGGGAAAATTTAACACTCTGGGCTATTACGCATGCGGAGATACCAAATATGTTTATTTAGAAAATGGGAAAAGGAGGGTGATTCAAACTTTTAAGGGGATTTTTATTATTAAAAAGACTTAAAAAAAAAATAAAAAATCTACATTAACTTGTAGCGACATTGTATATTTTACAGATTTTTTTATAGGATTCCATGTTTTATATATTTTATTATGGAATAAACACCTTTTGATTTTCTTTACTACATTTGGTTGTGCCGCGGAATTCTTGGACTTTCTAAAGGGGAGACGTGGATTTGGTCTCCAGCTGCTGGCACCCACAGCACTACCAGAAGCAGAGTGCTCTCCATTGTGGAAATTATATTATAATATAATTTAATATTATATATAGTAGCAGTAGCAGAGTCCTGGCAAGGCAGGTAACTGATCAGGCTTCTGTTAGACAGGGTGGAAGAATATAATGCAAGTTTTTAAGCAAGTTTAAGGGTGCCTTCACACCTACCAGATCCACAGCGGATCTCACTTCTGCGGATTCGAAGCGAGAACCGCTGCGGATCCGGTACCATTCACCCCTATGATAGCACATATTCGCAGCGGGATTGACATCCCGCTGTATGAGCTTTAACCCCCTGGCGCCCGCAGCATCCCCGCGTCCTGCAGATCCGCCGCTGCCCCCCATCAGCCCCGGCGCCCACATCCCCAATCGACGCCCGCACGCATCCCCGATCATCCCCGCAGCCCGCACGCATCCCCGATCATCCCCGCAGCCCGCACGCATCCCCGATCATCCCCGCAGCCAGCACGCATCCCCGATCATCCCCGCAGCCAGCACGCATCCCCGATCATCCCCGCAGCCAGCACGCATCCCCGATCATCCCTGCAGCCAGCACGCATCCCCGATCGCCGCCCGCATGCCCCATCATCTCTGCAGCCCGTCCGCATCCCCGATCGCAGCCCACCTGCATCATCCCCGCAGCCCGCCGCCGAGAGCATACATTACCTGCTCCTCGGCGCAGCTGCTGGGATGATGCGGGCGGGCTGCGGGGATGATGGGGAATGCGTGTGGGCTGCGTGCGGCAATTGGGGATGCGTGCCAGCTGCGGGGATGCGGACGGGCTGCGGGGATGATGTGGGCAGGCTGCAGAGATGATGGGGGATGCGGGCGGTGATCGGGGATGCGTGCTGGCTGCGGGGATGATCGGGGAGGCGTGCGGGCTGCGGGGATGATCGGGGATGCGTGCGGGCAGCGATTGGGGATGCAGGCGCCAGGGCTGATGGGGGCAGTGGCAGAGCTGCAGAAGGCGGGGATGCGGCGGGGCTGCGGGCGCCAGGGGGTTAAAGCTCATACTCACAGCGGGATGTCAATCCCGCTGCGGGTATGTGCTATCATTAGGGTGAATGGTACCGGATCCGCAGCGTGAGGATCCGCTGTGGATCCGGTGAGTGTGAAGGCACCCTAAGCAGTTTTTTAGTGCATTTTCAATAGTAAATCTGCCCCTCTGTATACAACAGAGGAAGGTCTGGTACAATTCAAATAACTAGAACATGTAATAACTTGTACAAACTAGTCCATGAAGTTAGCAGGAACAATTGGAAGGGTGTTAGAAATGAGCGAACCTCGAGCATGCTCGAGTCCATCCGAACCCGAACTTTTGGCATTTGATTAGCGGTGGCTGCTGAAGTTGGATAAAGCCCTAAGGCTATGTGGAAAACATGGATATAGTCATTGGCTGTATCCATGTTTTCCAGACAACCTTAGAGCTTTATCCAAGGTCAGCAACCACCGCTAATCAAATACCGAATCCGGTTCGCTCATCTCTAGTGTTAATGTTCGGTTAAATGTTGGTGTTAATGTTTGGTTTGTGTCATATGGTTGAAACCAGGACACGAGTTTCTATAGTTACCTAAAATTGTATGATTTGCAGCACAAATTGTAAAAATCTCCTTACTTTCCCAAAAAATTAATTTGCTATTTACAATATACACTTTACTTTTTTATGTGTCTGCAAATGATACAAGATGCTAATGTTCAATTTACTCGAAAAAGAACATTCTGAATAGACAGGCTAATAACAATGTGAAGAAGATCAACGTGTGTCTGGATTTATAACGGACACAAGGATGCAGCGATGTTGTAGAAAAGCCCATCTAAATGTATTAAAAGCCATAGAAAACAGACTCTATTATTATAGCTGTAATGGATTTGTGAGGATAAAAACCATAGCTCAATTAACGCTACAGATTTTTCTTGGACTATCCTTATATACCCCTAAAAATATTATATACAAGTTCGGCCACTGCAGTCACATATATGGTTAACATTTGCTTTCAAGTGTCCCAGGCATTAGAAAGGAAACTTTTGACATGTCAAGGGTTTTAATCAGTCAGGGTCTAAGTGGTCAGATCCTAACCGATTTCTATGAATCGAGAGAAGACGTGGTTATGCTGGTTACCAGTCAGTTGGAAGCTGGAAAAAAAAGAGGTCCGTGCAGCCCTTGTTGCATATATAGAAAATAAAAACTATACTTTACCTCTCCACGTGTCCTGGCTTCCTTATGTCTTCTCCCCACATTCCCTGCTGATCTCATTGTCTTTATTACACAGGACAATATCTGCCTGCATCCACCTGATTGGGCAGATAATCACCCGGTGTAATAGGGCCCTTAGACTGGCTAGGGTCTGACTCCAGGTACCTCTGCCATTTAGTTGTAAGAAGAGGCCACGGAGCTCATGTGAGCACCACATCCTTTTCAATGTCTTCTCATGCATGCACACTTTGCACAGCCATACTTAAAGTGTCACTGTCGTTATAACTTTCTAAATCAACAGTAGATGTGATATAAAGCAAGTTTGCAATTTACATTCTTTTTTTTAAGTTATCATGGAAAATGCGGCACTTCCTGTGTTCTGGCTGTTCTTTCTCAAAGAACAGGAAACAGTCAGAAAACAGGAAGTCCTTTATATCCCAGGCCATCTGAGCGTTCACTCAGAGAAGGCAGTCATGTGACTGATAGACACATTGAATCGTGACTCTCTGTACTGGCCGGAATTCTGGTGTTTAGCCTGCCTTCAGGAGACTGGACCTGGATTTCTGGTAAGTTCAGCTTTTTTTTACAGCATGATAACAACAAAAATAATGCAAACTTGCTTTATATCACATGTACTGTTGATTTAGATTTTGAAAGTTATAATGACAGTGAAACTTTAAATGGGAGAACATTGAAGAACCCGGCACTGCGGGAATCCACAATGGTGAACATTGAAGGTAATATGGTGTTTAGCACATGTGATGACCCCTCCAAACGGGTGATCAACAGGATGCTGGGAGTCTGACCTTGGCTGATCTAATATTGATGGCCTTTCTGGAGCATAGGCAATCAAATTTTATATAACTGGATAACGCTTTTAATGTTCCATTAACAAACATGCCTATAAATTGAATGATCCATTTAACACAAAGGGAGGCTGAGGAAATGGAAAAGATGGAGAAAGAACAAAGGCTTAATAAGAGATGCAGCTTGGTTGTAAAAGAACCACTTGATACATGGCTTATGCTGGAAGTGCTATGGAAGAGTCAAAGGACCTGTTACACGTTAAAGACAAATATCTTCTAATTTTTAATAACGGTCATAGGACATCTACCCGATGATAGACATATAATAGCACTTAACTAGATTTGTATTTCCAGGGAAATACATAGTGCTTGAAAAGAGCGTCCTTCACCAGTGACTTCCTTTTAAAAGAAACTTTAATCCTGGGTGCCGTCTCTTTAAGAGCGACTTGGGTCGCATCCCTTTAAGAGCAACTTGGCTCCCGTCCCTTTAAGAGCGACATGGGTCCCTTTTAGGAGTGACCTGGGTTGCTTTAAGAGCGACCTGGGTCCGTGCGCTCTTAAAGGGACCCAAGTCGCTCTTAACCCCTTAAGGACAGAGCCAATTTCGATTTTTGCGTTTTCGTTTTTTCCTCCTTGTGCATCAAAGGCCATAGCACTTGCATTTTGCCACCTAGAAACCCACATGAACCCCTATTTTTTGCGTCACTAATTTTACTTTGCAATGACAGGCTGAATTTTTGCATAAAGTACACTGCGAAACCAGAAAAAAAAGTGTGGTGAAATTGAAAAAAAAAAACGCATTTTGTTTATTTGGGGGAAATTTGTTTTTACGCCATACGCCCTTGGGTAAAATTGACTTGTTATGCACGTTCCTCAAGTCGTTACGATTAAAACGATATATAACATGTATAACTTATATTGTATCTGATGGCCTGTAAAAAATTCAAACCATTGTCAACAAATATACGTCACTTAAAACCGCTCCATTCCCAGGCTTATAGCGCTTTTATCCTTTGGTCTATGGGGCTGTGTCCGGTGTAATTTTTGCGCCATGATGTGTTCTTTCTATCGGTACCTTGATTGCGCATATACGACTTTTTGATCGCTTTTTATTACAATTTTTCTGGATTTGATGCGACCAAAAATGCGCAATTTTGCACTTTGGGATTTTTATGCGCTTACGCCGTTCACCGTACGAGATCAGGAATGTGATTAATTATAGTTCGGGCGATTATGCACACGGCGATAGCAAACATGTTTGTTTATTTATTTGTTTACTTTTATTTATAACCTGTGAAAAGGGGGGTGATTCAGACTTTTATTAGGGGAGGGGGCTTTTTATTGACAACAACACTATATATTTTTTTTTTACACATATACTAGAAGCCCCTCTAGGGGACTTCTAGTATATACACTTTGATCTCTCATTGAGATCTCTGCAGCATAGATATGCTGCAGAGATCCATGAGATAGGCACTCGTTTACTTCCGGCTGCTGCAGCCGGAAGTAAACGAGTGCCGAGCCGGGGACGGCGCCATCTTGGAGCGGTCCCCGGCCGGCTTCAGAAACAGAGATCGCTCCTCCGGGATAACATGTTTGACAGCTGCATCTGATTACTGTATTAGCGGGCACGGCGATCGGACCGTGCCCGCTAATACCTACGGTCCCGGGCTACAAGCGGCACCCGGGACCGCCGCGGTTCAGAGCAGGGTCGCCGTGCGGCCCCGATGTGAACGCCCTTGCCGGCAATAGGGCGTACCTATACGCCCTTTGTCGTTAAGGGGTTAAAAGGGACCCAGGTCGCTCTTAAAGGGACCCAGGTCGCTCTTAAAGAGACCGATTTTGCTCTTAAAGGGACCCATTTGGCTCTTAAAGGGAGCCAGGTAGCTCTTAAAGGGACCCAGGTCGCTCTTAAAGGGATCCATTTCGCTCTTAAAGGGAACCATTTTGCTCTTAAAGGGACCCATTTTGCTCTTGAAGGGACCCAGGTCGCTCTTAAAGGGACCAATTTCGCTCTTAATGGGACCCATTTTGCTCTTAAAGGGACATATTTCACTCTTAAAGTGACCCAGGTTGCTCTTAACCCCTTGCCTCTAAAGCCTGTTTTGGCCTTAATGACCAGGCAAATTTTTTAAAATCTGACCTGTCTCACTTTATGCGCTTATAGCTCAGTGATGCTTTAACTTATGCTAGCGATTCTGAGATTGTTTTTTCATCACATATGGCAGTTTATGTTAGTGGCAAAATTTGGTCACTACTTTGTTTTTGTTTTTTTGTGAAAAACATCAAAATATCAGGAAAAATTTGAAAAATTTGCATTTTATGAACTTTGAAATTCTCTGCTTCTTAAAAAAGGAAGTCATATCACATAAATTAGTTACTAAATCACATTATCAATATGTCTTCTTTATTCTGGCATAATTTGGTACACATATTTTACTTTTTTAGGGTGTTAAAGTTTCTCATTTTCAAGAGGAACATGAGAAAAAAGCATGCCAAAATTTGTAACGCAGGTTCTCCTGAGTACAACAGTACCCCATATGTGGGGGTAAACTACTGTATGGGCACACAGCGGGGCTCAGAAGGAAGGGAGCGCCAATTAGCTTTTTTAATGCAGATTTTGCTGAAGAAGTTTCTGAGTGCCAGGTGCGTTTGCAGTGCCCCTGTAGTGCCAGCGGAGTAAAATCTCGCCATAAGTCACCCCATTTTGGAAAGTACACCCCTCAAAGAATTCATCTTGGGGTGTGGTGAGCATTTTGACCCCACAGGTATTAGAGGAAAGTATTCAAAAGTAGACAGTAAAAATGAAAAACTCGAATTTTTCCAATAATATGTTGGTTTAGTTTAAAATTTCTACATTTCACGAGGAACAGGAGAAAAAATGTACCCAAAAATCTGTAACGCAGGTTCTTCTGAATACAACGGTACCCCATATGTGGGCATAAACCTCTGTATGGGCACACAGCAGGGCTCAGATGGAAGGGAGCGCCAATTTGCTGGAGCAAAACCGCAGCTAGTGATGGTTATTAGAATAGCGCAGTTACTAAAATACAATAAAGAAAATGAGATTACAGGTAATGCGGGGGGGGGGTTACGGACAGTCTGGGGTGGTTATGGGCAACCTGCTGTGGTTACGGGTAATCTGGAAGTGGTCACGGACAGTCTGGGGTGGTTATGGGCAACCTGCTGTGGTTACGGGCAACCTGGGGTGGTTATGGGCAACCTGCTGTGGTTACGGGTAATCTGGAGGTGGTTACGGGCAACCTGCAGTGGTTACAGGCAACCAGCTGTGGTTACGGTCAACGTGAGGGGGTTACGGACAATCTGGGTTTGTTACGGATAAACTAAAGTGCTTATATGTAATTTGGGTTGGTTACGGCAATCTGGCGTGGTTACGGGCAATCTGGAGGGGCTCATTGGCAATTTGGGTTGGTTAGAGGCAGCGTGCGGTGGTTAGAGGCAGCGTGCGGTGGTTAGAGGCAGCGTGCGGTGGTTAGAGGCAGCGTGCGGTGGTTAGAGGCAGCGTGCGGTGGTTAGAGGCAGCGTGCGGTGGTTAGAGGCAACGTGCGGTGGTTAGAGGCAACGTGCGGTGGTTAGAGGCAACGTGCGGTGGTTAGAGGCAACGTGCGGTGGTTAGAGGCAGTGTGCGGTGGTTAGAGGCAACGTGCGGTGGTCAGTGGCAACGTGCGGTGGTCAGTGGCAGCGTGCGGTGGTCAGTGGCAATGTGCGGTGGTTACGTGTAATCTGGCGCGATTACGGGAAACCGGGGGTGGTTACGGGAAACGTGCGGTGGTTACGGGCAATCTGGGAGGGTTAGGGGTAATCTGGGAGTAAACTGCAATTATTACTATAATAAAAAGTGTGTGTTTTATTTTTTTGTATGTTTGTCACTTTTTGTACGTTTACACATTCATTTTCACTGTATTACTAGGATTACTGTGATATTTTCTATCACAGTAATCATAGTTCAGTGACAGAGACCAAATTGGTCTCTGTCACTTTAAATTTTCAGAGTTGGCTGGTTGTGGAGCGCATGCGCACTTCATAACCAGCCAGGACGTCGAGGAGGAAGGAGCTCCAGGATCAGGTGAGTATATGGGGAAGGGGGGGGTGACTGGGGGATGGGGGTTACAGGGGGGGTGGGGGGCGACTTGGGGGGCGACTTACTGACACTTTTTATCCCCTGTCACCAATGATTTATGGTGACAGGGGATAAAAAGTGTTTCTTTGCACTGGGAACAGGCGATCAGCGGTATATAGTATATACCGCCGATAGCCTGCTCCGGGACCAAACGGGGGGGGTCCCCGATCACTGCCCCATGCTCTCCGCTACCTCCAGTGGTGGAGAGCATGGGGCTTTGATCATTTATTCATTTCCATCCCTGCGAACAAACATCGTTTGTTCGCAGGGATGGGGGCGGCCATCTTGGATCTGATGGCCGCCCGGGGAGGGAGCGGGTTAGTTATCGCCCTACTAGGGGGGTTGATCTGGGGTCTGAGGGCACATTTTTCATCTCCCCCCACCGTGGATTCACGGTGGGGGGAGATGAAAGCTATCGGCGGTGCCGGTAATTCCCGGTACCGGAGATCACCGCTATAACGGTAATAGCGGTGATCTCCGGTATCGGGGGACAAGGGGAGGGGGCCGAGGGACACAATTGTTGTGGCGGTGGGGGGAGGCAACGTGCTGCAGCCTCCCCCCGCCGCCCGATCTCCCTATAGACGCTGTGGTCGCATTGACCGCGGCGTTTATGGGGTTAACTGCCCGGGGGGAGCGCGGCTCCCCTCCGGGCAGAGGCAGCAGGAGGATGCTGTGTGACATAGCATCCTCCTGCTGCCCGATCTTCTATAGGGACAGCGGGGGGAGGCAGGAAAGCCATGACGTTCCTGGAACGTCATGTTGCGGGAACTACCTCTTTTACATGACATTCCAGGAACGTCATTTTGCGGCAAGGGGTTAAAGGGACATATTTCGCTCTTAAAAGGGACATATTTCGCTCTTAAAGGGACATATTTCGCTCTTAAAGGGACCCAGGTCGCTCTTAAAAAGGACCCAGGTCGCTCTTAAAAAGGACCCAGGTCGCTCTTAAAAAGGACCCAGGTCGCTCTTAAAAAGGACCCAGGTCGCTCTTAAAAAGGACCCAGGTCGCTCTTAAAAAGGACCCAGGTCGCTCTTAAAAAGGACCCAGGTCGCTCTTAAAAAGGACCCAGGTCGCTCTTAAAAAGGACCCAGGTCGCTCTTAAAAAGGACCCAGGTCGCTCTTAAAAAGGACCCAGGTCGCTCTTAAAAAGGACCCAGGTCGCTCTTAAAAAGGACCCAGGTCGCTCTTAAAAAGGACCCAGGTCGCTCTTAAAAAGGACCCAGGTCGCTCTTAAAAAGGACCCAGGTCGCTCTTAAAAAGGACCCAGGTCGCTCTTAAAAAGGACCCAGGTCGCTCTAAAAAAGGACCCAGGTCGCTCTTAAAAAGGACCCAGGTCGCTCTTAAAAAGGACCCAGGTCGCTCTTAAAAAGGACCCAGGTCGCTCTTAAAAAGGACCCAGGTCGCTCTTAAAAAGGACCCAGGTCGCTCTTAAAAAGGACCCAGGTTGCTCTTAAAAAGGACCCAGGTCGCTCTTAAAAAGGACCCAGGTCGCTCTTAAAAAGGACCCAGGTCGCTCTTAAAAAGGACCCAGGTCGCTCTTAAAAAGGACCCAGGTCGCTCTTAAAAAGGACCCAGGTCGCTCTAGCGGTCTCTTTAAGAGCGACATGGGTCCCATACCTTTTGGAGTGACTTGGGTCCCTTTAAGAGCAACATGCGTCCTGTCCGTTTAAGAGCAACTTGGGTCCCGTCCCTTTAAGAGCGACTTGGATCCCTTTAAGAGCTACATGGGACCCTTTAAGAGCGACTTGCGTTCCTTTAAGTAAGGGCGACCTGGGTCCCTTTAAGAGCGATCTGGGTACTTATAATGGTAAAGATCAATGCTCGGTTACCATGACAACCTCACTCATGTCAATGAGACAAAATCGTTAAGGACCTTCCATGTATTACATCTTCTATTGGCCAATAGTGGACATGTGACTGTGGATGGTGTGATACATGCCTGACAAGACCTTAGAATTCCTATTGGCTGCTATATATCAGCTATTTGCATATGTGCTGTGATTGGCTGTTAGCGGTTAGGGTGTGGCCATTATTTGCAATGGGCCATTATTTTCTATGGGAAATTTGGGGTTTTTAAACGTAAATTTCTTAAAAACGACAAATCTTATTGAAACAAAAAATAGATAGCACACCACACACCGCCGAGAACTTCGAAACGCAGTTTGAACGGAGTCTGTGTGTAAAGCGATTCGGGCTGCATTACGCGAAGAAGAAGGAGAAAGGAGAAAGGAGAAAGAAGAAGAAGAAGAAGACGGATTACAATATAGTGCTTTTCAAGCACTATAATAAATGTACATAACACCATTACATATAGCAGCATGTGATGTCACAGCCTCAAGGAACTGCTCATCAATTTCCTACTGCCAAAACTATGAGTAATTAAGGTGGTCCCCGGCCAGTTCTCCCACTGCACCAGCCTTGATTGGTAGAGGTCTCTTGGTTTCGGTATAGGGAGAGATCTATCAATCAAGGCCAGCAGGGTGGGGGAAAGTCACTCAGGTGACTCATGGTTCAGGCAGCATAAAAGTACAGGCAGGTTCCCTTTAAATAGGTCTTGAGTCTAGGTACTTCAAACTCCAACTTAGTTCCCATTTCAGAATGTGTTTTACTCATTATAAAAGCAGAACTTACCAGTTGATCTCTCCGCCATCAGTGTTTTTGGTCACCAGGGCCTTCCACTGAGCATGAGTACATTTGATTACTTCTATCGCAAAATCCTGAATAAAATGTGCAAAGACAAAACACAGAGATGACTTGTCACAATGAGGGAACTTAAATCCAAAATATTTGCATACCGCTCTTCACATACAATGGTACCTTGGTTCTCAAACTTAATTGGTTCCGGAAGGCAGTTTGAGAACCAAGCAGTTTGAAAACCGAGCAGTGTCTTCCCATAGGAAATAATAGATACACAAAGAAATTATGGGCATAAGATCTGAATCCTTACAAAAATATTTTATTTACTATGATTGTGTTTAATAACATGATAAAAACAATTTTTGAAAATTATAAATAAAAAGTATATACATTTTTAAAAACAACCAAATTCCAATAAAATTGCATATATATTATAACAGACCACATAGACTGAATGGATCAACATATACTGAGTGCCACAAGGTTATCTAGTAAAGTACCAGTATAGTTGTAAACAGACTTGATTGGGTAAACCTCTATTCAACCAGTATTGTACCAAAATATGGAGAGAAAAACACCCTTAGTCCTGTGGACACTCACCCATTCTTACTAGTAAAAATGGGTGAGTGTCCACAGGACTAAGGGTGTTTTTCTCTCCATATTTTGGTACAATAATTGCACAAAGAATTGCAGAAAGCTGCTAAACTGTATTGCAGTGGCAGCTAAAAAAGCTATTCTGCAGGAATGTATAGCCCCGCATATACCACAGAGGAACCTATTTTTGAAAAAATTAACTGTTTAGTATGAATTGGTTGGAGACTTCTTATCGTAAAGAGGAGAGAACTGAAAATTTGTTTCATATTTCTTAACATTTTATCTTCATTCTCCCGATATGAAGCCAGATGCAAATTAAGTCTCACTTTCGGCTCACCACTTGGTATTTGGAGAGGGAACTAGCTAATGACCCACCTATCGCTGTATAGTCACACTATTTTACTAGCTCAGTGTGCAGGGGCATCCATTGGCCTTTTAATACCCCTTCCATCATTCTCTTCCGCCTCACCTCTTTTCTTTCATATGTCAATTTAGGTCACTGCCTTTTTAATTCAGGTTTGTGGTGTCACTGCTTAAAAAGTCCTTACAGGTTTCATTTGGCTACAAACCCTCAGCATGGTCTTATGTAGTTGTGCAAATGACCAACTGACGTGCAGTTGGATGCCAAGATGACCATACCTCACATGCCAGTAAGTGTCGTACATACCTCGCATGTCTTCTTGACACCACAAACATGTTTCTCAAGAATAATTGAGAGAAATGGTTTCTTTTTTCTGGCGTATAAGATTACTTTTTAACCCCAGAAATCGGGGGTCGTCTTATATGCCAGGTATGGTCGACGCATATGGTGGGGGAGCTATAAAAACAGCAGCATCCACACAGTATGCGGCGACTGCTATAAAAAACTATTCCACTCACCTGTCACCCATTCCCGTCAGCCGTGTGTCTCCAGTCCCGTTCCTGGCGCAGGCAATGTGATGCACACTGCCTGCGCTGGAGGTCCCTGAATTTCTCCTGGCAGTCGAGCATCTCATTGGAGAAGCTCAGAGGAGTTTGGCTGACAGTAAAGCTTAGGGAGAATAGCAGAGGCGCCGGAAGTCCCCGAAGCCTCTGTCATTCTCCCGAAGCTCTCCCGGCAGCCGAGTGTCTCATCGGAGAAGCTTAGCTGCTGGGAGAGCTTCGGGGACCTCCAGGGCAGGCAGTGTGCATCACACTGCCTGCGCCAGGAACCTGACAGGAGACGCATGGCTGCTAGTAATGGGTGACAGGTGAGTTGATTGTTGTTTTTTTCCAACTTCAGTTAACCTCTGCCTGACCGCAGCAGGTCTCCAGCTGGTAAACCCTGCTTCGATTAGACAGGGGTTAACATTTTCCGACGTGTAAGACAAACCCCTAAAAATCTTCTTACAAGTCAGGGATCTGTCTTATACGCCGGAAAATACAGTAATTGTTATGCAATTACCTCATATAATAAACACATAAAAAAAATTGCAAAGCACATACGATATATATGCAGAATTTTAAAGAACACCTCATAGTCATTTGTTCACATCCACAAACTATAGCTGCATTTTATAATCTTAGGTGCTATTACATGCCATTTTATCATCTACGAGACTAATGCTTGGCTCTCATCCCAGAATGCCCTTTTTAAGCACAGAAAAGTTCATTTTATATATATATATTATCATAGGGAAATGGTTTAGGAAGAAAATAAGAGATTAGATACCTTGTTCTTAAATTCAGCATCAAAGGCAAACTGGTTCTCTGGCTTTCCATCAGGAACCTTGTACCTTCTGAACCAGTCAACAGTAGATTCCAGATAATTGGGTTTTAGTCTTCTGACATCTTCAATATCTAAAGGCAAAAGACGCCACTATTAGTGTAACACATAGCAATTAACTGGACCCGTTCTGTAATGTATATTAGAGGTGCATGCAACGGCTATAAAGTGACTTTCTAGAAACCGAACATAGTTAACAAGCTGTGGTCATCAGAACTATTAAATATAGGTTTAATGAACAGCCTATGTGTAGGAGGCAAGATCACAAAGAAGAAAAATTTTATAATGTTGTGATCTTTGAAAGTAATAAGCAGGGTGCTAGTACAAAGAACATTCAACACACACAGTACATAATGAGAGCCCTCAGTCATTATAAATATAATAAATATGGATGCCATATACAAAGAGCTGATCCATTCTCCACCTGCAATTGTGGTTCAGATAATCAATAGCACTGGATAGAAGACTAGAGATAAAAGATCTAAAATTAAGATGATGAAATGCCATCTCCATCTCATATAAAAGAAAAAAAGTAGCCATCAAAGCAGTAATTGTTCATACCCAGCGGTCTTTTGTAGTGTAGCTTGCCTTCTTTTTATTGTAAAGCTAAAAAAAGGAAACTTAGCGTCTACTACAATCTTATAAATGTATATTTTTCACAGCGCATTGGAAGTCAGATAACCCAGTATAAACTTCAGCCACCATTATAAGACACTCTTTGAGCTTTGAAGTAAACCTGAAGAAATCTATATTGTGACTGCAAACAATGAGGATGGTGATATATGCATGTCACTGGAAAAACATTTCATTTAATAGATTTCATTTCTTTTCCCCAGAAACATTTCCATTTGTGACTTCTTTTCACTTAACACGTTGGTGTATTTATACTGAAATGTATAGAAAATGTGTAATTTTCTTCTGAACAGAATCCAGATAAGAAATAAAACATTTTAACTAAAAAAGCCTATGTACACTTGCTCACCTATGGTAGGTTCTATCTATCCAGTGATTATAAGTAATCCAATTTATATCTGTCACCTAAAAATTCACATCTAAAAGGGCAACAGTCTCATAGAGGTGATTAGGAATAGATACTATTAATACCTTTGCCGTTGGTGCCTTTAAAGCAGAGCTTACATCAACATCTCTGATTATATATATATTGCGCAGCTAAGGGAAAGCAATACATTTTCAGAATTGTAGTACTGCACAATAGCTCAGCTAAGAAGCACAATGATAATCTGGCATACTAATAGACCCAGAAGACAAACAGACAAAGCAAACTGATCTTTGGTAATTTTAAAACTGGGCGTACAGGCAAGTAATGCTATATGCTTTTGGAGTATTTACATTTTTTTTACCCGATGCAGGAATACCCCTTTATCCATTAAAAAGAGTCACATTTCCAAGATTGTTCTTTTGTCATAGAGAGAACCATTAATAAAAAAGGTGTAGCCTGGGGAGCAATAATTGGCTCAAGCCTTTTACTCCAGGCACCCACTTCAGAGAGGGGAAGGGGCATGTGTATATGAGGGGCTGCTGATAAGTCTTTGCGTTGGCTTTGTGTTCTTTTTTTGTTTCTAATGGTAACAAATGTTACATTACATGAAAGCATTATATGTCTTAATATAAGTTTTCAAAATTTTGTGTATGTAGCTTATGGCAACAGTGATCTAGGCACGTAGGAAAACAAAATGGCGGAGTCTAAGGGGATATTCACAGCAAATTAGAGCAATAAAATACTTGTTTCTGCAAGGAAACTCCGCAAAGGATATTCATGGTGATATGTTGCAGACATTTGGGGATCAATGCCCTTCACATTCTACAGGTAAGAGTTGGGTTGCCAAATTTAAAGAGACTCTGTACCCATAATCTGTCCCCCCCCAAACCACTTGTACCTTCAGATAGCTGCTTTTAGTCCTGGGGTCCATTTGGCAGGGGATGCAGTTATTGTCATAAAAACAACTTTTAATCCGGTAGCACTGTGTCTAAAAGCCGGGGCTTACATTTGTAAATGCATTATGGTGGCACCACCTCTCCGTCCTTCCGCCCCACCCTCCTCATCATTAGGAATGATCCAGGAACATTTACTGCTGTTTGAGCTTTGCACAGGTGTATTAAAGATCCAGCCAATGTTCATTATACACACAGGTGGGGAATAGGAAGCAATCTGCCTGGAGCATTCCTAATGATGAGGAGGGTGGGGAGGAAGGACAGACAGGGTGTGCCAGCCTAATGCATATACAAATGTAAGCCCCGGCCGTTAGACACAGCATTGCAGGATGAAAAGTTGTTTTTATGACAATCACTGCATCCCCTGCCGAACGGACCCCAGGACAGATCTTGGATTAAAAACAGCTATCTGAAGGTACAAGTGGTTTGGGGGGTCAGATTGTGGGTACAGAGTCGCTTTAAAACAGGCCACTTCAGCACCAATGATAAGGAACGTCCTGGACGACTGAGAGTAGTTGTTGTTCCGGAGATCGTCAATGCTGTGCACAACCTCATACTGGAGAATCTGCTAATTTCAGCTAAACCAGAGTAAAAAGAAAAATCCAAAAAAATGGTATCATTACCAGCGCTGTCACTGCCAGAAAATCCAATTCACCAGGCGAATGAAGAAAAACTTGTTTATTTGGTTGCACGTTAACATGTTTTGGGAGAGTATCCTCCCTTCCTTAGAACCAAAGTGCATAGTGAACTCATGGAAACAGTGTGGTTTAAAAGACATGGTAAAACCCACCACACCCGCCCAGGGGGCGGGGGGAGGAAAGAAAGCAAAACATAGGTTAATACATATTCAAATATAAAAGATATAAAACTACTATATAAAGCACAGCACTAGCGTATATACACACACATATATATATATATATATATATATATATATATATATATATATATATATACACACACACACACACATATATATATATATATATATATATATATATATATATATATATATATATATATATATATATATATATATATATATATATATATATATATATATATATATATATATATACACATACATACATGTGAATGGACCCAAGCACCTTCGGATTAAAAGGTGCACTTTATTCAGACACAAGTATTTCTAGTCTGTCTGTATGAGTGAATGTGCCAAGCAACTAACAGAGGAGTGTCTCCACAGCTAGCGCTTTAGTGGAGACTAGTGATACACAATGCACCGAAATATCGATACTACTATCGATATTTCGGGCATAAAAACGGTTCGGTACCAGGATTTCCTGGTATCGATACTTTATGTTAAGCTGCATAATAGAGCAGCTTAATATAAAGTATAGAGCAGAGAACACGGGCAGCGGCTAGTTGAGCGCCGGACGTGTTCTCTGTGTGCCACCCCCGGCCCCCTGGTGTCCCCTCCTCCGCCCACGTGGTCTCCGCTCCCGGCGGCGGCAAATTCAAATAGCCGGCACATAGCGAGCGCTAGTGCTGGCTATTCAGGGTAAATGCCGCTGTCACAACTGACAGCAGCATTTAACCCTTCCCGAGCCGCTCCATATGCAGCAGGAGTCTGCTGCATATGGAGCGGCCCCCACTGCTGATGACTGCGGCCTGCGAGCGTGTTCAAGCGGCAGTCATTTAACTATTCCATTCCCACCCGGCAGTTCCCCACCATCCAGCACCTGCCAGTTCCGCACCCGCCCCGAGCAGCATGGTCCCCCGCACCCGCCCGTGCAGCATGGTCCCCCGCACCTGCCCGATCCCCCACCACCACCCTTCCCCCGGGTACAGTGACACAACAACTCGCAGCATACCTTCTTGTGGGGAGTTGTTGTGCACAAGGAGGTATGCTGGGAGTTGTTGTGTCAGGAGGCTGCTAACGCACTGCAACTCCCAGCAGCATACCTCCTTGTGCACTACAACCCCCAGCATACCTTTTTGTGCATAAAGAGGTATGCTGGGGGTTGTAGTACACAAGGAGGTATGCTGGGAGTTTCAGTTTTGCATTAGCAGCCTCCTGATACAACAAATCACGGCATACCTTCTTGTGCACTACAACTCCCAGCATACCTCAGTGTCCACTACAACTCCCAGCATACCTTCTTATGGTGATTTGTAGTGCACAAAGGGGGTATTCTGGGAGTTGTAGTGCACAAGAAGGTATGCTGAGAGTTGCAGTTGTGCACAGGGGTGATTCTAGCCTCTCTGCTGCCCGAGGCGAACTATAGAATGACGCCCCCCCCCCCCCCGTCAATCCGCCCACATTATAATCCACTACTGCCCCCCCCCCCCCACTGCTGTCCCCAATAAACATAATGTTTGGTCCCTTGCTGCACAGAGGATGTCAGGAGAGGAGGAGGCTGACTTTATAGGAGAGGTCCCAGCAGCACAGAGGATGTCACGAGAGGAGGGGGCTAATCCTATAGGAGAGGTCCCAGCAGCACAGAGGATGTCAGGAGAGGAGGGTGCTAATCCTATAGGAGAAGTCCCAGCAGCACAGAGGATGTCAGGAGAGGAGGGTGCTGATCTTTTAGGAGATGGTGCCCCTCTTCCCCCCTTATAGATGGTCCCCCTCTTCCCCCCTTATAGATGGTCCCCCTCTTCCCCCCCTTATAGATGGTCCCCCTCTTCCCCCCCTTATAGATGGTCCCCCTCTTCCTCCCCTTATAGATGGTCCCCTCTCCCTTATAGATGGTCCCCCTTTCCCCCCCTTATAGATGGTCCCCCTCTCCCCCCTCCCTTATAGATGGTCCCCCTCTCCCTCCCCTTATAGATGGTCCCCCTCTTTCCCCTCCCTTATAGATGGTCCCCCTCTTCCCCCCTTATAGATGGTCCCCCTCTTCCCCCCCCCTTATAGTTGGTCCCCCTCTTCCCTCTCTCCCCCCCTTATAGATGGTCCCCCTCTCCCCCCCCCTTATAGATGGTCCCCCCTCTTCCCCCCCCCCTTATAGATGGTCCCCCTCTTCCCTCTCTCCCCCTCCCTTATAGATGGTCCCCTTTCCCTTATAGATGGTCCCCCTCCCCCCCTTATACATAGTCCCCCTCTCCCCCCTCCCTTATAGATGCCCCCTTATAGATGGTCCCCCTCTTTCCCCCTCCCTTATAGATGGTCCCCCTCTCCCCCTTATACATGGTCCCCCTCTTCCCCCCCCTTATAGACGGTCCCCCTCACGGTCCCCCTCCCACCCCTCCCTTATAGATGGTCCCCCCCTTATAGATGGTCCCCCTCTTTCCCCCCTCCCTTATAGATGGCCCCCCCCTTATAGATGGTCCCCCTCTTTCCCCCCTCCCTTATAGATGCCCCCCCCTATAGATGGTCCCCCTCTTCCCTCTCCCCCTCCCTTATAGATGGTCCCCCCCCTTATAGATCGTCCCCCTCTTTCCCCCCTCCCTTATAGATCGTCCCCCTCTTTCCCCCCTCCCTTATAGATGGCCCCCTTCCCCCCCCCTACCTTATAGATGGTCCCCCTCTCCCCCCCCCCCCCCTGCACAGCAGATAAAACAAAAACAAAAAACAGCACACAACTCACCTGCCCTCCGTTCCCCCGTCGAGCCTCTCTGGTCTGGTCCCGGCTGATGTGCGGCTGCCCGGGGTGTCCCGTCCTGTCCCCGGCAGCGCGCGCATCACAGAGCTCCCCGTGCGCCTGTGCCTGTGACTTCCGGCGCACGGGGAGCTCTCTGATGCGCGCGCTGCCGGGGACAGGACGGGACACCCCGGGCAGCCGCACATCAGCCGGGGGACTAAGGCTGCATTCCCACGTTCCGTGATCCTGACGGATCACGGACGTGGAATGCATGTACTGGAGCCCCCCCGCCCCCGGGAAGTATCTGTAATGAGATGCTGTGAGCGGGGGAGACTGTATTCATAAGCGCCGCGCTGTAGTATCAGCACCGCGCGGCTGATTTAGTACAGCGCGGCGCTTATGAATACAGTCTCCCCCGCTCACAGCATCTCATTACAGATACTGCCCGGGGGCGGGGGGGCTCCAGTACATGGTACAGTCAGGGCCGTTTTAATACATTGGTGGGCCCAGTGCACAGCCCTCAAGAGTGGGCCCCCCCTTACCTTTCTGCACATTGTATAATGTACTGAATTTGCCCCCACACTGTATCAAGAGCCCCAGTACATACAGTAGTTACCTTATAACACTATTTCCACCATTCAGTGATTACATATTACATAAAAACTGCACTAAACAAAACAGAAAGATATCACCATTGATACCATTACATAATACCGCCATACCATGACCCCTATCACTACAACCCTATAACAGAGTGAAGTTACATCCAGTGACTCACCGGAGGCGTCTTCTCCGATCAGAGTCTGTCACCTTTTCTTTTTCTCTCCATCCAGCCTGGGCCACCTTGAAGTCTCCTCCTGGCTGTGAATCTTCTCTCCAGAATCTGCCAGACAAATATTTTAGGCTCCAACACATACAGTAGTTAGGTCCCTTATACCCCTATACAGTAGTTACACCCCTCTGTACCCCTACATAGTTACACCCCTCTGTGCCTCCATAGTTTTAAGGTGTCCCTGTAGTATATAGACCCTCATGTGCTCCTCCAGTTATATACAGCCCTCCTGTGCGCTCCCCCATTAGTATATAGCCCCCCTGTGCACTCTCCCCAGTAGTATATAGCCCCCTGTGCTCACCCACAATAGTATATAGCCCCCCTGTGCTCTCCCCCAATAGTATATAGCCCCCCTATGCTCTCCCACAATAGTATATAGCCCCCCTGTGCTCTCCCACAATAGTATATAGCCCCCCTGTGCTCTCCCACAATAGTATATAGCCCCCTGTGCTCTCCCCCAATAGTATATAGCCCCCCTGTGCTCTCCCACAATAGTATATAGCCCCCCTGTGCTCTCCCCCAATAGTATATAGCCCCCCTGTGCTCCCCCTCAATAGTATATAGCCCCCCTGTGCTCTCCATAATATATAGCCCCCTGTGCTCTCCCCCATAGTATATAGACCCCTGTGCTCCCCAATAGTATATAGCTCCCCTGTGCTCCCCAATAGTATATAGCCCCTGTGCTCCCCAATAGTATATAGCTAACCTGTGCTCCCCAATAGTATATAACCCCCTGTGCTCCCCCATAGTATATAGCCTCCTGTGCTCCCCCATAGTATATAGCCCCCTGTGCTCCCCAGTAGTATATAGCCCCCTGTGCTCCCCATAGTATATAGCTCCCCTGTGCTCCCCCATAGTATATAGCTCCCCTGTGCTCCCCCATAGTATATAGCCCCCTGTGCTCCCCCAAAGTATATAGCTCCCCTGTGCTCCCCCATAGTATATAGCTCCCCTGTGCTCCCCAATAGTATATAGCCCCCTGTGCTTCCCAATAGTATATAGCTCCCCTGTGCTCCCCCATAGTGTATAGCCCCCTGTGCTCCCCCATAGTATATAGCTCCCCTGTGCTCCCCCATAGTATATAGCCCCCTGTGCTCCCCCATAGTATATAGCCCCCTGTGCTCCCCAATAGTATATAGCCCCCGTTCTCCCCCATAGTATATAGCCCCCCTGTGCTCCCCAATAGTATATAGCCCCCGTTCTCCCCCATAGTATATAGCCCCCCTGTGCTCCCCAATAGTATATAGCCCCCGTTCTCCCCCATAGTATATAGCCCCCTGTTCTCCCCCATAGTATATAGCTCCCCTGTGCTCCCCCATAGTATATAGCCCCCTGTGCTCCCCCATAGTATATAGCCCCCTGTGCTCCCCAATAGTATATAGCCCCCGTTCTCCCCCATAGTATATAGCCCCCCTGTGCTCCCCAATAGTATATAGCCCCCGTTCTCCCCCATAGTATATAGCCCCCCTGTGCTCCCCAATAGTATATAGCCCCCGTTCTCCCCCATAGTATATAGCCCCCTGTTCTCCCCCATAGTATATAGCCCCCTGTGCTCTCCCATAGTATATAGCCCCCTGTGCTCCCCAATAGTATATAGCTCCCCCTCCCATATAACATTGAAAAAAACAAACACTGTTACTCACCTGGATCCACGCGTTCCTCTTCTCTTCCCTCTTGTGGCCGCACTTCCTCCGGTCACAAGAGGCTGCACTCCCCTTACCCTCGCGCCGACGCTCCAGTGACGTCGGCCGCTAGAGGGAGAGCGCGGCCTCTTGTGACCGCAGGAAGTGCGGCCACAAGAGTGAGTGACTGACAGGGAGGGAGCCAATGGCTCTCTCTCTGTCAGTGTCGCTGCTGCTGCAGCGCTTAAGCGCCGCAGCAGCAGCGGACGGGGGCAGCGGCGAACGGCGGGGCCCTGCAGGGGGCGCCATGGAGGGGTAAGTAGATTACCCATCCATGGCGCTCCCCCCTGACAGGCTGGTGGCCGGAGCCCTGTGCGACCGCACTGGTCGCACATAGCAACGGCCGGCCTGCTCGGGGGGGCCCCTTTAACCAGTGGGCCCGGTGCACGTGCACCATGTGCCCTCTGGTTAAAGCGGCCCTGGGTACAGTCAGTGGCGGATTATAATGTGGGCGGCCGCCCGAACCGCTCATATTATAATCTGCCACTGAATGCCGCCCCCAGGAAGACAGCTGGTGGCGCCGCCTGAGGCAGACGATTCAGGTCGCCTCATCATTGCGGCGCCCCTGGTTGTGCAGCAGAAGCCTCCCGACACAACATCCCAGCATGCCTCCTTGGGCACTACAACTCTCAGCATATCTTCTTATGCACTACAACTCCCAGCATATCTTCTTATGCACTACTACTCCCAGCATACCTCCGTGTGCACTACAAATCCCCATAAGAAGGTATGATGGGAGTTGTAGTGCATAAGAAGTTATGATGGGAGTTGTAGTGCATAAGAAGGTATGATGGGAGTTGTAGTGCACAAGGAGGTATGCTGTTGTGCACAGGGAGTTATGCTGCAGGGTAGAGGGGAATTAAAAAGTGTTATTAAAAAATTTAAAAAAATCACAATAAAAAGGTTCTAATAATCCCTTTTGCTTTTTTTAAAAAAAAAAAAAAGTGGAAGAAAAGGAACATACATGTTTGACATCCATTGCATGCGTAATTGTCCGAACTATAAAATGCAACAAAGTTATCAAAAATCACATAAATAAGTATATCGCTTATATTTGTATTGTTACTTATTTTTTTTAAACTTTATTTAGTATCGAATTGGTATTGAGTATCGAAATAAGAAAGCTGGTATCGGTATCGAACTCAAAATTCTGGTATCGTGACATCCCTAGTGGAGACAGGCTTCTGAACTGAATTAGCATAATGAATAAGGTCCAGCTGAGATAGTGGACTGGCTGACAGGGAAATCCCCATACAGCCATCATGCAGTACAAAAGGGGCGGGCTCTCAGAACACCAAAGTTTCCAAGCTGGTATGAATTATGATTTCAGTATGAGTTATAATGGTTATGATGATCTAAAGTGAAATAAAATAAAATAAAATGAATGAAGTCAAGATAATAAAAACAACCTCATATCTCAATAACCATCATGTGAGGATGAAAAAAGCATATAGCAATAGATACATGCTGTTAGTGTGTGTAAGATAAAAGGACATAAATATGTCACTAAGTATCAAATATTAATAGATAATAAAAAATAGAAAATGTATGTATAAATTTATGGTAAAAAAAAAAAAAAAAAAAAAAAAAGGAAAAAGGAGTAAATGTATGATTAGACCCTTAGGTGTTATAGATATATGTTAAAAAATAAATATATATAGAAAAATATATGCAAAGAAAATTAAAAAAAAAATCTTCCTATCTTGTTTCTTTCTGGGTAAAGCCAAAGACTTATCAGCAGCCCCTTGTATCTTCACTCCACTTTTTGACATGTGGTTTCGCCTTCGATGATGAAGTCCTCAATGTTGCTTGAGCCATCTTTGCATCCCCGGAAAACCATTTTAATATCAAGAACTTGACACCATGCCCCAGATGACTAGTCATGAACTTCAGCTCCATTTTTCCAACACACAGAAAAGCAGAATTTTTTTTTTTTACATGTCAGTTGTGGTTCCAGGACATATTTAACCCCTTAAGGGCTTTTTCCACTTTATGTTTAAAAGGCCATAGCACTTTATATAAAATATGCTGCGAAACTGAAAGCGCAAATGTTTTTTTTTCGAATTGAAAAAAAAAAAGGAATTTGTTTTCATTTCAGGGAGTTTCGTGTTTACGCTGCTCGCCCTGGGTTTATCAAACCCTTGATAACAAATATATGTTACTTAAAATTGCTCTATTCCTATGCTTATAGCGCTTTTAACCTTTGGTCTATGGGGCTGTGTGAGGTGTCATTTTTTGCACCATGATGAGTTCTTTCTATCAGTACCTTGATTGCGCACATGCAACTCTTTGATCGCTTTTTATTACATTTTTTCTGGATTTTATGCAACCAAAAATGCGCAATTCTGCACTTTGAAATTTTTTGCCGCTTGCGCCTTTTACCGTGCAAGATCAGGAATGTGATAAACTAATAGTTTGGGCGATTACACACACAGCGATACCGAATATGTTTATTTCTTTATTCATTTATTTATAAAATGAGAAAAGGGGGTGTGATTTGGACTTTTATTAGGGGAGGGGATTTTTTATTAATTTTTTTTTTTTTTTTTTTTTTTTACTTTAACTAGAAGTCCCCCTGGGGGGGGACTTGTATATACACAGCACTGTTCTCTCATAGAGATCAATGCTGTGTATATACACAGCAAAGATCCATTAGATCGGTGATAGATTGCTTTTAGCAATCGCGATGCAATCCGACCCACTAGACACCAGGGATGCACGGAGCTAAGCCTCTAAATGCAGCTGTCAGGTTTGACAGCTGCATTTAGAGGCTTAATTAGCCGACACGGCAACAGGACCCGCGCCGGCTAATAGAGGCGCTCCCCCGGCTGCAGATAACAGCCGGGAGCGGCGCCGTTCAGAGTGAGGTCCCGGCGGGACCCCTCTCTGAACTCCCCCCGCGGCACCATGACGTATCAGATACGTCATGGGTCGCTAAGGGGTTAAACAGCCCTTAGTGCTTTGTGTTACTTACCATTATAGAGTGCAGCTTCAGGGTCTTCAACATTGATAACTATCACTTTCCAGTCGGTTTCTCCTTCATCGATCAGTGCCAGGGTACCAAGAATTTTGACCTTAATGACTTCTCCTCTTTCGCAAACCTAAGAAAAGAGATAGAGAGAATAGAAGGTACTGTAAAGGTAGGTGTAGAAAGCCTTATCCTCATCCCTGGCACATTAAAGGGGTTGCCCATTAATTAGAAGAAGGCTGAAGTTTTCTGCTCCCCAGCAGTAATTTTCAGTGAATCTACAACTTGAAAGTAAGCCTTCCAAGACTTGGATGGGCGTATATCCTGAAACCATGTCCCCATGTAATGTGCAATGGCTTCACAATGTTAACGCAACAGTAAGTGAATGCTGGGAAGAAGAAGGCTTTAGCTGTGTTCTACTCAGGCCATCCCTGTAAGATAACCTATCGCAACCTAAGTAGAATATCTTAATCCAATATAAAAAAAAAAAATACTTAATATTGCTCCTCAATAACTGGCCTTCTCTTCATCCCTAGTGCAATAGGATATCCCAACACCAAATTGCTGTGTCAGGTTAACACACTCAAGATAACCACTTACGTCTATCAGTGTGCTCAGATGTGATTTTTTTGCTACAATACAATATACTACCACCCAGCTGTACCCACTATTAGTGCACATATTTAGGGGTGACTGTGTTCAGGCTTACTCAATGAAGTTTACGCTAATATTCAATGTGAACTTGAAATACATGTTTCCCTTACGTCCCATTGGCATCACAACATATGGGGTAAATTCGCCCCTGCGAGCCCCTGGGACGAAGGAATATTTAATGAAAAAATAACAATTAAATTTTAATCCCCTCCTCCATGAGGTATAAATAGGCTCCACCTCCCCCTAGACCCCAGTCTTTTTTTACTTCGTTGCTGTTAGCCCTAGGGGACTTTGTCCCTCCTCCGTTTTTATGCTTTGTTAACCTGTTGCATTCAGGTTTTCTCTCCAGGTAATGATTGCTGGGATGCCGCTGGAGCCGGTGTCCAGGTAGTATCCTGATATTTGCTTCTGCAGGTCTTAGCTTTTAAGTTTTTCTTAGCTAGTGCGTCTTGGAACGCACTCTACGTGTCACCCGAGCCGCTGGCTTTTCTTCCAGTCGCGTTCGACTGTGGAACGCATCGGCGCTGCGTGCGTCTCAGCACAGCGGCATCAGCGTCATGTCACTTCCGGGGGCCGGCAGGGGCGCTCGCTCTCTGCATGCCGGATTAGCTGTGTGTTCAAGGCAGAAGGTAAGCTGTTGCTACCTCTAGGTCTGGCTGTCTTCCTCTGGAAGGATTTTCTGTGGCTCATTTGGATCTAATAGAAAACATCTGAGTGCAAAGTGCTGTGATCTCTCTTCTATATACTTAAAGTAAGTGTTGCTGCCACCTAGTGTCTCTTTCCGATATCACTCTAGCCAGGCTAGTGGTTTATATGTATTGTAATACATGGATTATCTGCAGATGTCTGAAATGGAGACCAGTCCAGTCCTGCTGCTGGCAAAAGACCTTCTAAGGAAGCACTTCATGTGCCGAGTGTGAGACTCCTCTACCTGACGGCTATGGATACCGTAGGAGGATCATTTTTTCCAGATAAGATTCATCCTTTCTTTCATAAAAATATTTATAATGCCTAAGTACGCTGTCCTTCATGCAGACCTAAACCTATGAGGAGCCTGATGTTCAGGATGTAGTTGTATGGGTCAAGGACTATGTGCAAAAGACTTTAGCGGCTAATGAGAATCGCCGCCCGTGTCCTAAGTTAAAGACCAAATGGAGTATTTCTCTCTCTACTCCCAGCCTTTGAGTATATTACTTTATGGCTGTAGGATTATGGTCATTTTCAGTTTACTGTGATTGATGAAGTTAAGTCATCATCTTCTTCTGAAACCTCTTCTACTTCTGAAGATGAGAAAGAATTATTCAGGGGGTATTTCACAGCTGATAGAATTCACAAGCTCTGCTAAGCTGTGTAAGCTGAAATACACCCTGAGGAAATAGAAGAGGATAGGATTGGTCCTCCTCAAAAAAGCCTAGGGCTTTTTCTGTGGGTAAGACTTCATTGTCTATGTTACAGGCGGAATGGAAGGAACCGGAAAAGGCTCCGGGTTTGAGCAAGAGGTTTAAGACCTTATATGTTCTCAAGGAAGAACAATGTAAGGACTGGATTGAGCCTCCAAAGGTGGACCCGGCCATAGCCAAACAGTCGAAATGTACTGTGCTGCCTGCGGAGGACGGATCCAATCTTAAGGATCCGATGGATAGAAGGGTGGACGTAGCCCTCAAGAGATCATATACGGCAGCGGCAGCCCAAGGGGCAGTCTCCATTTCTTCTTTTGAGGTTTCTAGAAGCCTAAGAAGATGGCTGACCAAGGTCCAGGAAAATTTGGAAGGTAGAGCTAGCAGGGACAAGGTCCTTCGCTCCTTAAAAAAGGTCATTATGGCCATTGACTTCATCTGAGATGATGCATCTCAGGGAACCAGGTTAGCGTAAAAAAACGAGTACGCTCTCAACCGCTGCCGAAGGGCGCTATGGTTAAAACCCTGGGTTGGAGATGCTAACTCCAAAATTCAGCTCTGTAATATGGAGTTCCAGCCAGGTAGGCTGTTTGGCTCTGAGCTGGATAAATTAATGGAGGAATTGTCTGACAAGGAGGGGAAGTCCCTACCATTGTCCTATAAGAGCGGTGATTCCTTTCGCAGAGCAAAATCTCCTCAGCGAGGCAAAGGGAGATACCAGTACAGAGGTTGAGGAATAAACTATTCCAGAAGAGGTTCCAGGAAGCAGCAGAATAAGGACACCAACAAGAAACCAGACTTCTGACGCAGAAGCTGTCCAGTGGGGGGACGTCTGAGTTTGTTTCTCCCTGCCTGGGAAGAATTAAGAAAAGATCACTGGGTGTTAAATATTATTCAAAATGGTTATGTCCTTCATTTATCATCTCTTCCTCCTCCAAGATTTCTTCTGTCAAGAAATCTTAAGCCAGAAATTCTTCACCTCCTTTCCATTGAGGCTCTAGAGGATGTTCCTCTATCTGAGATCGGTCAGGGAGTTTACTCCCCAGTGTTACTAGTGCTAAAGCCATCCGGAAAGTGGAGGCTTATTATAGATTTGCGATATCTCAACAGGTGCATCATAAAGAAGACGTTCCACATGGAGAAAATAAGATTGGTAAAATCTATCCTCCAGGAGGGAGATTTTATGGTCACCATAGATCTACCGGATGCATATCTTCATGTACCGATTCTGAAGGCTCACAGGAGAGCCTTCGCCATCCAAATCCAGGGGAAGGTAAGACACTTACAATTCAAAGTCCTTCCATCCGGAATACCTCCGCACCCTTTGTTTTCACAAAGGTAGTGTCACCATGATGGTTCGCTTCCGTCTACAGGGGATAAAGTTATCCCTTACCTGGACGATTGGTTGATTATGACTCAGACTCAGGATCTTCTGAGAGTTCAGTTGTGTCCAGGACATACTTCAACAATTAGGTTGGCTTATCAACATAGAGAAATCAGACTTAATTCCTAATTCCTCCTCGTCAGGTATCCATAAGAACATTAATGCGCTTTCTAGGGCTCCTTGCCTCAGCTGCGGACGCGGTGCCATGGGCGTTATGGCACATGAGATTTCTTCAGAAAGAAGCACTAACAGTATGGAACCGAGGACTGAAGGACTTGGATGCGATGTTCTATCGACTCAAACAAGACATTCTCTAATGTGGTGGAGACAAGTCAAACATGGAGTTTTATTTTCAGAACCACACTGGATAACCATCACGACAGATGCTTCAGGAACAGGTTGGGGAGCTCATCTGACAGTCATCACGACTGCAGGATCTTGGAGTCAACAGGAATCCGCTCTGCCCTCCAACGTGAGGGAGCTTAGAGCGATTTACCTAGCTCTTCTTCATTTTTCTCCTCCTATTTTACAGAGAGCAGTCAGAATCCGGATGAACGACATGACCTGTGTGGCGTACCTAAACAGGGAGGTACCAGATCCCCTTCTCTCCTCAGGGAAGTAGAGAAGATTTTTCTGTTGGGCAGAAACCAGAATAACCAGACTCTCTGCGATTCATATCAGGGGTGTCGACAATATATTGGCGGATTGACTGAGTCAAGGCCTGACATTACCGGGGGAATGGTCTCTCTCAAGGAGAGTGTTCATTCAGTTAACCCAGAGGTGGGGGCCTCCTCAGAGAGACCTCATGGCATCAGCAAGCAATGCCAAACTGAGGAATTTCTGTTCCCTTTACAGGGCAGACAATCCCACGGTAGTGGACTCAATGACAATACCATGGACATACCAGCTGGCGTATATCTTTCCTCCCATAGCCATGATTCCCAGAGTTTCACGAAGATCAGTCTAGATCAGTCGTCAGTAATAATAATAACTTCCTTCTGGCCGAAGGGGTCATGGTTCACCCTGCCCATGAATATGAGCACAGGGGAATTTTGGAGATTACCTCTGCATCCGGATCTAATATTCCAGGGAGGAATCTTTCCAGCCTCAGCTTGACAGCTTGGAGACTGAGAGGACCGTATTAGTTTTTCTGAGAAGGTATAGTATACCCTTTCTCACGCTCGTAGTAGCACTACAAATAAATCTTTTGCACGTATTTGGAAGATTTCAAGATTGGTGTGCGAGCAGGAGTATTGATGGACTTAAACCTTCTACTCCACAGTCATTGGAGTTTTTACAGGAAGGCTTCTATAAAGGATTAAAACCTAGTTCCATCAAGGTGCAGATAGCAGCCCTCTCTGCACACCGAAACTCACGTTTCTTTCAGATCTTGGAGGTAAGAATTTTGTTAAGGCTAGACTAGGCCTAACCTGGTAAAGCAGGTAGACCCATGGGACTTATCCTTTGTGTTGAGACGCCTGTGTCTTCCTCCCTTTAAGCCTTGGGAGGAAGTAGACTTCAAGTTAACATTGAAAGTTTCTCTTTTACTAGCCATTACCTCTGCTAAGAGAGTTGGAGAACTTCAAGCCCTTGGCTCCGCACCTCCATACGTGATTTGTTTCCAAGACAAGGTTATCCTTAGGTTCCTTCCAGGATTCCTGCCTATGGTGGCTTCATTTGCCAACATCAACCAGCCAATAGTATTGCCTGTATTTTCTCCTACTGGATCATCTAAAGAAGACTTGGATCTTTCTTTATTGGACGTATCCAGAGCTATCAAGATCTATCTACATAGAGTAGGTGATTTTCGTAAAGACGAGAATTTCTTTATCCCTTTCGCAGGAAAGAACAAGGGGAGAAAGGCTTCAAAACCTTCAATATCCAGATGGATCTGTAACTCCATTGCCTTATGTTACTCCTCTGCTGATCTGGATCCACCAGAATTTACCAGGGCTCACTCTACTAGAGCTGTGGTCTCCACTTGGGCAGAGCGTGCCGCTGTGCCACTTGAGGACATATGCCAGGCAGCTACCTGGTCGTCTTTGACTACCTTTGTGAGATATTTCAGGCTGGATACTTCTTTCTTGTCAAGAACAACCTTTGCAAGATCTGTTCTTAATGCGGACGTAATAAATAACCCGCCCATTGGGGATAATGCTTGCTAATTCCCCATATGTTGTGATGCCAATGGGACGTAAGGGAAGCTAAAATTATTATGTTAATTTGTTTTCCCTAAGACCCATTGGCATCACAAGACTCCCTCCCTGTGTTTTATGTTTCTTTATAATTAGACTGAGGTCTAGGGGGAGGTGGAGCCTATTTATACCTCATGGAGGAGGGGATTAAAATTTAATTGTTATTTTTTCATTAAATATTCCTTCGTCCCAGGGGCTCGCAGGGGCGAATTTACCCCATATGTTGTGATGCCAATGGGTCTTAGGGAAAACAAATTAACATAATAATTTTAGCAACTACCTGCTATACACAGCTCATCACAAACATTTAGTCAGCATGCTTTAATATGCTTTAGCATGCTTACAGAAAATCTTATGGATGGTTTAACATAGTTAAACAAACCACAGAAATGTATGCATATATACAAATGAGCATAAAAGTTCATCTTTTTTTATTTTTATTTTAAAAAAATCAACAGGGCTTGTGATCACAAGCAGTTTTGCAATATAATCTATTTTTTTTTAATTTTTCTATGTTTAAATCAATATATATTTATTTATATTTATTTAATATGGCCAAACTGTGGTACATGCCCCCTCCATGCGGATATTACATTGTTAAGTCACTAGAACGTCACTGTGTGCATACAGAAGTTTTGGTGTAGTGTGACAGGAGAGCTAACTGTACAATGCAAGCACACCCAGGATTTTCTGCTACTAAATGCAGTGAACACTTGTCCCATTCCATGTGCACTCAGGAATAGCTAGCAATCAATACCAAGCCATGTCTAAGCACGCATAAGGACTAGCACTTCATGTGTTTGGTCTTTTTTTGACTAGAGAAAAGACCAAATATCGGTACAGAGGAAGTATGGGCCACAGCTTGACAGGGAGGGAGACACCTACTGGCCATATGTTTAACGTTGATTTAAACACAAAATGTTTTTTTTTTTTTTTATTATTTAAATGCCTGTTGATTTCTTTAAAAAAAAAAGGTTTTCGCAACAGTACCTTTTTAAATACCCATAGAGGCATGGCCAAATTGCTAATTTCACAAGCTAAAGTTCACAAACCTAAAGGTATGCTTATACTGGGGCTTCCAACCTCTACCTGGCACTATGACTAGTTATACTATGTGATACCATCTGACATATTCCTCTTCGTATTTAAAACGTAGACATAAGTTATAATCTGTTACCTTACTCCCAATCTCGCACACATCAATAGGGTCATTATCACCACCGAATCCGGTGTTCTCGTCAATGTGAGATGGATTTTCCCAAGTCTGAAAGAAAGAACATTCGGTCATTATTATCTTCCCATTATCCAGTAAGGATGAATTCACACAAGACAGACGTATTGAAGATTTTAAGAAACATTTTCTGAATATTACACTAGTAGGCAAGAGGATGAGGCTAATCTGCATGTGGATTTGATGTTAAATATATAGGTCCTGTCTTCTTTCATCTGTAAAAGGTTTCTATACAAGGTAAGAGGAATTCTGGGAATAACACTCTTTACTCATTTCAGTAAATTCAATTGTCCCCCAGCTGGAGCGACAGCAATTCTCAACCGCGGCTTCACTAATTCCTTATAGCACTTCTGAACATTACCAAGCACTTTATTTTGATAAGTTCACAAGTCCTATAAACGGACTTGCGAGATGGACAAGCATGCACTCTGCTGCTCCATTCACTCAATAGAGAATAGGGAAAACAAAACAGTAATACTGCCTTTTAAAAAAACAAAAACAAAAAAAAAAAACATGTGGTTCATCAAATTGGTATGAATCCGGGTTCACACTGTCTTCGCATTTCAAAGTTTTTATTTCAGTAAATGTAACTATTTATTGTATTGTAGTGGTCTATCACGTCTTTGTTTAGGTAAAAAAAAAATTGATTAGTTTCTTTTTGTAACGCAAGCCAATGAAAAAACGGATCCTGCAGTATAGAATACAACAGCATCTGGTTTACTATCTGTACAGCAAAAACACAGAGTGAACCTAGCTTTATTCTTATACAATAAAAGAATGTTTGATACTTGTGTCAGCACATTCTAACATCAAGCATGGATGATTCTTAAACAAACCTACTTGAATAAAACTGCGTTGCAATGAAGCTACCATTCCATTACATGTAGCTCTATGTACTAAAATAGTGGTCACTCAGACATGGATTTAAGTGGTAAGCTAGGCAACCTCAAAAGGAGAAGTCCGAAGGGGTGGGGGAAATGATGCTGATCCCTGTTTGGCAATAGATTGCTATGGTCTGCAGCAGGCCAAAGCAATCTATCACCAATCTAATGGCCCGCCAGCTGTCATTTTCTACCAGATTCTGAGTACTTTACAGACGGGTGGGATTTACTTTGCTCAGCCAATCAGTGTCTGCAGCTTCGGTGTCCCACCCCAGTCACTGCCTGGCTGAGTGGGGCATCCGTTAGCCCGGGTCATGGCATAGCCGATGGGGAGCTCAGAAGACAGCCAGCGGGTCACAGAACGATGGCCTAAGGCAGCGATATTTTCTGGAATCATGCATAGAATCACAATTGTGTATTGTTTACATAAGCAGTTTAATGCAACATTACATCAAGACAACCAACTTAAATTGTAAAAAAAAAAAAAAAAAAAAAAGTTATTGGTGTTGTCCCTCTGACCCCACAATGTTTTTCTAATCCTGTACCCTGTACACCATAAAGAATTAATCACTAATGCCCTGTAATATGAAATACTTTATCTGGTAAAATTATTATTTACCCCTTTTCCCCGGCTTTGATTGTTGATTACAGTAACAGGACAGAGAAGACTTTTGCTTCTGTGTCTTGCCTCTTGTAAAGCTATAATCACAATCAGTAATGGCCCTCAGCATTAAAACAATAGTGCAGCCCCCATGCTGAGTGATCAGAATAAAGTCATCTTTTGCTACAACAGGAAAACATTTACTGGCTGATGTACTCAATTTCTATACATATCCTACAAGTATATTACAAAAAAAAGTTGATAACACCGTTACTTAAGAAAGGTAATGGTCAAGCAATTTTTATAATTTTGGAAAGTATTGCTCAGTAATAGGTGAATAGAAGTGTCTAATAATTCTGAAAACTTTTTTTTTTTTTAAACCGACATGGTATGGATGGTGAGGATTAGCAGAGTAACACTAAGTCCTATAACACACCACCAATATGCTTCACCTTCATTTCTTTAATTTCCTCTTCCCTGACCTTCAAATAACTAGACTAGCACATAATCGTACATTTTGTTTCCAGCCCAAGTTTCTTAAAAGAAAATCAGATCTGTGATTGCTGCCCCCTGACAGATCTGTATAACCAATTCCTCCAAACAGGAGATGTTCCTGATGATTGGAAAACAGTAAATGTTATACCCAACCAAAAGATGGGGAGTAGAGAAAAGCCCAGTAACTACAGGCCAGTGAGCTTTAAATCTTTATTAGTAAAGCATGATAGAAACTCTTCTAAAAAAAAAAGATAATGGATCATCTAAGAATCAACAATTTGATGGATCCAAATCAGCATGGCTTTTCTGCGGGCAGATCATGTCAGACTAATCTCATTGATTTGTTTGATTATGTCACAAAAAGTGTTGGATGAAGGTGGTGCCATGGATATCACCTATCTGGACTTCAGCAAAGCCTTTGATAAAGTTCCCCATAAAGAGCTAATGGAAAAGTTAGAGAAAATTGCACTTAAAGGACAACTCCGGCGGGACCCCCCCCCCCCCAAAAAAAAACCACAGACACAGACAGACACCATACTCACCATCCCTCCGGTGACGATCGCCACTCCATTCGCCCGCAGTCCGCCTCACAGTCACCTGCCTCCGCCGTCCAGCGATGTCTCTTGCTTCCGGGTCCATGAGAGAGAAAAGGCTGCCAGTGCGCTTGCGCACCGGCAGCCTTTTCCTTGGCTGGAGCGCATCACATGGCTTCCAGCAAGCTCAGCCAATCAGGGCTGAGCAAGCTGGAAGCCATGTGATGCGCTCCAGCCAATGAAAAGGCTGCTGGTGCGCATGTGCACCAGCAGCCTTTTCTCTCCCATTCACTCTCAATGAAGACGCCGAAGAGGAAGAAGACCCGGACCGCCCCCCAGCTCTGACGTCACCCGACACCGGAGAAGAGGACCGTGACGACCGTAATAGGCAATGTATACATTCTTTAACTTCCGGGGTGGGGGTCGGAAAGTGGGGGAAGGGGGCCAGACCGGGTATTTAACCACATTACAAAGTTATATAACTTTGTAATGTGTGTTAAATAAGCCAAAAAAAAATTTCGCCGCAGTTGTCCTTTAATCCCTGGATAGTTCAGTGGATTTGTGGGTGTGAGACATATAACATATCAAGAAAGACTTAGGGATTTTAATCTCTATAGTCTGGAATAAAGAAGGGGAAGGGAGGACATGAACCTTTGGGACATTTGGTTAGGTTTCGATCAAGAAGAAAGTTTTTAGGAAAAAAAAACTGAAAAAAAAAAACTGAACTCAAGTACAAGTGGACACAGATTAGTTGGGGGAAATATCAGAAGCAACATAAGAAAATATTACTTTACCGAAACCTCCAGCAGATGTGGTTGGTAAATCTACAATAACTAAATGTAAACATGCCTGGTGTAAACATATATCTATTCTAAGATAAGAAGGGAAATACTAAAAAGGACAGACTAGATGGACCCAGTGGTCTTTTTCTGCCAACAATCTTCTATGTTTCTATACAACTGTACATTTAGGCTGTTGTCACACTTTCACACATACTGTCTCACAATTGTTTTATTTTGGGTTCTAAAATGCAACAGATCGTGTTAGTCCAGAGTCAATAAGGAAATATGAAACACCATACTCACATGAGGTTTTTGCATTTTTTATTCTCTGTGACGGTTTATCAAAATTGCAGCACTTTGGCGATGGAGCTTTTTTTTTTCTTTCCTCCAATATACTTCAGTGCAAATGGAAAAAAAAAAATCCCACATACTTCTCTGTCCAAGCCTCTAGCTTCCTCAAAATGCCCTTTACTAATTTTACTCAATGTCTTTCATAGTTCTACAACCGGATGCATGATATTGTTTTCTGGAGATGCTTCTGGAAATAAGCCCCTCTTAATAAGTCTCTGTATCCCTATGTGTCTCTGCAGGAGGCAAGGATGCTACCCTATGCCAGTAACATACTAGCATTCATAAAACCTTTCATTTGTGAATTTCCAAAGCTTGTTTATACTGTCCATACCTTTTGCATTTTCAATACAGAATGTTATTTTTCATAGGGATAATACAGAAGAATAAACCCTGAGATTAAACAGGAAAAGGTCTTATATTTCATGAATATGCCACTAAATCAAACTTTGCTAGCCATGTTATAACAACCATAAAGAGAATTTCCCTACAAAGGCTTAGAGATAGTCACATCAGAATACAAATTAAAAAACTGGCATTTCAAGTGACATTTACCTCCCATACATACTGGTGACATAATGGTAGCCAATTCACTAGGAAAACAAACCACTTGTTGGCTAAAATGTCATATTTCAGTATTTTTTGCATTACATAAATTCCTTTTTACCAGTTTTTAGCCTACAGTATGTATTTATCATTACATCCAAATAGGATGTCGATTTTCTGAGGAAACATCCCTTTAAAAATGGCAAAAGTTGTTTTAAAGGACATCCCCTTCATTTGACGATTTACGTCAGAAAAATGCCCTTGGCCACAAGGTTACTTCTCTGTGACTTGCTGCCACTGCCCGTTGCAGGTCTCCGTTACTAGAGATGGACTGTGCCTTGGATAGAAAACAGAGAGGGCTAATGATATATGCAGTAGGAAGCGCGAGTCTGGGCTGTGCACTTACAATCTGAACCAGAATTCACCCTGTCCCACTGATAAAGTTCTGGTCAGCTGTTTCTACTACTGTATATACACCGTTCTGAACGTAATCTCTCTCTCTCTTTAGCTTATCACCAGTAACAGTTGCTTAGTGTAACACTCCCCTTGCTATTTCCACTCACATACCACCTTGCAAAGTCAATGTGGGAGATTTATTAAACATGGTGTAAAGTGAAACTGGCTCAGTTGTCCCAAGCAACCAATCAGAGTCAGAAAATGAAAGGTGGAATCTGATTGGTTGCTAGGGGCAACTGAGCCAGTTTCACTTTACACCATGTTTGATAAATCTTCCCCAATGTGTGAGTAACCCCTTCTCCCTCCACATGCCATCTATATTGCATTCTTCTCATTGAGAAGATTGAATTGTTGCAAGTTGGGTGAATAAACCAAACCACCTTTTTTAAATCACAAATTTTGGAGTGCCGCCTTTTTCTACAGTTGTATCACTTCTGGGACCTGGGTCTGGAACCGGAGGGCTGTGCACCCTACATCAGCCTTGAGCCACACAGTGCCGTTCTGCATTCTCTTGTGTTTTTGCCATCTATATTAGTGTACTGTATCATCCTCTAGCTTAGTGCCAGCCTGTTTAGTCCAATGCACTTTCATGAGCACCAGACAAAATGACATAACTGTAAGATGTAGGTACTGTGCTGTGACTGGCCAAGTAGTAAGGGAAAGAAAGTCATTTGTGTACAACTGGAAAACAACCAAGCCCTGGTCCTACCCTCTGAAAAGGAGAGAATAAGAACTAGCAATGTACCATGGAGAGCGCTAAACAACAGCAGTGAAAGCCCAATAATCATTGTCACCATCAATAATAATTGTCACTACTCTAAAGAGTTAAAAAAAAATAAATAAAAAAATAAAAACCATGCAGGTTTTAAAAAATCTTCTGAAATGACAAGTATATAATGCAAAAGGTGCACATGTTTTATTTTTCCATGCACATTGTTTTCCATGACAGCTAGCTGTGGATTTGTATATGTAATTAAACCATCTTCCCTGAAGCGGCTGGTAAAAGAGAAACGAGCAGCCAAGAGCAACTTTCCTAAGCAAAGTCAGCAGTTAGCCAAAGGTCTCTCGGGCTCAGGGATGAGACAACACGTTGAATTGCCTTTATTTTGTTGCAGACACAAAACTTGCACCTCTGGTTGAGCTAGCATATAAACGTAACTAGAATGTGTGTGACACACTTTATTTACATTCAATTGCTCTTTAAAATATAGCATTGCTGTATCTATACATATAGTTCAAGGATCATAATCTTATTCATATTTTATGATCAGTCAAGGTCTGACCTATGACATCCACTCATCACAGGAATAAAGGCAACAAGCCAGCCTTGATGGTTTTGTGCAGAACTGAAGCACAGCCCCATTCAGTTGAATAGGGTCAGCTGTAAATCACTGCACAGCAAGAGTGGCAAGAAGAGCTGCTATACAGGGGGAAAAAGAATCATATCCTAGCAAGATGCTATGGCTTTATCACATGGGGGAAAAGAAAAAAAAAAAACGAAAAAAACTTTCAAAACTGTGGAAACACAAACATCAAACTGATGCAAAGGAAAAGTGGTGTAGATACTTACCAAACAGGCTGCAATTTTCATTTCAGATAGGACCTGAACCATGAGTGCTGGAATATTACTGCCCGCAAGTGCTTCACCTTTCCTTTACAATGGTTTTAATAAATCTCCAACATTGCGAGACTAAATGGGTTTCATTGACCTCAACATTTTATAATCATTTAATTGCCCTTTTAAAAATTCTGTATATAATAGTCAGCTCTGAATATATTGCTTCTATTATAAGTTAGAGGTTATATAATTATCTCTGAATTACATACTATCCATAACTGGTTACGAAGATTCTAAAGCCAGCTTCTCAGTTGTCAAAACTCTTGTAAGGAGGAAACCAATTCTACATAAACTTTAAATTAGAGACTGACCTACCATGGAATATCCAGAGTTTTAGAGGAACAGTTCTGCTTTCTTAAAGGAGAAGTCCGGCCAAAATTAATTTTTGATATGTTGTTACTTATGAAAAGTTATACAAATTTCTAATGTACATTAATTATGGGAAATGCACATATAGAGCTATTTCCCTTAATTTAGTAGATCAGGAAGTGTTAGAAATATCTCTGAAGTAGTGACGTCACGACCCAGGGTGTAATTCCTATGGAGTGTCCAGCAGGGGGCGCTCTCTATATAGAAGTCTATGGGACTTTATTGTTTCTATGGGTTTCTATGTAATGTAATGTAATGTAATGTAGTGTACAGTGCTTTATTGAATGAATACATCTATGGAATACTTTGGGGAGCAAGTGTCCTTGCTCCCCAAAGTATTGCATAAATGTATTCATTCAATACATTCAATACACAGTAAGCCCGCCGATCCGCCGCATTCCCGCCGATCCGCCACACGCTGATCCGCCGCATTCCCGCCGATCCGGACCATATACATTGAACTACAGCTCCCATCATCTGCTTCTAGTATGAACAGGTGATGGGAGCTGTAGCTGGGTAATGGATATGACATGCCGCCGGGCGCAGGGGGGAGCCGCTCAGTACACAGGAGCGCTCCCCCCTCCTCCTCCTCCTTCCGTGATAACTTCCGCCTATACCAATGCTGAGTCCCTGCCTGGCCGCCGCTCTCCGCTCTCCCCCCCATACATACCGGCTCCCGATGCATCCTGGTGTCCGCGCTGATGCCGGGAGCCGGTATATGTGAGCGGAGAGCGGCGGCCAGGCAGGGAGTCAGCATTGGTATAGGCGGAAGTTATCCCGGAAGGAGGAGGAGGAGGGGGGAGCGCTCCTGTGTACTGAGCGGCTCCCCCCTGCGCCCGGCGGCATGTGATATCCCTTACCCAACTACAGCTCCCATCACCTGTTCATACTAGAAGCAGATGATGGGAGCTGTAGTTCAATGTATATGGTCCGGATCGGCGGGAATGCGGCGGATCAGCGTGTGGCGGATCGGCGGAAATGCGGCGGATCGGCGGGCTTACTGTGTATTGAATGTATTGAATGAATACATTTATGCAATACTTTGGGGAGCAAGGACACTTGCTCCCCAAAGTATTCCATAGATGTATTCATTCAATAAAGCACTGTACACTACATTACATTACATTACATTACATAGAAACCCATAGAAACAATAAAGTCCCATAGACTTCTATATAGAGAGCGCCCCCTGCTGGACACTCCATAGGAATTACACCCTGGGTCGTGACGTCACTTCTTCAGAGATATTTCTAACACTTCCTGATCTACTAAATTAAGGGAAATAGCAGTATATGTGCATTTCCCATAATTAATGTACATTAGAAATTTGTATAACTTTTCATAAGTAACAACATATCAAAAATTAATTTTGGCCGGACTTCTCCTTTAACAGGTAATTGTCAGAACCCTCCTCATTAGTGTATTCACTTGGCAATCTTACAGTAAACCATAAGATTGCCATGGCAAGTACTACAAGTCAGTCGGGAATAGGACTCAAGGGAATTCCTAAATATCTTGTTAAGCTATGTTAAAGTCTGCGCGGTTCTGAATCTGCATAGTCTTGAAAGTGGATTAAATTATGCAAAGCTTTAGTGAACAAAGTTTTAACTACACAAATATTATGCAGGTGTTTATACAGTATTCATGTTCTTGGGTTTATCTGAAACCTAAATATGGAGATCAGTAAAATAAAACTCATCAACAATACAGCAAAAGACTTGAATAGTTCTTGACAATTAGTAAAAACACAGAGGACTTCAAAAAAGTTGTTTGTTTTTTTTAAACAGTTCTTGTAAGGTGCACACCTGTCCATAAGGCAAAAATACATCAGGGCCAATGTTGATAAAAGTTGCTTCCTGATACTGCACAACGTCACAGCACTGTATTGTGTATTCTTGTAGGGAGAAGCAGCAATATTAGCCTCTAATGGTGATGCCCCACAGGGCTCTAGTTATATATATGTATGCCACTCTGTGTGGAAATAGTAGGCTGCTTATGGCCTACTCTTATTTTGCTTATTGTTATCTCATCACAGCCTTTATTATTTTCCTGTGAGTTTTTGCATAGACTGCCAACTGCAAGATAACAAAGTAAAACAAGAGTAAGCCATAAGCAGCCTGCAGTGGAAAGCAAGAAGAAAACGACATGCTGTAGGACAGGGTAAGATGTAAGCAGTGTGTTGGCCAGTTTAGACAGGCTGCTAGGGATAAAAGTTGCCTGTCCTATGTGCAACCTGTCAAAATACAAATATTCCAGTCCTTGACTCTATATATGCTTCTTGTCCCCCACAGTAACTTATTCATCAGCAAAGGCCACCATATTTGCATCTGAAGCTTTGCCATGCAAGTTGTGCTCCACTCTACGCAGTTGCACACCCCTAAGACTGGCACCTTGGCAGCCAATGACTAGGCTTTTTATGAATTGAGCCTTTGCGGCACAAACACGGCACATTTTAAAATTTCAATTTCTTAAAACTCTTAAAGGGAACCAATCACCGGAAAAACGCATATAGAGCTTTTGAAATGTGCTGTAAGAGCACACAGCACACGTGTTTTCATAGCCTCCGTGCCTCCCCTGTGTAAGCCGCAAAGTAACTTTATAAAACTGGCGCCCTGTATGCTAATTACCTGAGGTAGTCATCTGGGCGGTGTGCGGCTAGCAGGTAGTCACGGTCCCCTGGGCGTTCTTCTGCTGTAATCACGCCCCTCTGGGCGTGATTTAAATGGCCGAGTAGCTGTGACATTCTGATGCCGGACGCCGCCGTGCATGCGCAGTACAGCCGCTTCCATTCCGGCGGTACTGCGCCTGTGCAGAATAGCCTCGGATAGCCTGTTAGCCGGAGTTCGAGGCTATTCTGCACAGGCGCAGTCCAGCCGGAATGGAAGCGGCTGCACTGCGCATGCGCGGCGGCGTCCGGCATCAGTACATAAGCGCGACGACCTCGGGCACGGTGCGCTCCTGAGAGACGCCACAGCTACTCTGCCATTTGAATCACGCCCAGAGGGGCGTGATTACAGCGGAAGAACGCCCAGGGGACCGTGACTACCTGCTAGCAGCACACCGCCCAGATGACTACCTCAGGTAATTAGCATACAGGGCGCCAGTTTTATAAAGTTACTTTGCGGCTTACACGGGGAAGGCACGGAGGCTATGGAAACACGTGTGGCAAGTGTGCTGTGTGCTCTAACAGCACATTTCAAAAGCTCTATATGCTTTTTTCTGGCGATTGGTTCCCTTTAAGTCACCGACAATATTTTAGTGATGAAAGCATACTTCTTCTTCTTCAGTTTTTCCTTACAAGAAGCCTGTTCTGACTCTACATCACAGATGACAGGTTCAGTGATTTCAACATTTTCCCCATTAATCTTTGCTTCTGAAGATTGCTTTGTTCGTAATAATCAGAAATCCTAGAATAGTTTGTACTCTGCCTTTCTGCCCAACTGTTCTCTAGGCATATTTTAATCCACTTAAAAAAATGATAAAAATCAATGTAAGAATCTGTATCAGTCTTAAAAAAAAAAAAAAAAAAAAGTTTAGTGGTGTTAACGACCTCAATACTAATTTATTATTCAAGATTCCTCTTCAGTACATTCTCCGGTAAATCAAACCATATTATCAAAGCTGTGTAAGTGAAAACTAATAGTTAAATTGTTATGACCAGGGGCAAAATTTGCCCCCCATGACAGTTACTGTCAATTGCCAATAAAACTGACTGTTAAATTAAAAAAAATTACAAGGAAGGCGAAAGTCAATAACATCTAAAAACTGTTTCTGTAATGAAATCAATAGTTGGTTCTGTAATGAATCAATCCCTCCACAAAAAACATGCAATTGCCTTCAGCTTTTTTTTTGCATAATGGTATATAAAGAAGACACATTGCACATGGCTACAGACATGCCATCAGAGTGATGCCGATCCATCTATTTGTTTAATTTATTTATTTGAAGGGAAAATCACTAATCACCCAATATACCCGTCAGCAAACCTGTCGAGTCACAGGGACAAGTCAGCACTAAACGGTCACCCGACCCATATCCCTACCTACTGTATTTACCCCACTCTGCCCTAAATTGCAGTGGATAAATTGGAGACGGTTCCTGTCCTGAGTGGGTGAAACAGTGACCACCACAAGACAGACAACACACAATAAAGCAACGGTACTAAATCACCAGACAAAAGGTAAAGTCAGAAGTCAAGCAAGAGTCAGAGAAGGCTGCAAACAAGAAAAGTTGGAAGGTCCAGGAAGAGGTCAGGAATACAGAATAAAGCACCTGTATAGGAGCAGGGTACGCTGTATGAGGTATATACTGCAATAGCCAGCAACTACTGCAGTCCCAAAGAACAACTAATAGGGGGCCAGGAGACCGGGCCAGAGAAGATGGGACTGGGCTCCTGGCTCAAAACAAAGACACCTGAGCAGAGAAACTCTGACTGGCAGCATAGGTATTAGTCAGGGAGCAGACACGGCTATAGGGATTTAAAAAACTCCAGCCAGAGACGCAGAGCCAATGGCAACTCTGGTAGCCAACAACGCAGTCGGGTCTCCATTACGTCACCTGGGCCGGACACCTAACAGCAGCACGCAGTTGCCAGGGCAGTACCTCAGAGGAGGAGTTGGCGCAGGATCCAGGACAGGCAAGTTTCATACAATATCTCAGCAGTTACACCCCGATTATTTCATTTAACCTCCTAAATGACTAACAGACAAACTGGCAGAAGATGGAGCCATAGGACTATGACAGAGCCTGCTAATAAACATTAGCTGTTTTAATGCCAAGTGTATAGAGAAGGATTTTTACCTGATCCATTTCTCTTGCACGGATAGTTGTATGTTGCCTTCTGCAGAGTGCAGATTTGTGTCAGCTAATGATCAGCTTAGGACCTTATTTAGCTTAATTCAAAACAGTGTTCATTTCAAAGAAATTATTTCTCTAAAATAAGTTTGTTAAACCCACATTGAGTCCATTTAAAAACCTGTGAAACCAGCTTTAAAGGGTTATCTTCTAAAAATGAAACACTTCCAAACCTAGCTGGTCTTACTCAAGTCCCCCGGAGTATTTTGAGTTGTCTGTCTTTCTAGCTGCTGCTGTTCTGGAGTTACAAGTTTTTCTTAAAGCCAATCAATATCCAAGATGGTGCCCGGAAACTACATTTTCCATCATGCATCACCCACATTATTCAGTTTGCATACTTGCCCCCTTAGCTTTCTTTCCTGCCCACTGCTGTCATTACTATTGTACAGTAAACACCCAGTATGTATCCCATACTAGCAGATGATGTAGCAGAGCTGACACACACATGGTGTAGCTATATGCTGCGTAATGGGCATCTGTTTAACGGGGGAAGTAGTGTAGGTTTAGATCTCTGATTGCTGACTGTGAAAACACATAGCAAGCTCTCTCCATGCACATCATGATGCCTTAAAAAGGGAATAAGTGATCAGAAAAGAACTTATTGTTTAAATTATGTTTTATGTTAAATTTATATATGTTTTTTTTTCAAATTTTCCATTTTACTATGTATATTATAAAATAATCCTGAAATCTAGGGGAAAAACTAAGCTCTGTCAGTGGTGATAGGAGGAGGCTGCTGGAAAGTAATATGTACAGCATTGTGCCTACATGTGACACCAATAGATAGAGAAGACAATAGCAGCTCCCTGTGGAATGACCTCTAAAAAAAAGTCACAGAGCATGCTCGGTAATGTTTCACATTCTTAAGGGGGCAGATTCTAATCTGTTGTCATCTATGTCCATGAGTCTTACTGTAAAGCATGTCAGTAAATGCAGTAAGAAACAGTTTAGGCAAGATGGCAGCCCCCATAACAATGTACAAAAGGTAAAAACATTGCAGTCAGAAAATAGAAAAATTAGAATAAAAGAACAACCTTTAGTATACGGCTCTAATCAGTAAAAGGAAGGAAATCTAGGCGATATATGTCGCTTAGGGGTTAAAATATTTTTTCTCTTTTTTTTTTTTTTTTCTTTTGGGGGGGGGGGGGGCGGTGTTTGCATTACTTAGCCTCTTCTCTTTTTTCCCCCCTCTGATAGATTTCTGATATAGGTGTGCCCTAACAGATGCCTGTGTATTTTAATGTATTGTAACATGTATAATGTACTGTCAATAGTTATTAGTACAGAGGAGTTCTGTCACTGATGGAAGGAGATGGCTGTCGTGTCGAGCCCAGTAACGGGCCTCTCTCCCTGTCAATCCCCCCACCGATTGACAGGGAGAGAGCAGTGACTACACACAGGCGGGGAGCCGCCCAGATGACTACCTCCCTGCCTCTGCCTGCCACTTCATTTTCTCCCATATAAAGCTGCTGCTGCAGCCGGTACGGAGCTGCACAGGATTGTTATACAATGATGCAGGGAACCAAACCAGCCCAATTGAGATGATTGGTTCCCATTAAGGTGATCAAATTATTTGTGATTACAATGTGTCCCACGATCATACAAATGAGCAGGACACATAAAAAAAAGAAAAGAAAAACAAAACATTTTCAGCAGCAAGCTATGTCTAATCTTCAGGATGTTTTTCACAAAGTTAAAAACTTTGCGTTGACGAAAAATAAGCATGCTGGAGATCAGGTAGATTGTTCTTGTGAGCCATGTAACCGTGGCTTAATCCTAAACATGTACTGAACTAGTTAAAGAATGATTTTCTGCCTATACAGTATGTTTATAGAAGTATATAGACATGCTAAAAACATCAAATAAACCATTAAAAATAGATAAATCGTGTTCAGGGACTATAAATATCTCTAGGCAATATATTCATAACTATTAAAATATGTTTTCACTGTAAAAATAAAATCCTTGCCCGCCAAGATTAAAGGAAGCAGTAATATGCAAACATGGCCATAATACTGTGAAATTGTAATATTCCTCCTGTCCACATCAACACTTACATATTTAACATATCTTTATATGATCAGGATTTCTTTGTAAGGGTAAATAAGTCTTGACAACTGGGAGCAGATTTGTTACTTATTTCAGGAAATATGTAAAATATTAAAGGGGTGCTCTAATCTAAATAAAGGAGAAGTCCAGCCAGACCCATTTTTTTTAGCAAGTGCTGGGGAGGGGGAGGATTTAAGAAATAACATGCTCTTGGCCACATACGCTCCAGTTCCCGGTCGCTTCCTGGTCTGACCAGGTTGTGACGTGGGAGGTTCCCGCTCAGACTAGTAAGCAGCCGGGATCGGAGAGTCTGTATGTGGCCAAGAGCATGTTATTTGAGATATGTAAACTTTGTTTTCACACAAGTAGACTTCTGTGCGTCAGGTATTAAATCGAGAGAAAAAACACACACACACACACAGTATTTTTAGATCAAGTACTTTTCCACTCAGAAAAACAAATGCAGCAACATAACATCACCTCCCCCCCCCAATCCTACATCTGTAATAGTACCATTCTTCTCATAAATGGTTAAGATCAAAATGGAGTGAAGAAAAAAAAAAGAAAGAAAGTGGATAGCACCTTGCGTGATATTGAGCCAGTGTGGGTGCCCGAATATCCCCAGTTATTGAGAATGGACTCTCAACTTTAATCCCCTTGAGATTTGTGCATATGGGGGCTAGAGGTTGCTGCTGGCCTGTAAGATCAGATGTCACAAATAATACGCAGGATAAAGAGGACCTTTGATGATCTCCAGAGTCCAGAGAGTTTTAGCCCTAGTACCATCAGGTACATCGCTAAGTTTTTTACCTAAATGAATCGCCCCGGCACGGGGATGGTCTATTCCCGAGCACCAGCCTCGTATGAAGCACTGGGGGAAGACCCGCATGGTATATCTGCTACTTTGATGTATATTTTCAGACATCACTCTGAGCATAGCCTTACACCCTGTGCAGATTTATCTATAAGAATTGGTTATAACTCTCAACAATTTAACATATGTTTACCTGTGGACAGGTCTAATATTCAGGAAAGATGGAAAATTTCCAACACCTGGCATAGGCCTCTATTTAAAGGTGGTAATTGTGGATCCTTGTGTTCAGCGTAATAGCAGCCTTAAAGATGTAAGACAAACACGCGAACTGTCCAGATGTGGAGGAATCAAAGCACTATATTCTAGAGCCCGGGAATAGAAGCTGAAGAGAGTAAATCACTAGCGGCAACAAAACCACTGTTAGATGAGCATAAAATAGCCGTTCTCTGATTATATGCTTGCACTGGGAATCCTCTGGCACAAACCTTATACTCTAAACAGGTTTTACAAGACGCTATATAAAACTGCCACACAGCACGTTACACAATAAACTACTGTTCATAGCCAGTCTCTCCAGAGCCGGTGGCTGTAAACGCTTATGATTACCTGTGGGAGAGCTCCATAATTCCATATATAACCCTTGTGAGGGAACACGTTGGCCACGTAACGCAGTTTGCCTTTCTTCACATCTTGTTTGATGGGATTCAATGGGTCTTTTGTAGCTATCTGGAAACACAAGCACAACGGTTGGTTACTGGAAGCCCACAAAGAGTTCCAGTACTTTAGAATAAGCCGGAAAATATAATCAGCGTGACATGAGTGATACCTTAGCCAAAACCCCACACATTCAGCTGAGGATTTACAGCCATTTCTTAATCATATTCTGTCCTTATCACATTTAAAACCATGAGATCTAACAGAAACACGACGCAAAGAGCTTTGTGGATTAGGCTAATCTGTCCTATTGTGTGGAGCATGTAAAGGCATTATAGCGAGGCTGCAATGTGATGCAGTCTTTTGTTATATTCACTATAATATGATCACTTCATTCAGCTGCAGTATTTAGAGCACATTATAGATTGAATAGAATCAATTTGTATGTATATTTGTGTAAGATGTATATTTGTGTAAGTCCTGCCGCATATTACATTGATCAGATAGAACATATATATTACATTGTGTAGCTCCACTTTGTGCTGCTGAAACAACTCTGAGCTGTTAAGGCCTGAACTCCGCAAGACCCGTAAAAGTGTCTGAGGTTATTTGGCATCAGATCCATTAACCCCTTGCCTCTTCAGCCTGCTTTGGCCCTAATGCCCAGGGCCTATTTTTCAAACCTGACCTGTCTCTCTTTACGTAGTGATAACTCTGCGATGCTTTTATCTATCGCGCTTATTCTGAGATTGTTTTTTCGTGACATATTCCTCTTTATATTTGTGGCATACTTTGGTTGAAACACTCAAAGACACGCAAAAATTTACATTTCTTTATATTCAAAATTCTCTTTTCCTAAGAAAGATAGTCATGCCGCATGAACTAATTATTACTGCAACATCCACAACATGTCTACTTTATGGTGACGTCATTTGGCGAACTTCTTTATTTTTTTAGGATGTTAGTGGGCTTCGAAATTTTGCAGCGATTTTTTCAGAAAAATTCAGCTCTGATTTTATTAGGGACCAGTCCAGTTCTGAAGTGGATTTGTGGGGCCTGTATGTTAGTTATCCCCATAAATCCCTCCACTGTAAAAACTGCACCCCTTAAAATATTCAAAGTAACATTTCATAAGTTTATTGACACTTTAGGTGTTTTGCACAAATTTAAGCAAGTTGGAGAGGAAATTAAAAATTCAAATTTTTTTGGCATATATTCTATTTTAATTAATGTTTTCCGCTAACACAGCAAATACCACTCACTATTTATTCCCCTTATTCCAATGTTTCTAGAAATCCCCCATATGTGGCCGCAGTGCGTCACCTGACTCAACCACAGGCCGCAGACATGACAGAGGCCTGGTGAATTTTGGGGCCTTTTTTTATTTCAGGTTTTATTTTTAACCATTATACCATGTCACAGAGGCCGTGCAGTGCCAAAATATTTGTGTATGATAAGTTGGCGTTTCAATCGGTACCATTCTGGGGGGCATGTGACACCCTAATAATTTTTAATAAAATTTTTAATGAGGTGGTATGAATTAAAACACAATTTAGCACCTGTTTTTCACCTTTTTTTGGTACGCCATTTACTATACGTTCCATATGACATGTTATCGTTATTAATCAAGTCAGTACAATTACAGTAATATCCATTTTATATAGTTTTTGTTATACTTTATTGCACTCATACTGTGTGTCTTGCATATTTTAAGAGCAGTAATATTTTTTATTTTTGTTATTTTCAATGGAGTTATGTGAGAGATTTTTTTGTGGCATAAGCTGACTTTTTAGGTTACACCTTTTGGCTGGATTCACACTACGTATATATTTCAGTCAGTATTGTGGTCCTCATATTGCAACCAAAACCAGGAGTGGATTAAAAACACAGAAAGGATCTGTTCACACAATGTTGAAATTGAGTAGATGGCCGCCATATAACCGTAAATAACTGCCATTATTTCAATACAACAGCTGTTTTAAAATAACAGCAAATATTTGCCATTAAATATCGTAGTGTGAACCCAGCCTTTAGGTACAAAAAATTGTCATTTATTAGTTTTGTATTTATTTTTTGCGCCGTTAATCGGGCGGTATAATTAATGTAACAGGTTAATAGACAGGGTCATTACGGATGCAGCGATACAAAATATATGTATCTCATTTATAGGGGATTTTTTTTATAAAGGGGGATATGGAATGTGTATATTTATTTAATTAATTTTAATTTATTAATTTATCTTATTTATCTGTTTATGTATGTGTATGTATATATATATATATGTGTGTATGTATGTATGTATGTATGTATGCATGTATGTATGTATGAATGAATGAATGAATGAATGCATGCATGCGTTTGAGTGTTTTAACTTTTGCAGGTACATTTATAATACATTACAGCACATGATCTGCGCTGTAATGTATTGGGGTGGGCTAAGGAATTCTCACGGAAAATGTCTGCGGAATTCCGTCAGCTGTCCGCCCGCACGGGCACGTGCTTTTCCACCGACTCCATAGACATCCTCGTTAGGGACAGAGGGGGGAGGCAGGGACAGCATGACGTTTTGGAAACATTATACAGGAACTACCTGCATTACAGGACATTTCCCAAACGTCATTTTGCGGCAAGGGGTTAGAGGGAACCTGTAAGTTTCACGCTCGCCTCTTCTTCAGATTGGGCATGGAGAACCACATTCAAAGCAGGGCTGTTGGGTTGCTGTAGCAAGTCAGGACACCCAGCGAGTTCCTATGAATTAGAAATGGGCTTGTGCACATTGGGTATCATAGCAGCTTTGGCAATCTTTGGCTTCTTCATGCAAGATATGAAGACCAGTCAGGAGTTTAAATCCATTTTTTGTTCCTACAACCATAGGGGTTTTACAAAACTTAGAAGCATCTAACCTGCTGATATGTCCCTATAGTGCACAGGGCATTGAGGATGACAGTAAGTTTTTTGGCCCACTTCTTCTAATGAATATCAGCAGTGTGTACCATTTGGGTAAGCCCCACGCCTAGTGCACCAAACGCCTAATTACAGAAACTGTGCCCAGGATGAAGGTTAAAAAAAAAATAAAGATAAATTCATCCTCAGCACCCCATGTGCTACAGGGACATGTCAGCATTTTTGCTTAAATGCAAATCTAATGGTGCAAAGTGAGAATTGCAGTTTTATCACATGAATACTTGACAAACCTTAGCACTAAGATCATCAATCTATGACCATATTTCAGTACCAATTTCTGCCTTCAGTATGTTGCAAGGCATTACCCAAAGACTAAGTGCCTATTTTATGCCATTCTAGTCAAACCCCCAAAGATCCCATTATACCACTCCCACCTATCTTAAGCATTCCCATGCCATGTGAATAAAGTGGCAGTCCAGTATGCATGTTGATGCTCCATTTCCAAAGGGACACTCAAACTGTCCAACATTTACACAGTAAGGACATTCTTGAACTGTGTGTCTATTAATGTATGATAATCATTCCACTGTAAAACACATTCCAGGAGATCGTAATATATATTTATATTGACAGCAAAGACAGCACATGAGCAGGTTCCAATAGGCAGTTGTACATGTATACATTGGTACCTTGGTTTAAGAGTAACTTGGTTTGAGAGCGTTTTGATTGAGGAGCTCACATTTTTTCCCAAAATTGTAACTTGGTTTAAGAGCATTGCTTTGGTTTAAGAGCTCCCTGTACTGTGTGGGAGCGCTAGTAGGGGAGGGGCATGGTCTGCATAGCGGGGTCTACAGCCCTGTACTCTGACCCAGGAAGTTTCCCTCACCTACCAAATCACAGCAGATCCACTTTAGGTTGGGGCTTACATCAGGGGACAGGACTGTGGAGGTAATCTCCTCATAGCTGTAACCCCTCTCTCCCCAGACAGAGTGCTGCAGGTATGTGCCCACATCTGCCCTTCTCATTCCTTCATGCTCCCTGCAGTCTCTGCCAGTCCTTGTGTTTCCCATCCTTATAATATCACATATTCTGCTGTTTCTGAATGTTTGATTTGTTTTACATGTTATTCAGAATAATAAATCATTATTTTTGGGGTGTGGAACCAATTTTCCGCATTTCTATGATTTCTTATGGGAAAAATTGCTTTGGTTTAAGAGTGGATTTGGATTACAAGCACTGTCCCGGAACGAATTATGCTCATAATCCAAGGCACCACTGTAGTTTCTAATGTGGAAAGTGTCCTTTTGTAATCACTGGCAGAACTGCATTGGTTAATGGAAAGTGGTGAAAGAAAAAAAAAAACTCTCAAGACTTTAACCTTTATTGAAGATATTACCCTTATAAACATGAAACTTTTTTTTTACACAACCAACTTTTCCCATAGCTGTTTTGTGTGAAGACAGAAGCTGGTCCTTACCAGACGTAGCAATGCTAGTAGTGAAATTGTCACTTCAGTTGGTGCCCAGCGGTCTACATGTGTCAGCACCCTTGAGGTGAGGGTAGAAAGAAGTAGTTTCCAAACCAACTGATGTATATGAGAGAATTGGAATTCAAGTGTCCCATCCTTTTATTTTAAAGATATATTGCCCCCAGAGTCAGCTAAAGCGGACCAGGGTGAGATGTGTATTAAAATGGAGCAGCGCAACCCTGCACATACTAATATTGAGGGTATAATGGCAAATAGACACTAATAATGGGGCGATTTGTTGGTGTCAAAAGACATCCCAAAAGGTGACAAAATACTTTTTATGCTTTCGAAAAGTAAAAAAAGACTGCCAATGTAAAATGGTGTCTCCATTATAAAATACGTTTTTTATACATCTATATGATAACTAACCTCCATCTTTGCATTGGTCCATCGTGGCACTTCTACGATCATGTTGAATATGTTCTGTGAAAAAATAAAAATTATATTTAAACAGAAAACATATGACATACACAGGTCCTTTGTTAAGCATTCACTGGAGAAAACGCGAATGCTTTTTTTATTGGGTACGATTTCTAGCTAAGGTTGCATTTCTGTCTTTTGCATTATAATAACATATAAGGCTGGGTTCACACTATGTATATTTCAGTCAGTATTGTGGTCCTCATATTGCAACCAAAACCAGGAGTGGATTAAAAACACAGAAAGGCTCTGTTCATACAATGGTGAAATTGAGTGGATGGCCGCCATATAACAGTAAATAACTGCCATTATTTCAATATAACAGCCGTTGTTCTAAAATAACAGCAAATATTTGTCATTATATGGCGGCCATCCACTCAATTTCAACATTGTGTGAACAGAGCCTTTCTATGTATTCAATCCACTCCTGGTTTTGGTGGCAATATGAGGACCACAATACTGACTGAAATATATGTAGCGTGAACCCAGCCTAAAGGAACATGACGGCAGTGCTGAAACAGTCATGGCTGACACGGATGGTGCCCAGCGGACCCCCTGTCTTTAACAGGATTCATAGCAATTCAACCTTGTTGTCTGATCACTCGTCCTCCGTTTGGGTGTGGTTTTGCAGCTCGGTTTCATTTAAGTGAATAGTGCCAACCAGAGGACATAATTGATCCTGGATAACCCCTTTAAAAATAGTAATATCTTACAGCTGCTTTTATCTTATTTTAATATCCCCACATTTCCCTTACTGCATTCAAGTTTGGCCTCTACACCATAGTATCAGACTTGTGAACACGTCTGAAATAAGTCTTTACATCTAATCCTATCCTTGCTCCTGTTATCGGAGCACTTCAAACCAGATCCAGATAATTGCTTCTGTCTGTCAAGATATTCTAAGAGTTTCTTACAAACAACTTCCTAAAGTGTAGAGGCATTGAACATTGCGGCTTGAACCTTTTAGCCTTTGCCTTATTTGTTACAAGTACAGAACATAGTAAACCAAGCAGATAGCATTACAGACCATTGCTGCGGAGCTGCAGCATAAACATACTGTTTATAACATGAATACTACCAGAAACTTTTTTAATTGCCTATTTAAGAAGTTTTGTAGCTCCTTGTCAGATAAGGAAATATCTAAAGAAACAATTCATGATAACATAATAGCTGCTTCACTTATACAGTCCACGAATATAAGGTTAGCTACACAGGATCACAGTCACCATCAATCCTCTAGACAGGAGCATGGACCCAAAGAAACAAGTTACCTTCTAACCAGTACATAAGTGATAACTGCTAGATTGGTGGGGATCTAACCTGCTGAAACTTCCATTCTTTTCAAGAATAAGGGCCCTTAATCCCCATTTTGAATAAAGTGGCAGTGGAGCATGCAAACTCACTATCTTTGGCAGTCCTGTAGACTTTCCATGAAGAGTACAGCACTCTCTGGCCATCCCCTAGAGACTGAATGAAGCAGCAGCAGTATACAATGGGACCCCTGTTCTCTGGAGGGCAGCTGGACCCGCGCCAATCAAGTATCAATGGATCAGTGAAAATGTTTACTACTGGAAGGAAAACCTAAATATCACCTTAGGACGCTCCTCACATGGTTATCGACTTTGTGCAGGAAATCCCTAGGATGCTTAGTCTCAAACAGTAAACGCTAACAGCTTGCAGATGGTATACTGGCATTGCCAGAATCCAGAGTCAAGGCAGGCAGAATTTTTTTTAGTATAATTCGTACAGGTCAGGGTACGCACTTCAGTGACAGGGTCAATATACAGTCTGGATCCACAACATTTTTTTTTCTGCACTGAACCTGGAAGCACTGCAATACCAGGTCAATGCCTGGAGAGGGCAGAGCAAGCTCTTTTTCCATCTCCTTGTTCTGAAAATCCATTTAAATTTATGGACCCAGATAGGGGAAGTATCAGATATTAAATTGATAAGAACAGACACCACACTTGATCTTAGCCAAAAAGTCAAGAAGCATCAAATCCAGAACATATTCACCAACAGCAATGTTGGTGCTCAGGCAAGTTGTGGCAGATCGGAGCAGGGTTTAATCATCAGAAAGGAATATAAAACTGCTGACATACGCCTATCCCTTTGAGAAATCCTTTGGCACGCATGCCACTATGGAGGGTATGGCAGCGGTGGTGAGATAAGGAGAGGGACAATGGCTGCACAGGCAGACACTATGTAGAAATTTCTACTGGATTTGAGCGATGTCAGACATTAGCAGTCAGATGGTTTTGCCACTTTAAGGTCTTTAGTTAAGCACCGTGAACAGTCAAACATTTAGGACACAGAATTAGAGGCAGTAAATAACTTATTTTACTCCATCCCCCCCCCCCCCCCCCCCCCCCTCCAATGTATCAGCGCAATTTCATACTTGCTCCACAAGGAAATAAAGACTTATGAAGTTATGAAATCCTTTAATTTTCATGGCTTCTAGCTTAGAAACTGCAACAGATGGGTTTATTCTAATGAGTTTACACAGCAGTGTTCTAATGCACCCTCAGCAGTATGCAGGTGAACAAGTCTGAAATCCTATCACCGCCTGGCAGAAAGTGCAGCGGAACCCAGAAAAAGTTATTTAAAATCTGAAAGGGAAGAAGCATGAAGTCAATTATATGTGATGCTACATGAATTCTGACTGGGATTAGACAAAAAAGGGCCGCAAGATATTTATTCATATTAGAAATGACATTGCTACTTCAAGGTAGAAGGCTGAAAACACTGAATAGGAAAATTCCAAAACTAATGGGAGGTAAGGGAGGAAAAATATGCACGGGCAACCAAAAGGGGATCAATTCCCCTGAATTGTTAATACAGCTATTCAGAATTGCAAAACTGCTATTGGGGAGGGGGGGGGGGGGGGGGGGGGGGGGAATATAGTGTGTACCATCCCACCAAGTTGAGGTGACCTCAGACACAGGATGGACCTACACACTGTACTACGTATACTGGCCTCTCTCAGTGGCCATGCAGACTACAACTAATCTCTGCTCAAGGTGTGGGAAGGGGGTAGTGCATAAGCCAAAGAGAGGCAGCCATTCTCCTGGCATGCAATAGCCACGCACAGAAATGTTCAGAACATCCAATATAACTATTCACAATATGCAGGTGCTCACTGCAATGGGTGAAATGCAAACGTGAAAACAGAAGTGTGACAGCATGCTGCCTATACCAAGTCATATAGTTATAGTTAGCAGAGATTAGTTGTATCCTGCATGCCCAGTGTGCAGGCTTATTAGCTCAGGAGACAGTGTACAGTATAGGTCCACCTTAACGTGGTGGGATGGTACATACATAAGTAGCATCATAACCATACATGCTTGCCCAATCAGCACCATCCAGCATAACAGAGGTTAGGCTGGAGGAAATGTATTGCATTTAATGCTCCATGTCGATTATTACTGGACCACCAAATGGGCACAGTATTAACTTCACTGGTGCATTGCTCACGGTCACAGACTTCCTCTTACTGTAATACTGTGCACAGTAGACTTCAATCAGAAGCAGGTTATGATGTGAAGCGGTGAGTGATTATAAGTGCATTTGTACAACAGCGAATTACTAGAGTCCTCACCGGACTCCCACGGCTGCATATCGCTGATTGCATAAGTATGTGATAAGGTACGACATGATAATAGAAATATGAAAAGGTATAACATGGATGTATTATGTGAAGGTCTCATGTTCTGCTGCTATCTTAGGTCACCGTTTGAATAATCTGACATTAAAGCTCTCGAATACATTACGATCTGGAAGCATTAAGGGCAGTAACATGAAAAGCTTGGATTACAGCACTGCACACAGCCAGAGAGAGTATTATAATTGTGAAAAAATTATCTAAAGTGTTAGATACCATATGTAAGTTTTTTTTCTTAATCCTTAGTAGACTTTACATATTGCACAGTCCAGTCATAGCTATGTCCTAATGTCCCTATTTATTCATACTGAAACTGAGGGTCAGAATCTAACAAACCCTCAAAAGGTCCTTTTACACAGAAAGATTATCTGACAGATTATCTGCCAAAGATTTGAAGCCAAAGCCAGGAACAGAATATAAACAGAGATCAGGTCATAAAGGAAAGACTGAGATTTCTCCTCTTCAAATCCTTTTCTGGCTTTGACAGATTATCTGCCAAAGATTTGAAGCCAGATAATCTTTCTGTGTAAATGTACCCAAAGACTTAAGCTTTAGTTGCTCAAAGTACAGAAATGATAACAATTAGTATAATAAAGTTAAAATTGTATTTATATCCATAATGTCCAAATAAAAGGGGTATTCCAGTCCAAGACTTTTTGCACAGTACAAAAAACATCCTTTCTAGCCCCAGTCACCCCCACCCCACCCCCCGTCCCTGTCAGGTCCTATGATCACTCTTTATCGCAGTGATTTTCGACCTTTTTTGAGCCGCGGCACACTTTTTATACTTAAAAAATCCCGGGGCACACCACCTACCAAAATGGCACAAAATGACACTAAAACAGTACATATTATACATATAGTGCACGGAGTTCACTCTTGGGGGTTTTAAATCAGCTTCTTATCACCACAACAGCTGCTTTTTAAAACCTCAAGAGTGAAATATGCCTGGCAGAGGTTCTTTCAATAAATTATTTATTTTAAAAAAGTGAAATAAAAAAGGATAACCCCCTCATACATACAGTCCCATGTATTCCCATACACACACACATCCATACATACACAGTCCCATGTAAACTCATACATACAGTCCCACGTATATGAGCACATAATTATCAGCACCATATACTGTGGTGATGTGCACTGTATAGCGCCACAGTATATGGTGCTGATAATTATATGGCTCATATACTGCAATATAAAGGGGTACAATGAGAAGTACTATGTGCCCCCTGCTTTGCCCTCATACAGTAATAATGCCACTTGCATTATGCCCCCACATAATAATAATGCCCCCTGCAGTATGCCCCCATATAATAATGCCCCCTGCAGTATGCCCCCATATATTAATAATGCCTCCTGCAGTATGCCCCCATATATTAATGCCCCCCTGCAGTATGCCCCCATATATTAATAATGCCCCCTGCAGTATGCCCCCATATATTAATAATGCCTCCTGCAGTATGCCCCCATATATTAATGCCCCCCTGCAGTATGCCCCCATATATTAATAATGCCCCCTGCAGTATGCCCCCATATATTAATAATGCCCCCTGCAGTATACCAATATGCACCAATAGTTTAAAAAACAAAAACCATCATACTCACCTAATCTGCGCTGTGTGGCTGCAGGCAGCAGCTCTCCCTCCTCTTCAGGCTCCATCCTGTGAGCCGCGGGGACTGAACCTCACGTCCTGGCGTCCCATAGGCTGCTGGCATGAAGTGCCGCGGCCTATGGGAGTGAATGTCAGAGCAGGACGCTGACAGGTCCTGCTCAGACATTCTGCTCGATTGAATGTTGAGTGAGCGGGCGGAACATCAAACCGATCGGCATATCCCTAAAAGCTGCGCGGCCGCAGCTTCTAGGGATATTAAAAGGGACAGTGTCGCACCCCGGTTGGGAAACGCTGCTTTATTGTATCTATTTGGGCTGGGACCTCCACTGAAGAGACAGAATGGTTCAGCTGACCATATTGTGCCCCTTCATTTCTGCTCTGCACAACTCAAGAACAGAAGTGAAGGAATTTGTTTTAGATGTTTTGGCAAAAGAAAAAAATCCAAACTGGAAATACTGGCTGAAAAACCGTGGTGTGGGAACAAGGCCTAAAGTGAACTGTTTGTGCAGATGGATGCCAAATTTAGCAGAACAGATGAACGTATGAAGTGTATTCCTTCTAACAAGGAGAAAAGGGGTTGTCCCACAAAGATAAATAGGTCTATGTTTACACACTGTCAAAATGACGTTTTTATTGGATGGCCTTCATTTAACAGGAATTAACAGCCATTTTATAATGACGCCCATTATTCATGTAACAACAGCCTAAGGCTGGGTTCACACTATGTATATTTGAGGCTGTATTTGTGAGGCTGTATAGCAACCAAAACCAGGAGTGGATTGAAAACACAGAAAGGCTCTGTTCACATAATGTTGTAATTGAGTGGATGGCTATCATTTAATGGCAAATATTTGCTGTTATTTTAAAACAACGGCTGTGGTATTGAAATAATGGCCGTTATTTACTGTTATATGGCGGCCATCCACTCAATTTCAACATTGTGTGAACAGATCCTTTCTGTGTTTTCAATCCACTCCTGGTTTTGGTTGCTATGAGGACCTGACATGAGGACCAAATACTGCCTGAAATATACATAGTGTGAACCCAGCCTTATAATCTATTAAATGACAGTCGTCCAATAAAAGCTGGCTTCAATCCAACGTTGTGTGAACATGGCCCTAAATGGATGCAGTATTCGAAATGAAACAAATGTTAAATGTATAAGCATTTCTGATAAGGTTTGAAAGATATATATTTACTTAAGCTGGGTTTATATTCATAAAGGTGGTTCAGCATTCTTCTTTAACCAGAAACTGATGACAGCTGATGCTACAAAAATGTACTGCAGGACACTGCAAAATGCGTTCCACTATATCGCCTGTCCAGCGATCCGGCGGCAAAATTGAATTGCCAGATGCCTTGTACTGTCTCACTGAAATGAATGGGATCCGTTTCCCTCCAGCACATTGCTACTGCGCCAGAGGGAAATGTCACCGGATTACTGTAATCCCTGCTTTACTAATCCCTCATGTACATTCTTTGTTGTGATAACCTGTTGTCCTTAGTTAGGACCTGCCTTTGGGTATCCACAAAGTTAGGTCAATCATGCTTAGTTCAACTTCAATCTCCTGATCTATTCCACTAGTATTGGAAATTGGTCTTCACTGCCCATGGAAGCAGTGTCGGAATGTGGGAAAGTGTGTGTACTGTTGCATGGTCACAGCAGGGTCAAAGTTCAGAGAAGAAACCAGGTAGTGATGTGATCCATGGGGGATAAAAACTGTACAAGGATGTTAGATATTTTATTTAAAAAACAGCACATTGCACTCCTTTACATATATGCATGGGTACAAATCTGATATGACCAACTTTGCTTTGTGGGAAAACCCCTTTAAGAACTTTTTCACATTTTTTTTTTTTATAATGCTTCAATACAAAATCAAAATGTCATGAGTCCTAGGGCTGCAGAAACCGAACAAACTGAAGTTTTATCTTAATTCACAATCAGTGCATCCAGTTTCATTTTGGCCTTGTGACTTTTAAGTTCAAAGTCCAGGTTTGTTATTGGGAAACAAAAACAACCCGTCACTTAAAGGAGAAGTCTGGCAAAATTCCAAATTACAGTGCGGGCAGGAGGTGAGGGAAAGATAAAAGTATGGTTACCGGACCCGTGCCCCGTCATTTCCTCCTAGCTTCTGGGTACCGGGATAGGGGTGGGAAGTAGCACACTCAGCCAATCAGTGACTGCAGCGGTGTCCACCCCAGTTAATAGCTGGCTGAGTGGGGCATCAGTCAGCCAAGTAGTGACGTAGCGGGGGGAGATATAAAGCTTGCCGGCAGTGGTGCAGGACACTGCACTGCGTGAGCACAGAGAGCGGTATATGTCCCCCCACAACCTGAACTTAATTTTTATTTTGGCCGCCGCCGGACTTTTCCCTTTATTGTCTTTTTTGATTTATGGTCAGTTGCTAATGGGAATTTTTCATTTTTACACACTTTGTATTTTTTCAATAAATAATGTCTGTTGCTGCAGATTGCAACACCAGACATTTATTATAAGTGTGAAATAATACTACTTTCTATGGAACAACGGCCACAGTGTAAACACACTGTATACACTCCGGTAACTGTTCTCTGCGGCTGCACAGAAAACTGACATGTCTATTTTGTGCGGCCGCAATTCAAGGAACAGCAGTTGCACAAAATAGCTTTGCGCACACATTGTAAAGTACGGCTCCAGACGTACTTTACATTGTGTTCTATGGTTAATTGGAGCACGGGCACACCCAAAAGTGCCCGCATTCCAATAAACATGAAGTGATGCTCACACACACAGAGGCCGTTATGTGACACTTCCTGTGTGGCCAGAAGACAGACTCAGCTCTGCTATTGTACTAAACTTCCCAGCAGCCCCCTCTGCACCCGATGCTGCCGGGGTGGACCGGTGCACTGGGAGGAACCAAGAAAGCTCCACTCCCTGGCTCCTGCCTTTTCAGTCTAGCTGTATGAGATAACTTTTATAGACTTACAGTGGAGCTCATATTACCCTGCTGTGAGATGGCAATATGTACACTCTGAAATGACTGTCTGGGCTTTGCCATGTGCCAGCCTAAGGCTATATTCACATATCTTTAGTGCTCTGCAATTCATGGACCTCTGCATAGACTGATAGTGATCTATGCCACAATAGCGGGTCTGTACTAGGACCTGTCCTTTGTCTGTAACACGGATCATGTCCCTGTACGGACATGTGAATGGAGCCACTGAAATATATGGGTCTTTAGCAATTGTGGACAAAACTATGGAAGTGCGAGTAAGGCCTAAGAAATCATTACATGTGCTGCTGGTATACAACACAAAATGAGGCAGGTACATATTAGCCCCCTTTTTGTTCTTGGTATATTGTCATAGTGTCAGGTCAAAAGTTTTGATTGTTGGAGTCCAGGCGATGAGACCTTCACTGATGACTAAGGGTCCTATTCCACAGGCCGAGGAGGGCCCGATCAACGATGTAAACGAGCGGCGATCTGCTAGATCGCCGCTCGTTTACTGGGCCTATTCCAAGGCCCGATGATCGTTGAGCGAGGGCTGCAAGGACATCGTTACCGATGTCCTTGCAGCCCTTGCAGCAGCAGTAATACATTACCTGTCCAGGCTTCTCCACGCTGTCTTCATCCCAGGGTCCCACGCGCTCTATCTTCTGAATGGCCGGTTCAGAAGATAGAGAGCGCGGGACCCTGGGATGAAGGCAGCGCGGAGAAGCCTGGACAGGTAATGTATGATGATGCTGCTGCTGTCAAATCGTCGGTCGCCCGCCGCGCACCGCTATTCAATGGTAGCGATGCGCGGTGGGGGAACAATGATTTTTGGGCCCTATTCCACCGTTAAATTGTTCAAATCTAAACGATAATCGTTCGGTTGAAATGCAGTTAACGATTAACGACCGAACGAGAAATCGTTGATCGCTTTATAAGACCTGGACCTTTTTTTATCGTTGCTCGTTCGCAAAACGTTCGCAAATTGTTTGCATTGAATAAGACATCGTTCGGTCGTTCGCAATGGATACGAACGCAATAGCGAATAAATAGCGAAGAAAAAACTATCGCGATTACGATTATCGTTCCATGGAAATGAGTGAACTTTTCAGGTCTTTCGCAATAGCGGTCGTTTGAGATCGTTAACGATTATGCAAACGATAATCGTCCGGTGGAATAGGGCCCTTAGGTCTGGCCCTAAATGAACGATCAGCCGATGACACGATCGGCTGATCGTTCTCTCTATTTCACCGAACGATAATGGGCCGAATCGGGCCAAATGGGGCCGATTATCGTTACTGTGGAATAGGGCCCTAAAACATATAGCAGTGCTTGGCTGAGTGCTGTACCTGGATGTTACTAATAGTCACTGCTCTGCGTGCAGTGTTCAGATTGACACATTGCCCATAAAAAAATTGGCCTTTTTCTCTTTTAAGCGACAGGTACCTTTTAAAACTGTCACCCTACATGATGATTCGGGATGTCATTCAGGGGATCCACGGCTAAACTTACTATAGAGCATTTATTAGAGGTCATTAAATGGGTCTGTTCTGCTGAAGATTGCTTTTATCAGGAAATGATAAACTTGGGGAATGCCATTTATAGATGCTTTTACTCGGAGATGGATGGATGGACAGACACTCTGCATGAAGGAGATCCTATAGGTAGAGTTAGAGGAACTAGTAGTTGTGATACATGGCATTTTAATCTTTAGGTCACAATCTCTCATTTGTAGACAATTCATCAAGTTCATACCTGCTGTGCCCTTTGCTACTGAAGGCTGAGAAATACAATCCCCACAGATTCTTCTTTGAACTTATTTCTTTATTCTATGTTGATGCCAATTTCATCAGATTTCCCACTTGCAAAAGAAAAATCCTATTTTTCCCAGCATGGATAGTGACATTTACAAACATTGGATTTACACCTATTTAAACAAAAGATGAAACAAATCTCACTGCAAAAGTACACAGAAGCACCTGCAGAGATCTGCCAATATATGGCAGAGAAGGGAAGCTTCTGCATAGACAAATTTCAGCTATTTTTAACTCTAGGTGCTTTTTATTGTAGTGATTATAACTTGGCCAGGGGTCTTTTAAACATACAAAACAGGTGTCCGTGGAGCCTCGGTTGCGTGTCTCAAAACCCGGGATAGCCAGATATCTCTAGCCTGTTGCCACAGGGTGCCTCCATGATGGGGAGAGCACCACACCACCCTGATAAATAGTCCCTTAAGTCCCACTCAGTTGCGAGGATTGGAACATAAATAGGGAAACACCAGGGTGGCCCCTTTTTGTCAATGTCTAACTCAAGGTGCGAGTATTGCGATCATGACAAGGTCTTGCCAAGGCAGGCTTCAATTCACAGACAGCCGTTTCGGGGTTTTTGCCCCTCGTCAGTGTGGAATAGGATTCTGGCTAGTAGGGGCAATAGCAAATCGACCAACAAAACACAGTAATCACTGAACTCAAGGAGAACAGTGAAAACTTAAGTGGGACTTAAGGGGCTATTTATCAGGGTGGTGTGGTGCTCTCCCTATCATGGAGGCACCCCGTGGCAACAGGCTAGAGATATCTGGCTATCCCGTGTTTTGAGACTCGCAACCGAGGCTCCACGGACTCCTGTTTTGCATATTTAAATTTTTGGGGGCATCAGTGGAGACTCTTGATTGAGTACTTCATTGGAATTTTTTTTTACTGTTCTCGAGTTCAGTGATAACTGTGTTTTGTTGGTCTTTTTAAACATAGTTTCCATATAGCCTACAAATTATGCCAAGACCAAAACAAAGATTTGGAGTATGAAGGGGTGGTGCACGACACAGGGATTCTCTTGGGTGTCACGCAGCAGCCTCACAGTCACAGCTCTAAGCATAGCACAGTATTTGTTTTGTCGCAAGTATTATGTTAGGCTAGGTTCACACTGCGTTTTCAGCATCCGTTTAACGGATCCGTTTTTTTTAACGTCCAGAAAAATAGGGTCAGCAACGTTTTTTGGTCCGTTTTGGTCCGCCAAAAAAAAATGGATCCTTTTTTTTATAATGGAAGTCAATGGAAAAACGGATGCACACAAATGAATCCGTTTTTTGCAATCCGTTTTTCATGCGTTTTTTGCAAAAAACGGATGCGTTAAACGGATGCTGAAAACACAGTGTGAACCTAGCCTTAACGTCTTCTACATTAATATGCCATTAGAATCTTTTTTTTTTTTTTTTTTTTTTACTTTTTCTATGCCATTACACTAGTCAGCCATTGCCTGATCAATCAAACAGTGGCAGGATAACACTGTAGCCACCGATTGGATAAGAAGACAACATTTTGTGCTTACTAAAGTGAAACCAGAACAAAGTGACTGCTGCGCCAAGTGAGATGGAGGACCGACACTACCTGGAGCTACACAAACTATGGTACACTGGCAGCTTACTGATCCAAAGTCCCGATGGTACTCTGCAAGCTAAGCAGTAAATGCATTCAAGTCCAATTAAATAAAAACACCTTTTAAGAGACTTGTGGCACTCACCCATCGGACAATAAAAAGGTATCTCTTTATTTTTGTTACAAGGTCTCAGGACGCAGACAACGGGCAATGGCCATTTCTTGAGGCACACCGCGCTTGGAACGGCTGTTGCCCGACATCCACATCTTCAGATTTTGTAACAAAAATAAAGATATGCCTTTTCAATGATCGATTGGTGAGTGCTGCAAGTTTTTTTTTTTTCAGGTGTTTGACACATTTCCTCCTTGATCAACAAGCTGTGCTGTTTGTAGCATAGACAACAATAGCGGCACAATAAGTAAGTATGTTTAATGGAAAAAATTGATGCATCTGTGTGCATCCGTTTGAATCAGTTTTTCCATTGACTTCCATTAAAGTGTCATGATAGAAAACTTGACACGTCAGACATTTCAAAAGTTTTGATCGGTCGGGGTCTGAGTGTCAACACCCATACGATCAGAAAGAGTGGTGAGAGGACTGCACTTCAGTGCCCCCGCTCCCTACTGTGTGTCAGCATAATCAGTTGGGCTCCATTAGATAATGAGCTCAACTGATCACGTGACACAGAGCCTGGAGAGGATAAAGCTTAGCGCGGTCTCCTCCTGACTCGTTCTCCCGATCGGTACAGGTCTGACGTGTCAAAAGATTCCTATGATGACAAAGACAAACAAAAAAAACAAAACAAAAAAAACACCAGATCAAAACACTTTTTTAGGATACATAAAAACATGTTCAAAGTTTTTGTTTACACTAAAAATTGATGCATTTTAATCTTTTTTTTTTTTTTTTTTTTTTATTGGAAGCTAATGGAATAACGGATCCAAACGTATACATACAAATGCACACCATTTTCCACTTTTTCAATTAAATGAGCAGCAAAAACAGCAGTTTGGACCCAGCCTAAATCACATTTATGCAAATTGCATGACTGTCATACTGTCTCCAATTACCATAATTATAAAACTGGTATATTTAGATGTGCCCTGAAGTCTATACAAATATTGTTGCCAAGCTACAGAAACAAGGTACTGAGTTAATATTGAATAATACACCATTATAGCTATATAACAAACACAGTAATTTAATGAGGCACATTACATAAAAGAAAAGAAAATCTACAAAGGCCACTGTTTATATAGGTGTTTAAGACCAGGGAGATAAAAATAAATATTGCATCCAATTAAGAAATTATTCTGAGTTAAAGGAGAAGTCCGGCCAAAATTATTATGAAAGTATTGTATTGTCCCCCAAAAGTTATACAAATCCCCAATATACACTTATTACGGGAAATGCACATAAAGTGCTTTTTTCCCTGCACTTACTACTGCATCAAGGCTTCAATTCCTGGATAAAATGGTGATGTCACAACCCGACTCCCTGAGCTGTGTGGGCTGTGGCAGCTGGAGAGGATGATGGCAGGGGGACACTGAGGGACAGAGGACACTGGAGGGACACTGAGCATCCCTCTGCCATCATCCTCTCCAGCAGCCACAGCCTGCACAGCTCAGGGAGTCGGGTTGTGACATCACCATTTTATCCAGGAAGTGACATCACCATGTTATCCAGGAAGTGAAGCCTTGATGCAGTAGTAAGTGCAGGAAAAAAAGCACTTTATAAGCATTTCCCGTAATAAGTGTATAATGGTAATTTGTATAACTTTTGGAGGACAATACAGTACTAAAAATTTTTGCCGGACTTCTCCTTTAACAAGTCCATACCCTCAACCTTACAAGCCATATTGCAGAAATCACAGATGCACCACCTCGTATGGGCGTGCAGTAACCACGGTCCAAATACGTGTAAATTATATTTAATTTCCCAGAATTACGTATAAAATCTAACTTTTATTAGATATGCATTAAAAGTAAAAAATGTATTAAAACAAGTGTTCTACACATATGAAATCGGCACTTAACAGATCTAGGGTGTTGACCCTCTGATAGACTGGTATATTTAGGGATAGATTAGCCCAGATATATAGGGATAAAACCAGACTTCAGAAAAAAAATTGAGATAAACAAGTATCTCTGTCTCAATCCAAGTCTCTACGCGTTTCACCCAGATATATCCCTGGGATCATCAGGAGACCTTCACAAAACACAATGGTTACTGTTTAGAGATTATATAGAATTGTTGTGTTTAAATAAATAGAAAAATCAGATAAATATAGAAAAGGGTAGGAGACAAGTGGGGATATATATAGTGTATATACTCTGTGCGTCGCGTGGTCACCCCGGCCCGGCCTCCGATAAGCACTTGGAGCGACAGGTCAGGATAACCCCCAAGACACAGACAAACCACACACAATACAATCAGGAGTACACTTTTATGGCTGCAGTATTACACGTCAGGAACTGTATGTTTGACCAATAGGGATAGCAATGACCCTCAGAGACAGTCCTTTGGGGTTCAGGTTATATACCAGTATCCTATGATGTCACAAGCCACATGCAAATATGATAACATGCATAACCCCTATGATAATCTATGGCAACCATGCATATACTAGCTATGTCTGCCGAGTACTAGAGGAACATCCAATCCTGGAAGATGAAAAAGGTCTCATACAGCAGGTACAGCCACAGAAACTGGCAAGTGCATGAAGCATATATACTGACAGTGTTTGCCAAGACAGCCATCATGATAAGTCACAGTGCAGATATGGTGTACTCATCCCCACAGGGATTACTCACTACCCCCAACGTGCCCAGGATGGTGATTCTGGCGCCAGAATTGAGACAGAGATACTTGTTTATCGCAATTTTTTCTGAAGTCTGGTTTTATCCTTATATATCTGGGCTAATCTATCCCTAAATATACCAGCCTATCAGAGGGTCAACACCCTAGATCTGTTGTGAAGTGCCGATTTCATATGTGTAGAACACTTGTTTTAATACATTTTTTACTTTTAATGCATATCTAATAAAAGTTAGATTTTATACGTGATTCTGGGAAATTACAAGCCATATTGCCATCTGTAGGGGAGGATATAGAAGAAAACTTAGATTATAAACTTACATTTCCTTCATCTGCATACAGAGGGATGTCATGGAATGGAGAGATGTACTGTCCCTTGCAGTCTTCTGTCAAACAAGAAGAATTAGAAGAAGAAAATTATTGAATATAGTTCATACTATAGGAAATGAAAGAGGTTGTCCGGACAGGACTTTTTACATGTCTGCCCGGGTTGGTGGATAAATTAAATCAAATCATCAAGACACTTCCTTTACTGCTTCTCCCATAGTCACTATTACAACATTAAATGGGTGGATTGATAAAATAGCAACCACTGCAAGGCAAAGCAAATGTAACGTCATCCAAAAGGAGTTTTGGTAAAATAACTAAAGAAATGCAGACATGAAAAAATAGGTTTGTTTAAATTACCATTTGCACAAACATTGGCAATGAATAAGCACAAAAAGCTTGGTAAATACAAAAAACAATTAAACTTGAACATGTGAATAGACACTACAGGAAAAGCTATGTGGCCAGAAGGTACTAGTGGTGAACTAATGAAAGGGCACTAGGCTGGGTTGGCATTACTTTACCTAAAATGCTTATTTAACCCTTTGAGGACCAGGCCCAAAATGACCGAGTAGACTGCGCAAATTTTGATCTTTTCACTTTCGTTTTTTCCTTCTCCCCTTCTATGAGCTCTACCACTTTCAGTTTTCTATCTACAAGGCCATGTAATGGCTTGTTTGTTACAGGGAATAGTTGTACTTTGTAATGGCGTCTTTCATTTTACCATAACATGTATGACGGAATCCCAAAAAGTTATTTATGAAGATATAAATAAGTGAAATTGTAAAAAAGAATGCAATATGGTAATGTTTGGAGGGTTCCTGTCTCTACGTTATGCACTATGCGGTAAAAGCGACATGATACTATTATTCTATAGGTCAGTCTGAACACAACCATATGCAGGTTTACACAGATTCTCTAATGATATATATATTTTTAATGAAATCCTTTTTTGGGCAATTAATAATAAAATGGGCCTATTGTGACACTTCTAAGGGTTTTATTTTTTCACCTACAGGGCTGTGTGGGGTGTCCTTTTTTTCGCCATGATCTTTAGTTTTTATTAATACCATATTTGTGAAGATCGGACGTTTTAATCACTTTTAATTGATTATATATATATATTAGTAACAAAATCGGTAATCTTTTCATCAACGCCGTTCACAATGATGATTGTTAAATTTTAATAGATCAGACAATTATGCACGCTACAATATATTATATGTTTATTTATTTTTATATGTTTTATTTATATAATGGGAAAGGGGTGTAATTTCAACTTTTATTGGGGAGGGGCTTTGGGGCAATGTGTAAGTGATTTAATTTATTATTATTTTTACACATTTTAAGTCCCTTTGGGGGACTTGTACATACAATACTTTGATTTTATACACTGGTCATTGCTATGCCATAGGCATAGCATTGATCAGTGTTATCGGTGCTCTGCTCATTAAGCCTGCCTGTGCAGGCTCAGTGAGCAGATCGCCGATCGGACCGCACAGAGGCAGGTGAGAGACCTTCGGTGGTCCGTTTTAAGGATCACACTGTGGGGGTCCCAATCGCTAAGTGACAGGGGACTCCCCCTGTCACTTACACTTAAACGCAGCGGTTGCGCCGTGATTGCAGCGTTTAAGGAGTTAATGGCATGCTGCAGCCTGTCATTAACGGTAAGGTGTCGGCTGCTCACTGCAGCCGGCCCTCCGCTTCATAGCTTAGGTTGTCTGGGCACAGAATTCCAGGACTTAACGGTACATCCTAGGTCGTCTAGGGGTTAAAGGGGTACTCCAGAGGAAGAAAAAAATTAAAAATCAGCTGGTTTCAGAAAGTTACAGATTTGTAAATTACTTATATTTAAGAATCTCAAGCTTCCCAGTACTTAGCTGATGTATGTCCTGCAGGAAGTGGTTTAATTCTTTCCAGTCTGACACAGCACTTTCTGCTGCCACCTCTGTCCATGACAGGAACTGTCCAGAGCAGCAGCAAATCCCCATAGAAAACCTCTACTGCTTTGGGCAGTTCCTTACATAAACAGAGGTGGCAGCAGAGAGCACCCCTTCCAGCAGGGCATACAGCAGCTGATACTGGAAAGCTTGATATTTTTAAAGGGGAAGGTCACCCCAAAAAAATTATTTTAAATCAACTGGTGCCAGTTCTAGAGATTTGTAATTTACTTCAATTAAAAAATCTCAAGTCTTTAAAGGGGTTATCCAGTGCTACAAAAACATTGCCACTTTCTTTCAGAGACAATACTCTTGTCTCCAGTTCAGGTTCAGGAACTGAGCAGCAAAACACTGCCCAAGCTGAAGACAAGAGTCGTGTTGTCTCTGGAAGAAAGTGGCCATGTTTTTGTAGTGCTGGATAGCCCCTTTAATTACTTATCAGTTGCTGCAGAAGTGATGTACTCTTTCCAGCCTGGAGAGCAGAAGAGGTTTTCTATGGGGATCTGCTACTGCTCTGGACAGTTCCTGACACGGACAGGGGTGACACCAGAGAGCACTGTGTCAGAATGGAAAGAATGCACCACTTCCTGCAAGACATACAGCAACTGATAAGTACTGAAAAACAATTTTTTTTAATAGAAGCAAATTACAAATTTCTGGCACTTGTTGGGACCAGTTGATCTGGAAAAAAATAACAGCATTTTTTGGTGAACTACCCCTTTAAATAGAACTAATTCACAAATAGGTATACCTGATATTAGAAACTCAAGGTTTCGAACTATAATCGTACGTGTAAACGCAGCGAACAATCAAACGACGAACGAGAAATCGTTCATTTTGATCTTTCAACATGTTCCCCCAAATCGTCGTTCAGAAAAAATTCGCAGATCGTTCCTTGTAAACAGTCGTTCGCTGATTTAACCAATGTGTGAGATAGGCTTAAACGATCGCAAAACGATTTTCCATACGATAATGTACCGTCTAAACTACCGTCTAAACTAAAAATAATATTTACTCCGCACCTTCAGGGCCCATTTACACAGAAAGATTATCTGGCAGGTTATCTGCCAAAGATTTAAAGCCAAAGCCAGGAATGGATTTGAAAAGAGGAGGAATCTCAGTCTTTCCTTTATGACCTGATCTCTGGTTATAGTCTGTTTCTGGTTTTGGCTTCAAATCTTTGACAGATAACCTTTCTGTGTAGATGTACCCTTATGGTAGATCCATAAGGATTATTGGCACATTGGAGAGGGGACCATGCATGTTCAGTAGTTATAGTCGGTAAATGATCACATTTTTGTAGCTTCCCAAAAGTAAATGGACGCATGCATACACATCTACCTAATGGTGTGTTTACACAGATTTATCTGACAGATTTTTGAATCCAAACCCAGGAATGGATTTGAATAGAGAAGAAATGTTGGTCTTTTATGTAGCTGATGAAGGCAACATCGCCGAAACGCGTCCTCCTGTACATACTGCACTTGTTATGCCAATAAAGTAAGCAGAATTCTACCTGATGTGTGCCGGGATTAACTCTTCTACTTATCTTGGGATAACTCCTACCACGCGCACCATCGCCGTCACAGAGTGCCGTCTTCTACCTACAAACCACGGTCTTTCCTTTATGACCTGTTCTTTGTTTATAGAGTGTTCCTGGCTTTGGCTTCAAAGATCTGTCAGATAAATGGCTCTGTGTAAACGCACCCTTATGCTACGTTTACACGAAACGATTATCGGGCGAATTTTCGCGATAACGATCAAATTCGAACGATAATCGTACGTGTAAACGCGGCGAACGATCGAAAAATCGTTCATTTTGATCTTTTAACATGTTCATAAATCGCTGTTCGCAAAAAATTCACCGATCGTTCTGTGTAAACAGTCGTCGCGCGATAGTCCGGCCGCACGCCGCCCAGCCCCCCGCTCATCCGCAGCCCCCTGCGCCACCCCCGCCGCTGCTCTGATCGCCGCTGCGGCCAAGAGTATACGTTACCTGCTCCGCGCAGCAGGTCTTCCGACATCCCCGGCTCCCATCAACGCATTGATTGGCTGAAGAGATGAGCCGGGAATTTCAAACGGCTCCTCTGCGGGCGGGCCGGGCTGTGGGCGCGCCATGGCAAAATGATTTTTCTGTACGATATATTGTACCGTCTTAACGCTAATCATTATTAAAAAAAAATCGTTACTTCGAAATTGTTCGTTCGATCGGGCCAATAATCGCCTCGTGTAAACTTAGCATTAGCTCTTTCTCCATACTGAAAAGAGGAGCAGGTGACACCTATTTTCCTAACAGGTAGGTATTCCCAAAGCATTCCCAACCATATAGATTTATTTCTGTGCTATGCGAGCTTCAATGTATGCTTACAAAAGGAACTTTTTTTATTTTTTTTTATTTTATTTCTTCCAGATGCTTCTACAGTGAAGCACAGGCGGTAATTTGCTGTAGATTGCCCTTTTAGACAACCACTTAGATGCATAGGTTGTATTGCTTGCAGCACACCGTGTCCTTATCAAGTGATACAGGCCCTTTAGTAATGGCTCCTAATTAATATAATTTGCAAGAGGCAAAGTGCTCTATAGCACTTAGGTAATTGTGTGTAACTATACTGAATGCACATCAAATAGTGCAGAATGCAAACTATCAGTGTACTGCAAGTACAGCAACAGCAACATGTAATACTATAGGAGTAAAGAGCAAGTTTTCTCCATTATTTCATCTATCTGCCAACTAGAGCTTTTATTTACATGAGAGACCAGTCTGGGTAAAAGCCAGTGTGAATAAGTAAGCAGACAATATATCAGCAGCAGTAGACCACAATGGTGGTAATAATAACCAGGCTCGGACTGGCCTACAGGGGAACAGGGGAATCCCCCGGTGGGCCCTACCCCTTGGTGGGCCCTTGGCAGGAGGTGGGCCTCCCTGTTTGACTCTTTCTACCAGAGAATAAAAACAATTTCTATGCGATAGAAGCACAGACAAATATATGTAAGGTACCATGTGTCTTCTTGACCTAACAGCATCTAACAGTGTCAGCAGTTTGGAACACGAATTACAGCTGACAGAAGTCTCGTAACAAATGATAGTCAGGCAGTGGAGTGTGGGAAGATAATAAACTATACTCACCAGTCCCTGTGCCCCTGGACCGCGCTCTCTCCCACAGCTGCTGGAAGTTTTTCAGTCAGATTCTGTGTATGTCATGGCGCCAGCTCAATGTCACATACTCGCCTAATGGATTGCCTGCTCAGCCAGTCAATAACTACAGCGGTGTCCATCCCCAGTCAGTGATTGGCTGAGCGGGAACATTAAGGAAGAGCTTCAGGGGCACAGGGATGGGTAAATATATATACTTTCTTTATTATGTTCCTGCACCCCCCTGCCTACCTGAGATTTGTTAGTTTCATGGGACTTCTCCTTTCAAGAAACTTAAGTGGCAGGTTATGCTGTTGGCATAGACTGACTGAAGAGTTACTAGTAGTGAGCCAGTATCGCTGGTCACATACACAGCTCTGTGCAAGGTCACTATAGTAATGTGAAAGGTTTGGTGCTTATTATATCTGGTGTAAGGTATGGTGGGCCCCAAGAATCAAATTCCAGGTGGGCCCAAGGTGGTGCTCCCCCTAAAAACCATAGGATGGGGATGTCAAGCTAAAAAAAAAAAAATCTTTCAAATCAACTGGTGTCACAAAGTTATTTAGATTTTTTATTTATTTCTGCTAAAAACCCTCAAGCCTTCCAGTACTTATCAGCTGCTGTATGTCCTGCATGAAGTGGTGTATTCTTTCCAGTCTGACACATTGCTCTCTGCTTCCACCTTTGTCCATGCCAGGAACTTACTTCGGACAGTTACTTACTTTAGCAGCAGATATTAATGTGTAAGACTGGAAATAATAACCACTTCCTGCTGAACATACAGCAGCTAATAAGTACTGGAAGACTGGAGATTTTTTTGATTAAAGTAAAGTACAAATTTCTGGCACCAGTTTATTTGAAATAATTTTTTTGCTGGAGTACCCCTTTAATACTGTGGACTATTTTACCTTTAAACAACTTGACAGCCCCTTTTGTACAGTCAGTGCAGTTTCTCCATTGATCAACTAATCAGGTGATCACCGATTTCCTATGACAGCCTGGGAAATGTAGTCATACTCTTTGGCTGCCCTTTCCACATACAACGAAATCAGATTGTCAGCTGTCTCATTCATGTTAACAAATCCGCCACATAACTGTATACCAGTGGTTTTCTAAACTGTATATAGAAATGTCTGTGAACCACAAGTGTCCCCCCAAAAAGCAATGGAGCAGCTTTATCAACCTGCCAGAGATAAAACACAATCTGATTCGCCTATAGCAACCAATCACAGCTCACCTTTCATATATTAACAAGCTCTTATAAAATTAAAGCTGAGCTTTGATTGGTTGCTATGGGCAGATTAGACTGTCTAAATTGTGCATGGCAACCAATCACAGTTCAGCTTTTATTTTACCAGAGTAATTTGAGAAACAAAAGCTGAGCTGTGATTGGTTGCTATGGGCCACATCAAACCATATTATTTAGTGTTCTTAGTGTGGCCTAACCATAGGCTGTTTGCTTGGTCACAAGTGTGTGACCTCTGCAGTGAAGCACATCGCCAGTCATTAATGGGTTAATGCTTCAGATGTGTTTACCTGCAGTAACCATGGCAACCATGCACTGTGATGACAAGCGCTTATGTCATAAAGAAGGTTCCATAAAGCCATGCACCGCGCTCTGATCAGTGCCATCTTGGATGCGCCAGAGGACCTTGAGCTTGACTAATTTACTACCCTTGATGAAATTTGGAGGTTCTAGCAGGGGACCTGGATCTGTGAAGGAGAAGAGATACAGCCGCCTAGCCATCAATAAGGTGACAGATATTGCAGCCTCATCTCTCTCACATCCAGTTTATTATACTTATAGTATGGTATTACCCTCTAAGCCCAGGGGAGGGGCAGCTCTCCAGCCATGGCTTTCTCGAGGTTTCCCCCACAGGGGTTTTTTCCTCGCCTGAGTGCTGGAGGATGACTCTTCGTGAGTCGGGGGTCTGCCATTTTCAGTGTCATGTAATTTTAAATAAAATTGGGACCCTTTGACACCTGATTACAATGTGTTGTGTCTTTATTTTGCATTCTTGGGGGAGTTGGGGATGCATTACATATTGCAGAGTCATAAAGCTGGATATCTGCCTGCTACACAGATCTATCACCTGCACAATGCTCAAAAGTAATATAGAGCGGTGACTGGAGGAACTCCTGCTTGTATGTGCATATCCCTGGATTAAAATAACACTCAAATCTTGAAGAAAAAACATGTATCACAAGGCTTATACCTACATCTACAAGGCTTGGCAAAAGGTTTTATGAAGTGACAGGGTCACACCAATCATAGCAACAAGGACACCACCATAAATATACATCATATATACATAACCCAGTGGCTCGTGTGTGTGTGGGCAGGATCAGGGACAAGGCAGAGTATTGTGCCCCCACACCTATACATGCAGGTGTGGGCTAGCTGCCCCCCCCCCCTCCCTGCAAAATCCACAGGATAGCGGATATTAAGCTGATTGGTTGGGGTCCCAGTGGTTATGAGAATGTGGGAAACATATCCCCCTCAATAAACAGTGGGGACGGTGCTCCATTAATTCTCTATAGGTCTTGTTATCCGTTATCCTGTGAATAACTAGGAGAGGGGTATGTTCTCGTGTACTATATGGCTGGACTCAGAAATATGGCATATGCCATTTTTGGGGTTCAAAAACAGAGACCAGATGTTAGTCAGTGGGGAAAATCAAAACACAACACCCATAGGACATTTTCCTGCTATGGTGTTTTTTTGTGTTTTGCCACAAGCTTCTATAGGGGGGGGAATATTTTCATGTCTATATGGAAATTAGTGTTTTTTCCCCAGTTCTTCAACATAAAACCTGGAATCACATGATTTGTACCGAAAAAACCCCACAGGGGATAAAATTAGAACTAAACTTTACACTAAAATGAGAACATGGCAGAAGTGCCAGGAAAAAACACCAGAAAACAGGAAGATGTGCAACAGTCTTAATCTCGGTTTACATTTGTAGTGAATTCAGTAGATTTAAATTGGTACTTTTTTTTTTTCTTTCAAATCAACTGGTGCATAAAGGTTTTTTTTTATCAGCTGCTGTATGTCCTGCAGAAGGTGGTGTATTCTCTCCAGTCTGACTCAGTGTTCTCTGCTGCCACCTCTGTTCATGACACAAACCGTCCAGAGTAGAAGAGGTTTTCTATGGGTATTTGCTACTGCTCTGGAGAGTTCCTGTCATCGACAGATGTGGCAGCAGAGACTTGTTCACACCACATTTTTATTCTTTTTGCTCCATGACCTCCATACCTTCCCATATAATTATGATGGAGGCCACTTTATACCATCTGTTCTACAAAGACTCCCAAAATTCATACTGAAATACCTCCTATTCTTGCTTTTTTTTAAATCACCTCCCTTTTCCTACATTATGAATACAAATAAATAAACATATTTGGTATCGCCGCTTGCATATTCTCCCGAACTATTAAACGATCACATTCCTGATCATGCACAGTAAACAGCGTAAGTTCAAAAAAATACGAGGGCACGGGTACAGGTAAGTATACTTTCGGTATTATGTTCTTGCCTGCCTGAGATTTGTCAGTTTAAAGGGGCTCGCCGGATAAGAAAAACTTGTTTTCTATTAAAAATACATTGAAAGTTAAATATATGTGTCTATACAATGTATTACTGTATCTGTATGGTTCTGCCACACTGGTAACTGATAGAAATCCAGGAAGTGAAAAAAATGGCCCCTGTGCAAATCCACATTGTCTCCTGCTCCTTCTGTTATCCTCCCTTAGGAGACAAATCTTACATCCCTCTGCCTCACATTGTGTGTATTTGCTGAGGACAGGCTGATGATGCAGACAGGGGGGCAGGGTGTGATGTCATAGGAGTCTTGGCTGGTTCCTCCAATCCCCTAAGTGATCCATCATCTCTGACCGGCCAGAAGCAGGTGTTGCACTGATTTCTTTAATTGTGCAGAAGTGTGCAGTGAAATTAGGGCTGTGTTCACACATGTTGCAGTATCATTGCAGTACTGCAGCGTGGTGTTACAGGTAGAGAATACAGCGTACTGTGTGGTGTTACAGGTAGAGAATACAGCGTGCTGTGTGGTGTTACAGGTAGAGAATACAGCGTGCTGTGTGGGTGGGACCACAATAAAATCATAAATTACTGCAAATAATTCAGTAACACAATGAAACTGCAATGTGTGAACACAGCCTAGATGTTCTGCAACAGCTTTGGGCGGGGAATAGGCAGGGTGGAGAACTGTGAAGTACAGCTGAGTGAAAGCATTGCATTCTGGAACCTGTAGTACTGTGTACAACTGATAAACCAGGAAGTGCAGAAACGCAAAACAGAACAAAACCCCCCAAAACAAATGGATTTTTGGTAGTTTCAAAAATGGAATAGATAGGTAAGTAATGCTTTATGCCTCTGCAGAAGTTTCATTTTTTTAACTTCTACCTGGAGTTCCCTTTTAATGGGACTTCTCCTTTCAAGATACTTATGTGGCATCCTATACTGTTTGCATAGAGTGACTGACAAGTTACCAGCAGTGAGCCAGCATTGCTGGTCACATACACAGCGCTGTGCAAAGGTTTGGTTCTATCTGGTATATGTAGGGTGGGCCCCTAGAATTAAATTCCCTGGTGGGCCCAAGGTACCCCAGTCCGACACTGATAATAACCCATACCTAGTAATACCTTATCACCGTTAACCTGCCACTCAGCATATCCCATAAAAATACTTACAGGTGCTAACTGTACCTTGTCAGCACACAGATGCAATATTACATGTGGCCATGTAAAAGCCCAGGTTTTCCAGACATGGACAAGAAAACTTAGTGGCCTTCTGCGCAGGGCCGCTTCTGCCGCTTCAGTTGTCCCCCTTTCCACATCCCTAGAAGCTGCAACTCTGCAGCTTCTAGGGATGCACTGCCGTCAGACTCGGGGCCCTCGGTGACAGGAGAAGACGCCCCCACTCACACTGTAATCCTCTCCCCTGTACTGTACGGCATCCGCTGGGTTGACAGGCCCCACCCCCAGGCCAGGTCACAATGCTGTACAACAGAGAGCGTGTACGGCGCTGTGACGTGGCCTGGGGAAGGGGCCTGTCAGCCAGCGGATGCCGTACAGTACAGGGGAGAGGATTACAGTGTGGCGTCTTCTCCTGTCACCGAGGGAAAGGAGAAGCGGTGGATCCCGGTCCGGATGGAGAGGAGGGGAGCAGGTGGGGGCCCTCAGGTTTTCGCCGGGACTATCCTGATTCTGACGAGACAGCCCCGGCAAAACAATGTCCCGGGAGGCTCCGCCCCTTCCCACGGGAAGCCCTGCCCCCTGCCGAGCGCGAGTGATGTCATCCATGCAGAGCAGGGAGAGGAGTCCGTGGAGGGTCCATACTGGTGAGGCGAGTATGGCTTTTTTTTGTTTTAAATACAGATGAAGGGGCTAGTGGTATGATGATGAAGGGACAGGAGGAGGATGAAGGGAGTAGTATGATGATGGAAGGGCAGGAGGATGAGAGGGGTTGTACTATGATGATGGAAGGACAGGAGGAGGATGAAGGGAGAAGTAGTATGATGATGGAAGGGCAGGAGGATGGTGAAATGGGTCGTAGCATGATGATGGAGGGGGAAGGAGGATGAAGGGGGGGAGTAATATGTTGATGGAGGGGGAAGGAGGATGAAGGGGGGGGGAAGGAAGATGAAGGGGGCAGTAGTATGATGATGGAGAGGGAAGGAGGATGAAGGGGGAGTAGTATTATGATATGGGTAAGGTGGTCTCTGAGGCTAACAGTATTATTGAGTGTCTGAAGCTGCCAGTATTAGGCAGTCTGAGACCTATACTATTATGGGGTCTCTAACACTTGGCTCCCCATATGTCACCACCACTAAGACTGGCACTAATACATGTTAGGGTATGTTCACACTGAGTAAAACAGGCGGAATTCCAACGCAGAATCCCGCCTGTCTCACTGTCCCAGCCTGTCTCACTGTCCGCAGCCGCCGCTCTCCGCTCAAAGTAGTGACGTTACGGGCTATGGGACAGTGAGACAGGCGGGATTCTGCGGCGAAGAGTTCCACCGCAGAATTCCGCCTGTTTTACTCAGTGTGAACATACCCTTAGTGTATGCACTTCTGTTATATAGTTCTGTATGCACTGTTGGTATGTAAGCACCCTGATGAAGCGCGCATGCGCGCGAAATGGCAGTCATGTGTGTGATGCACCTGTGAGATGTGGCGTCTGACGTCCCAGATACATGTACCAATCCCATTTTTTAACCATGAATAAATAAAGAAATACCGCTACAGAACCGGTAAGTCCCTGCAGCTTTCTTCCTCTCAATTCATACACTGTTGGTATGTAGTCATATATGCAATGTTCACTGCTGGTATATAGTTGTGTTTGCGGGGGAAGGGGCGCAGTTTCAATTTTAGAACCCAGAATCGGCCCTGCGTCTGCGCTAGCTCAAGAGGGGGGCCTCTAGTGAAGGAGCTTGGCTTAACAAAGAACTCACATTACATCACAGCACATGATATGTGCTGGAACGCACTATACAGTGTAGGACATTGACAGGTCATACAAACTATCATGCCCCTGCCTCAGTGCAGGGGCCTGATCATTACTAACACACTAGACAGCATCTGGGTTGCTATGATTACCCCCCGCAGCCACACAATCGCTCACATGGCTCCAGAGAAACAGATCTCCGTCTGGATACCCCGTAGACCCTTAAGTGTCTATGGGGGTTTACTGCCCGGGGGGGAAGCTGCCCTCCGGGCAGCAGCAGTGGTGGGAGGCAATGTGCGGCATCAGGGGGCGGATCTCCCTCCAGATTCCCCATAGACGCTGCGGTCACACCGACCACAGCGTCTATGGGGTCAACTGCACTGGGGGAGCATAGCTCCTCTGCAGGCGGTGGCGGCGGGGGGAGGCAATGTGCGGCTGCCTCCTCCCGCCGATCCCCCATATTGGGGGAGGGGGGTTAAAAATTATGAGGGAGATTTATTAAAGGGTAAACTGGGTGTAAACTGCCCACAGCAACTACTCACAGCTCTTGTTTCTGGAGGCACTGCCAACTTGCACTGATCTCGGAGATCGTCATTCGCTTGTGTCCTTGCATGGTTCACTTGCTGCTGCAGCTGGTCTCTCTATGGGATCAAGATTTAGTCTAGTTCTACATCTGACCTGACCCGAGTGTTCATATGTTAAGTTTTTGCAGTGATTTAGCCAAAATCAGACAAAAATGGTGATTTTTTTACTGCAACTGCGTAAACTGAATCTTTTTACTGTGATTTGGAAAATCGTTGGAAAAAAAGAAAAGGAAAAAAAAACACAAACAAAAAAAAAAACCTTTGAAAACGCCCTGAAGACTTGTCATAGTAGGTCATGGCAATATTTCTTGAAAAGCCCTCACTAGCTGACCTGCCGTTGATCCTATCCCACCCACACTCTATGCAAAACCAGAAGCCTTATGGGAAATGTAGGCAGCATTATTAAAATCAAAGAACAAGGCATAGAAGAGAACCTCTACACTATTCTCTAATAATAGCCTATGCTGCACTGTATAAAAATCCTGGAGTGTTAACATGCCCAAAAAAGATTGTAAGACATAAATCTGCTACTGACTGATCCCACACTTTATTTTATTGTTACAGTAGATAAAGTAGCCGGATGCACAAAAAAAAAAACATGATCATGGTAACAGAGCTTTCAGCCATATAGGTCAGTGCACATATAAAATATGACCTTCCAACATCAGTGGAGGAGACTTCTCTACAGGCCTTAGGATTATACATCTGTGAAAGGTCAAGAAGTAAAGGCTATTTAAAGAAGTAAATCTTACTAAGAGATTAAGAAGCGCTGTGCTCCCTGCTCTGGTCACTAATAGATGAGCTGTAGTCCGTTCTCATACACTCTACCACCCGGGTTTGTATGAAAAACCTGAAGCCAAGATTGTTTATGGCTTCTCTGATGAGGTCAGAACACAGTATATACGATACATAAATTTATAAATAGTTTCACAATAAAAAAAAACTCTGCTGTGAGAATACTTAAGATGAGCGGTCCGTGTTTTATTACTACTATTCTGTATTCCCGATGTAAAACCTGTACATTGCTCCGGTTTTACCCGATTAAACTTCTAGTATCATGATTTCTAGCAATGATGTGAGGTTAGTTTGGTAACACCCAAGATGCAGAGCCAGATCTGTTATTCAGTGTATTCCAATAAGGCTAACAGTTGCTCAGTGTCTTATAGTGGAGTCTATCAGGTTCTGCCAAGGTATCAGTCATTTGGATGGGAAAATATAGCGTTGCATTTTATAGATTGTCCATCTATTGTGACGGAATCTGTAACAAAGGTTCCTGACAGAAGAACACAAAATAGGCTTCAGTTTTTTTCTGACCATAAATCAGAATTTTAAATTACAGACAGAAAAGGGACCAATTGATTTCAATGAGGTCATCCATTTTGAAAACAAATCTCTATTGTCAGAGAGGTCCCCTTTAGACTACCACAGATGCCCCTTACGGAAGATGTGCTAAAACCAAAAATGACAAATTGTGGGGACCTTATATGTAGTATTTTACTTAAAGGGCTACACATCACATTTACCAGGACTGGGTCAAAGCACCCATATGTCATGTTTTGACAATTTAGGAGGGGGGGGGGGAGGGAGTTATTATCCTTATGCCTGGGTCCAAAACAGCAAAAAGTTGGTGGCCAAAAAATAGAGACAAAAATGTGAGCTTTTACGATTTTACCATGCATTCTGTATGCCTGCTGGGTGGACATGGGTGGTGTGGCATAGTGCAGAGGAGGTGTACCTTCTTTCAGCACCCACCCAATTTACTATGATTTACACCTGCAAACAGCTTGGAGGCAGCCTCATAGGTGCCAGATTTATTAAGATGTGTGCATCTCTAAAAACCAGCACAGGACAAAGGGGTGAACATTTATATGAAGGGGTATTCTCATCCAAACTAATATAGTAAATCTCAGTGGACTTGTAAATATTTTTGCAAATATACTCAAAACTTGCCTCCTCTTCCTGATACGCTGCTCTTTTCCTCCCAGCGGCCTGCATCTCACCCCATGTGTCTTTGTTATAAAGTCTGAAAGCCTAATGCAGTAAAGCCTTCACCCATGCAGCTGACTCGGAGAACCAGACTTAATAACAAGCTTTTATTTCAGCCCAGACTTTTGCCTCACATTTGATCTAAAGAGAAATAAAACTCTTGCTGCAGCTTGGCTACATTTTCTAAGGCAGTGATTTCAAATTGGTGGCTCAGAGGGCTATGTGTGGCCCAAGCAATGTATAGGAAAGTACATTCATGTGACCTATGTACCTTGCTTGGCATAATGATCAGACACAAGCTTCTTGTTGTGGGAGTGCTGTGATGTTTTCCTATTTCTAAAAATGTTTCAAACCAAGGCGGGTACTCCAGTCTTAAAGGTGTATTCTCGGCCAGGGGTGGATTAACTTTACCATAGGCCCCGGGCTGTTCACCATGCCCGGGCCCCCCCACCCCCACCCCCACCCCACTGTAACAATGGCGGCACTAGCGTGTTGTTCATAGTATAAGATAGATAATATCATGATGCCCTCATCTGTGCAAAACGGCGGTAAAAAATTAGCAATTTTTTGCAAATCATGGCAGAAATGTAGCCAGGAGACAATACACCACTAAAAATATAAGTTTTTTTTGGGTGGCCATGGGCCCCCCAGGAGCTCAGGGCCCCAGGCCCCGAAAAGGACCCATTGTAATCTACTACTGTTCTCGTCTCAATTAACATAGTTATATCTGTAAGGCTTGTCAAGTTAAATATTTTTGCAAATACATTCATTTAGCAAACTTGTCTCCTTTTTCCCAATACAGTATGCTGCTCTTTCCCCTCCAGTTGTTGACAGCTAGTTGTCTAGGTTACAGACCACCACTCTGCTCCAAAAATAGTGGTATGTCAACAATGGGAGGGAAAGAGCAGCATACTGTATTGGGAAAAAGGAGACAAGTTTGCTAAATAAATGCATTTGCAAAAATATTTAACTTGACAAGCCCTACAGATATAACTATGTTAATTGAGACGAGAATACCCCTTTAAGACTGGAGTACCGATATGCTTGTCTTAATAAATCCCGCCTTGGTTTAAACAATTTTTAGAAATCAGAAAAAAATCACAGCACTCCCACAACAAGAAGCTTGTGTCTGATCATTATTCCAGGCAAGGTACATAGGTCACATGAATGTACTTTTCTATACATTGCTAGGGCCACACATAGCCTTCTGAGCCACCAATTTGAAATCACTGCCTTAGAAAATGTAGCCAAGCTGCAGACAGAGTTTTATTTCTCTTTAAATCAAATGTGAGGCAAAAGTCTGGGCTGAAATAAAAGCTTGTTATTAAGTCTGCTGGTTCTCCGAGTCGCATTACTGCATTAAGCTTTCAGACTTTATCACAAAGACACATGGGGTGAGATGCAGGCCTACACATACACGGAGACATTCACATGTGATAAAAAAAAAAAGTTTATAATGTATTACTTTAGTGGGATCTGATGAATTATTATTTATTCTCTTCTTTAAATGGGTTGGGGTCTGGGTGCTACGACCCCAACCAATCAATCGCTAGATGGAGCCAGGATGACTGCACATACTAAGCTCTCTCTCTACCAAGCTCTGCCTGTGACCAAGACAGACTCCTAATGCAAGTCTATAGGACTGCCTCATATTGTGTGCACACACAGTGTGGAGAGAAGCACTCTGCTGTGTGCTTCTCCCAAATCATTCTTGTTATGCTGCTTTTCCTAAAGCATTCTAGTTATGAGTGAGGGTATGAACCAATCAAAACTTTTGATACATCTCTACAACATGTACAAGAGTTGGGTGTGTGGTGCGAATCCGCACTGGACCAGAGATGGATGTGGCAGAGGTTGGATGCATGCTGGATAACCCATAATCCCGTATGTGGGCAAGTAGACTTAGAGAGTAGTCCAACAGCATACATTAGTTATCAAGTATCCACGCTTTATTTTGCATCAACAGTTACAGCAATGTAAAGTCTTTTTGCATTGCTGTACTTGTTGATATAAATGAAGCATGGACACTTGATCACTGTTACATGCAAGAAATCTGTTAATCTGTTCTTTCTGTGATTTAGCACAAATTGCCAGTGACTCCTGGCATAGAGTACAGAATAATGGAGAAGTTCAGACGGGGACATTTTTTTCCATGCAGGGAGCCGCGACTAGTCACGGACGGCTCTCTGCCTAGATGACTAGTTCATGGCTCTCCCCCTTCCTAACGCGCAGTATTAAACAACGTTTTACCGGGACATAAAGCTAGGGAGCCAGCAACCCCCACCATAATAGGGGACCCGTCTGCAAGGTCTGTGCAGCATCCCTGTGAGCCTAAACAGCACAAATGTGGTTCCCTTTAAGCACAGGGTTGTTCAACCCTTAACCATGATGCTGAATGCCAAAGATTCAGCTAGTGTTAATAAAAGGAATACAGTTAGAAAACTGCGTCCACAGGAAGTGGATACTCCAGTGTATTTCATCAGCCACAAGGGACAATACTGCTGGTCCAAATTTCCATTGTAAATACTGGTTAACCAAAGCAACATACACAAGGGGCGTTTTTACAGCAATCAAGGGGCTTTATTCTAGTGAGCTGTGTTTTTACAGAGCTCTACAATAATGGCTGTATTGGAGATTGTGCATCTGACAGTCAGGTGCCTGGTTGACATGACATGCTAGCCGAAAAAGCCTAGTGTGTTTAGCCGAAATGTTGCAAGGGGGTGAATAAAGCCACAGATTTTTTCACTTCAAAAGTGCTATCTCTATTGCTTATTTATTATACAGATGACATGCTGACACAAGTGCTGAATATGCATAAGCCCCCCTAGCCATCCCTAAAAAGCTCACTAAGGCTTGGTTCACACAATACGTTTTTGCAATCCGTTTTTCTTTAATCAGTTAAAAAAAACATTTGTGTGCATCTGTTTTGATCTGTTCTTCCATTGACGTTTCTTCCAGAGCCAGCTCCACTCTTGTCTCCAGCTTGGGCGGGGTTTTGCTGCACAGTTCCATTGAAGTGAATGGAGCTTAATTGCAAACCGCACCTGAACTGAAGACAAGAGTTGTGTTGTCTCTGAAAGTGGCCATGTTATTGTAGCACTGGATAACCCCTTTAAGTTACACAAAAATGTGTTTTTTGTGTACGTAAAAAAATGAATGCGTTTTGATCCCTTTTATAATAATGGAAGTTAAAGGCGTAGTGCGGCGTTTCAAAATTATTCACTAAATAACACACATTACAAAGTTATACAACTTTGTAATGTATATTATGTTAGTGAATGGCCCCCTTCCCAGTGTTCCCCCCCCCACCCACGCTAGACCTGGAAGTGTGATGCACTATACTCACCTGATTCGTGTTGACCCCCGTCCGCCTTCTTGGGACAATGATGTCATCTTCGGGAGGCCAGCCGAACCGCTCTGACCGTCACTCATGCCGGCCCCCCTATGTGCCGCGTCATTAGCTGCTCAGCCGCGATTGGCTAAGCATAACTGTGCTGGGGTTGGGGGGGGGGGGGGGGGGGGGGGGGAACACCGGGAAGGGGGGCATTCACTAACATACAATTCATTACAAAGTTGTATAACTTTGTAATGTGTTATTTAGCGAATAATTTTGAAAGCCGCACTACCCCTTTAATGAAAGAACGGATCAAAACGGATGCAAACAAATGCATCCATTTTTCCCCATGCGCTTTTTTGGCAAAAATGGATAAAAACAAAACAAAAACACACACACATTGCAAAAACATAGCGTGAACCCAGCCTTATCAAAATCTAGTGACATTCACCTTCTCTAGAGAAGAGAAGCTGTGGGGGAGAAGCAGATTATATACACACTCTGAATAGTAAAAGGTCAGGATTAGGTGTGAGCAAATAAATGTGTCTGTTTTGTGAGTTGCTGGACATTAGTAAAATCAATATCGTCCATATTTATACATTTGCCAAAAGCGATTTACAAAGCTGGTGTATTCATTCATCGATGCATTTTGATGTGCAGCGAATCAGTAAAGAACAAATCCAGTGAAAATTCTCATGTCCTGCCGAGAACTTTACTTCATGCTGAATATTATAATATATATTATTATCAGTCATGTGATAAGATTTCCCAGTCACAGGTTTTACCTGTTTATACTGCATTTAGCCTCTTCCTGCTGCTATATAACACATCAACTTAACACAATGTCTTTGCAACAATCACATCAACATGAAGATGGGGCACAGACCACCCTTGTGCTTACATGCAGTACATTCACCACCAGCCGAAGAAATGATCGGCTGATCGTTGCCTTTTAAAATGTTGAAAAATCATCATTGCTCCCTGCTGCAGTTGCTGGAACTTCTGAGCTGGTCTCTGAAGTGACAGGCTGTTCAGCCAATCACTGGCCCCGACAGTCTCGTCTCAGCCTGAGATTGGCGAGCAGCACTCTCCAGTCAGAGACAGTCTTCGAAGTTCCAGCTGCCAGGAGCAGGCAGAAGCTAGACTACGAGGGAGCGTGGTCAGGTAAGTATAAAGTTTGACACTAAAGACAAGGGCTAACCAGACATCACTAAGAATGTTTCACGATTATTGAGCTGTGTAATTCCGTATCAGCGCTCACTTATCCGGAATAGCAGGCTGTGTAATAAGGCTCAACATTGTGTGCCATCACTGCTGCCAGCCCTCTCTTCTATCTGTATCGGTCATGACGGTGAGCTTCTGGATCAGCAGCAAGATCGTCTGTTAAGTTTGGGTCTCTATGCATACAGAGACAATGAGACCCTAATGCGTGGGACCCCTATTGGATCCATCTTAATGCATCTCCATATCTATATCCATATCCATGGAGACCTTAACTTCCAGATTAAGGGTATGTGCACACTACAGAAGCCGGGCGGATAACCAGCCACTTAACCCTCTGCCCGTGCCATAGACTCTATTCTATTCACAACGGGTTATCCGCCCAAATTCCGTAGTGTGTACATACCCTAAGAGAGGATCTTGCTTCTGATTCTGAAGCAGGCTGTCGTGACAGACACACTTGAATTCAAGCTCTATATCAGCATACTAGTAGATTGATATGCCAACGTATACTACCAGGAACCGGAACCATGCCCAAATATGTTAATGGTTCAAAAGTAGTCTACAAATTCCTTCACTGTTACCTTATTTCTGAGTGAATACGATAATTTTGTAGGACTGATATGTAGGTTTTTTGTCAAAATGCTACATGCAAATTCACAGAAAATGTCACCCTTTGCATTGCAGGCCTAGGGCACACACGCTCTAGGCCATGCCAATTTTTCACAGGGCTGCAAGTTTAAAAGTTTTTTAGGACAATAACTGCATCACACTCCATTTTGCAATAATGTTCCTGCCCATCTATTTAGTGAACAGTACAAATAGTGAACCAAATAGTAAAAGCTATATATCCCCAGTATGGGGCATGGCATGAAGTACTAACCCACACCATTTACTGCAATTCAGTCCAATTTGTACCCTATATTTCCAATCCAATCTACACTAGTGGGCAAATCCCAAATCAGTACAACTGGCCATAACAGGCATCTGCAATACTGTTAACATGGACTCTAACAGATCTTTTTAAAAATGGCATAAAAAAAAAATTATATTTTAATTACTTTAGATGGGAAAATTAGGGTAAAAATTAAACTACAGTCAATGGTGGTGGTTTAGGAATGTTTACACACCTACCTATTCAAACAGGTTTGAATCTGTATGATGTGACAGGTTGCAGTACTAGGCACAGCCACGTACAGTATACAGTCAGGGGACAGGACAGTCACTTTAAATTTCCTTCTCAAAATCAAGAGCTACTAGCATTCAGATGTTAGAACCAGGGGACACTTCGCCATTGCACAAGCCCTGGTTCTAACATCTTCTTTTTCTTCTTCTTCTGTTTCTTTGCTGAAGCCCTGGAGAAGAAGCGTAGAATAACTTAGCCCTTCCCTAAATCAATGGGCAGCCCCATAATACATGGTGGTGTCAAGCAGTAGCGGATTATAATAGATCTGTTTTGGGCGGTAGCCCGGGGCCTAGAACTCCTGGGAGGTCCCATGGCCACCCAAAATGACAATACTTTCAGTGGTGTTTGGTCTCCTGGCTACAGTTTTCCCATGATTTGCAAGAATTTTATTTTTATTTTTTTTTAATGCTTTACCGCAATTTGCACAAATGAGGGCAAAACTGCAGCCAGGAGACAATACAGTAACATACTGAAGGACCTTATGTGAATATGATGTCACCACAGGTCCATCATGAGCTGCATCAGCAGGAGGGCTGCTCTAGGTCCTGTTACACCAGCCTCCTTGTCAGGTGACTCTGCTTGCTCCGCTTATCTTCTCTAGTGACATGACTCATTCACTCACTGAGTCCACGGCAGCAGGAGAGAGGGTATGAGGGGAGGGGGGAGGCTGCCTATGTTTCCGAGTCAGTCGGAGGGAAGATAAGCAAGTGAGATGTGACAAGTGATGGCTTGCAGTTGTTCAGCCAATAGGAGCTGAGCAAGCTGAGTCACCTGACAAGGCAGGGGAGGGGGGAGGCTAGTGTAACAGGAGAAGGAGCTGAGAGAAGAGCTTGGTGACAGTCATTAGGTCTGTGTGAGTTAGGACACTTCCTGGTAGGGGGTGAAGGGGGGAAAAGACAGGGAAGGGAGGCAGATAGGTGATTGAAGCACATTACAGAGTTATATAACTTTGTAATGTGCTTCAATTACTGGGAAAAAGTTTTTCATGGCACTTGTCCTTTAAAGTACAGGTATGTGGAAAAGGGACAGGGAGGACAAGCAATGAAAAAGAGGGACACAGGGGGTGCAAGAGAATACTGGGTGACCAGTCTAGGGTGGGAAAAGAAGGATACTGGTTGACAATGGCACCCTTGTTAAAGGTATTTAGGCACCAAATTTAAAATGAAAGTAATTTAGAAAAGCACAGTGCTGCCTGATAATTATTATTTTCCATAAAACTTTACAGGTACATTGTAAATACAACACTATCTATCCCATACTATTAACACCACTCTACTGCTGCCATAAGGCCCTATTCCACGGGCTACTGACAGGAGTAAACGAGCGCTATTAGTGCTGCTGCCGCGAGCGAGTATGGGGGGGGGGGGGGGGGGGGGGGGGGACGAGGCTGCGGGGGGCTGCCCGGGGGAATCGCTGATCGTCCGGGCAGCCCATAGGATACAGCAGCATCTGCTGCCGATGCTCCTATTCCATGGAGCGCCGGCAGCAGATCGTTGCTGTATCAGTCGTTTGTTTTTCAACATGTTGAAAAACAAACGACATGAACGATCAGCCGACATGAACGATGTCGGCTGATCGTTGCTGTCAATTCCACGGGGCGATTATCGGCCGTAACGGCTGACATCGGCCAAATACGGCCGATAATCACTCTTTGGAATACTAACCATAGTCTATGGTAAAATTAATCTGCCCCTAGTGTCAAGCCCTGGAGAAAGAAAATGATAATACTGGGTTCTCATTCTGGTTAATAAGAGGGATTCCCTCTAGGACTATGTATACCTTAAAGAGGTAGTGTGGTGTAAAGCATTATTTCACTAAATAACACACATTACAAAGTTATACAACTTTATAATGTGTGTTATTTAAGTGAATGGCCCCCTTCCCCGTGTTTCCGTCCCCCCATGCTAGAGCCGGAAGTGTAATACTGTATACTTACGGTATCACTGTCGTACCCCGGCCATCTTGGGACGATCACGTCATCTTCAGGAAGACCAACCGGACCGCACCACCCTCCCTAATGCCGGCCCCCCTTCAGCGCGTCATCAGCTGATCAGCCGCGATTGGCTGAGCATAGTTATGCTTCACACCGCACTACCCTTGATACCCATGATAATGGTCATAATGCACTAACGTTTGCTTCTTTTTATATTTTGGCTAATTTACAAAGAATTTGGTTAATTGTGAAATTAAAGGACAGAGGCAGCAGATGTGGTGGCAGGCAACCCCTGACCGACAAACAAGTTTCCCAATAGAAGGTTATGCTCTTGAGCTCTTTGGCAGCATTAAAGCAGATCAGTCAGACTATGATGGCCTATGCAAAAAAAAAAAAAAAAAAAAAAAAAAAAAAAAAAAAAAAAAAAAAAAAGGAAACAGCAACATTCAGAGCATACACCAGGCCCATACCTAGGAGTCTGATGTATTCTTGACATTTGGGCACATCCTGCCTTATGACAGTGATCGACAGGCTATTGTGTCTGCAGACATCGATCACCAATAAGAGGGTGAAGGCAAAGGTGAGCGCTGCCTCTAGAATACATCTGACTATTCTTCGATTGCTCCAATTAGCCAAAATGCACTGTTATGAGCCATGTATCCCTATCACAATGCTATGCCACCATTATTAGGGGAAATACATGATAGCAAATCTGCTTTTTTTAAATGTCTTTAACACCTTCGATATACAGTATGAAGGATATTTATTCCACTGTTACCAATTATTTCTACCTATAGCTATATACTGCAATCTTCCAAAATACCTAAACAGCTGTGGATTTGCATTTGTTATTCTGCGGGTAAGAAAAAGCTGTTGGATTGTACCTTTTATTTTTTTATGTACATCTTGTTCAGGTGGTTTTTAACAGAATTTATTGACCTTGTATTGTATAGGACACACTTGTAAGCATGCTCTGTGAACTCTGGTTGCTCTGTGAACATGGTGCACAGTAGAATTGTTTCAGTTGCCCCAACCAATCAGATTCCACCTTTCATTCCTCACAGATTCTTTGAAAAATGAAAGATGGAATCTGATTGGTTGCTAGGGCCAACTGAGACAATTCTACTGTACACCATGTTTGATAAATCTCCCCCCCTGTGCAAAAGTCAATCTACAGGGAAAGGGAGGATGAGCGGTGAGGGTCATCTATTGAAAACTATCTACTGGAGTCACCTTTCACTGTACAGATCACTTTTCAACAGCTATTTCCTTATTATCACAGACAGGACAGGAAGTCTCACCTTCGTTTTAAGCCTAGCGGCCAGAAGAAATTATTATTGTACATTATATTGTAAATTGTGTAATATAGATAGTAAAGCTGAAACATAAAAACTTAAAAACTTGAGTTATTTTCTGATGACATGTTCTCATCAGACACACAGGCTGAGACACAAGTCTAAAGCTTCACATGGCTTTGAGATTAGAGGGGCGTATGAAATGTCGCTCATCATAAACGCCCCCTAAATCTTTCCTTTATATCTCCTATTTCTCTTTAATCTTGGTCTCGCTCCTTGTCTGCTGTAGAAAATCTGCATTACTTCTGCAATGTGTGTTCCTAGCCTATATTCACATACACTATATATGCTGCAGATTCTCACAGACTATATATACACGGCAGTACATGGGAACATACCTGTAAAGTGACTCTGTACCCACAATCTGCCCACCCCAAACCGCTTGTACCTTCAGATAGCTGCTTTTAGTCAAAGATCTGTCCTGGGGTCCGTTCGGCAGGTGATGCAGTTATTGTCCTAAAAAACAACTTTTAAACTTGCAGCCCTGTGTCAAACTGGCGTGGCCCAGAGTGTCTGTGCATTAGGCTGGCACAACCTCTGTCCCTCCTCATCATTAGGAATGCTCCAGGCAGATTTTTTACTATTCATCAGCTGTGTGAACACTGCACATGGGCCGGATCGTTAAGGCAACTGTGCAGTATTCACTGCAGAGGAATAGGAAAAATCCTGCAGGTGGCATTCCTAATGATGAAGAGGGGGGGGGGGGAGGGACGGAGGGATGGTGCAAGGTTAGGGCACAGATACTCTAGGCCACGGCAGTTTGGCACAGGGCTGCAAGTTTAAAAGTTGTTTTTTTAGGACAATAACTGCATCACCTGCAAAGTGGACCCCAGGACAGATCTTGGATTAAAAGCAACTATCTGATAGTACAAGTGGTTTGGGGGGGACGGATTGTGGGTACAGAGTCACTTTAATGGGTTTACAGAATGTTTGCAGATTTCACCTACTGCAATGCATGGCGTAGATTTCATGGCAAAATACACAAGCAAAACGTGCAGATCACGTAGCAGATTTACAGTAGAGAAATCTGCTGTGTGTGGACATGCTTTTATACAGCAAAAAAAAAAAAGAAAATACTGAGAGAGTGTCAGGGGGTCTTCATAAACATGGCAGCCTTCATTTTATTAATAAGTGTACACCAATAATTAGTAGCTTCTAGTATCAGATAAAGAACAGACCAGACAGACTGATGTCTAGTCTGCAATTGTTTCAATGTTCCAATTACTTCACCATAACACATCTATATTAGCCAAGACAATGTCATAAATACCTCAACCATCTGTATATATTCAGGCCTTTTATCTCTGGCACCTCTATCACTCACCATAAGCCATGAAAGTCAATTAAAGACTATGGTCACCACTCCAGTGATGCATCTTTCCTAAGGTGGCAGGCGCCATGATATCAGTATAGCGTTCATGAAAAACTACATACAGTAGTATCATCACTTATTGTACGTGCTTTCCAAGATGGTAGGATAAAGAAGGTACATGTAAGCGAGTGGTGATGAGTGCAAAATGTCAGCACAAAATACCTATTCTTAATAAATACATCTACATAAATGCAACAAGCGTCTAGCCTTGAGGACCATTAGTGTATATTTTAGCTTTTTTTTTTAACCTTTAGGGGTATAGAAAAGATATTGTCTAGCCTTGAGGACCATAAGTGTATATTTTAGTTTTCTTGTTCACTTTCAGGGGTATATAAAAGATATTGCTTAGCCTTGGCAGTCTCTCCTATTTTTTCTTAGCAGTTGAACTCTCTTTACTTTCTTTTTTTCAAGCCTTGTGCAAAGTAACAATGAAGCACTAACCATAGCAACCAACGTGATTTCGGCTTTCATTTCTAAAAAGGCCTCAGAAAGCTTTAAAGTAAACTAGGAGAATCTAACCTGCTGATATGACTCTATACCACAAGGTCTGTTTGTTACCTTCATCCTCACCATCCTTTCAGTACTATTAGGAGTTTAATCTTCATGCCAGTTAGGTGTTTTGGTGCTCGGGGGCAGGATTTCTCCCCCAAAATGCACCACTTCACCCCTGGCTGGCCTGCCCTTTCTGATAAATATCAGCTGAGCAGGGCCAGCTGGGGTGGATCGGTGCACTGCGGGCGGTAGTCCTGCCCCCCGTGGACCAAAACGGCATAAAGATTAAACTTCTAATAGCATGAAAACAGTCATGAGGATGAATGTAATTTATATTTTTGATATCTCTAACATTGTTGGCGTGCAAGTTGATTTCCTATAGTCTTTGTCACTGATTGTATCTGATGTAAGTAAGAAGCTTACCTTCATCCTTGGCGCCCCGTGCGCTATAAGGACCTATCAGCAGGTTCAAATTTTTTTTGGTTGCTATGGGCAACTGCTCCACTTTTTCTTTGCACAAGGTTTGATTAACCCTCCCCTATATGTTCAGCCGTAGCCCCGGAATGGCCATACTAGGGTTTTCCAAAGAATAAACCTAATGACATATCCATAGAAGACCTATTAAAAAGTACCTTTCATCATAATAAAAATTTTGACCTTTAGAGACATGCCAAAAGTTTTAATTGGTCCAGGTCTGAGTTTGCAGACTCGTACCACTAGTGAGAACAAGTCGGGAGAGGACCAGGCTGCAGGGCGTCTGCTCCCTGCTCTGTGTCAGGAAAAAAAAAGTTGAGTTCCATAGACTTAGGGCCCTATTCCACCGGACGATTATCGTTCAGATTATTGTTAAATCGTTCGAATCTAAACAACAATCGTTCGGTTGAAATGCAGTTAACGATTAACGACCGAACGAGAAATCGTTGATCGCTTTATAAGACCTGGACCTATTTTTATCGTTGCTCGTTCGCAAAACGTTCGCATTGAATAAGACATCGTTCGGTCGTTTGCAATAGATACGAACGCAATAGTGAATAAATAGCGAAGTAAAACGATCGCAATTACGATCATAAGTAACGATTATTGTTCCATGGAAATGACTGAACGTTTTCAGGTCTTTCGCAATAGCGGTCGTTTGAGATCGTTAATCGTTAAAGATTATGCAAACGATAATCGTCCAGTGGAATAGGGCCTTTACATCAGGAGCCTGATTCATCATGTGACACAGAGGCGGGAGAGGCTCCTATCCCCGCTTGCAGTCTTCTGGCTCATTCTCCCAAAAGTTTTCTTTTTTATAATGACAGGTACATTTTAAGTATCTGATCAGTGGGGTCTCACCACTGGCACCACTTAATTTTAAAAACTGGGTTTCCTGGCCACTTGCGTGAATGGAGTGACAGTGCAATGCATGTGTGCTGGTGCTCTGTTCACTCTCTGTAGGATCGATGGAGAATCCAGGCTAAAGTGCTCGGCTGCCTTCAGCACTCCCAGTGAGTAAACAGAGCACCAGCACCTTGTCCCCAGCTCTTCTGAATGGTTGGTGTCCCAGCAGGTGGATCCCTACTGTGCAGATTGGTCAGTCCTGTGGATAGAAGATAAGATGTAATCTTAGGTACACTACATAGGTGCATAGCTTCCATGAACTTTGTGCTCCTGGTCTAATACAGGTCTATGAAGAGTGCAACTAAGGAGCATTGTGGAGTCCCAAGTCTCTATAGTTCCCACTGGATTTAATGGATGGAAGAGAATGCCTGTGATGGCTCTGTACAAGATCTGGTCCTAGTGCAGAACCTTCATATAAAGTAGCAGCCTGTATTCTTTTATAACTTCTACTACACTTTGTTAGAAGATCTCTGCTTGCTGTCATTAACTGGAAACATCTAATTATTATTATTATTCACAACCAGAAGTTGAAGACAGTTACAATCCTGATACTTCATACATCTGCCACAATGTACCCAGTGCTGCCAACCCACTAAGTCCTACAATATGGAACAAACTAAATGGAAAAGCCCCAGGACTGATAACCTGATAGGTATTACTAATAAGAACAGGTAATAACCCCCCTTCAGCAGATCCATGATGGGGGTGATCACCCTGTCAGTGTATATAGGATCTGCCATTACCCTCTTTCCCTGTCACTACTCTCATGCCAGCAGGTGCCTGTATTTATTCAGCAGGGCAGATCCCCGTACACACAGGTGACTAGGCGTGCGGCCATTGTTGTGTACAGCCATGCTCCATGCCGGGACCAGTATGACAGCTCCCCTCCCTCTCCGCCCCTCCCGGTGACGCATCACTCACTGAAGTAGAGCCGGTACTCCAGGCTGTTGGCCTTGGCCCTCTGCTCGATGCTGTAGGACATGCTGCCGATCCTTTGTCGTCTGCTCGGGCCTGATGTTACACTCAGTAAGGACAGGCCGGGCGGTGCGCAGCTACCATATCCCCGCACGCACCTTCCCGGCTCTTATTCCATTGGCTGCATAGGTTGTGGGCGGGGCTTCGACAAGCCTCCTGTCAAAAGAGAATTGTTTATAGCGCACACCCCCTGCTCTGAAAGCCAATGGGCGCCAGCTATGGGGAATGGGCGTGGTCTGGAATAGGCAATGAATGAAAGATTAGTGACGTCCTTAGCGCACTGCCCGGATCCCGCCCTCTGCCTGACGTCCTGCTCTAGTGCGGTCGCCACGTGGAGATAGCATGGTGGGCGGTCACCAGTGTCCACACAGCACAGGTTACTATAGCACTCACTTACCTGCTCCCAGGTAAACCACCTCTGCCCCTAGTGGTCAGGGCCGGTACTAGGAATCATATGTCCGTAAAGGTAATAACATTTCCCATTGTGGCCCTAGTGTTCACAACCAGCGTGAGGAGAGAAACGTCCCAGTTCCTATAACCGTGTATGCAGCATCTGTGTGCGGTACCGCAGCCTTGTGGCTTGCAGTGCAGAATACCATATACAGCAGGGTGTAAAGCTGCAGAGGTCAAAGCTGCAACTGGACCCATACATCAGGAGGACACAGAAGCCCTTCACTGGTTAAAGGGGTTGTCCAGCGAAATTTTTTTTTTTTTTTTTTATTAAATCAACTGGTGTCAGAAAGTTATAAAAAATTGTAATTTAATTCTATTAAAAATAGCAAGTCTTCCCATACTTATTAGCTGCCATATACAGGGGCGGATTAACTTTATCATAGGCCCCGGGCTGTTCACCAAGCTTGGACCCCCCTACCCCGCTGTAACTATGGCAGCACTAGCGTGGTGTTCATAGGAGGGGATACATAATATAATATCACAATGTCCTGATTAGTGCAAAACTGCGGTAAAAAAGCAGCGATTGTTTTGCAAATCATGAAACAAACAGAAGTAATGGACATGCACAACTCAATGTAAATAATGGGTGCTAAATGGTAAGCATATAGACCAATATAACTATATCAAAAAAACAGCTATGCCAAATTCAGAAACCATAGCACACCAAATAAGGTAATGAGTAAAAGTACTTTATTATAACAGGTACAATATTAGATATTACTGATCCCACAAACTTAAAAACAATTAAAATGTATAGCCCACAAGGGGGTACCCGGTACAGTACCAACCACAATGACACCCCAATCTAAGTATGTCACACACCCTGTACAAGTAAAGTGCACGTGCAATACGTGAGTGATCTATAACAAATCTAATTGGCACCAGCAATCCACAATATCAATAAATATATGCACTGAAAGAGGTGTCACCTAATAAATAGGGAAACTGTATTTGAGAACAACCAATTGCAAATCAGTTCAAGTGATAAAAGGTATAAGCTCTATAAGCATTGTCACCTAGTAAATAAGAAATCGTGTACAAAGACAGTAAAGTCAAAATCAGATAAAGATAGTAAGATACCACCATAAATAACAAGCAACAGGGTGGTGATGGGGTGTCAAGGAAAAGAGCCCCACGCGTTCCGTCCGCCCAACCGGACTTTCTCAGGGACTTAGAGTCAGATAGACGCGCCATGTGACCGCATTGAACTGGACATGCGTATTAATGCATGGGTCACGCTATCGGCGCTATCTTGGAGACAGCATGAATACATATGCTCTTTATAACCATAATGTAGTGTGTTTCATTGCAATATATCCAATACAATTATGTGAAACTCGTTTTCGATGGTTGTTGCAAATACAATGTTTTACAGCGATCATGTGACTTTATGTCAGCTTATCTCGGTCATGTGACTTAGAGTCAGACAGACGTGGTCACGTGACCGCAATGAACCGGACATGCGCACTGACGCATTGGTCACGCATTGGTCATCTTGGAGCCAGCATGGAGCAATGGGCAGCTCCCGATACACAGGTATTAACAATTATTTGTATGATTTATTTAATCATTTGATATTTCTGTATAAATAACGGTCCCTAACCTTTGTACAGTACCCCTGAGGAAGTCCGGTTGGGCAGACGGACCGCGTGGGGCTCTTTTCCTTGACACCCCATCACCACCCTGTTGCTTGTTATTTATGGTGGTATCTTACTATCTTTATCTGATTTTGACTTTACTGTCTTTGTACACGATTTCTTATTTACTAGGTGACAGTGCTTATAGAGCTTATACCTTTTATCACTTGAACTGATTTGCAATTGGTTGTTCTCAAATACAGTTTCCCTATTTATTAGGTGACACCTCTTTCAGTGCATATATTTATTGATATTGTGGATTGCTGGTGCCAATTAGATTTGTTATAGATCACTCACGTATTGCACGTGCACTTTACTTGTACAGGGTGTGTGACATACTTAGATTGGGCTGTCATTGTGGGTGGTAATATACCGGGTACCCCCTTGTGGGCTATACATTTTAATTGTTTTTAAGTTTGTGGGATCAGTAATATCTAATATTGTACCTGTTATAATAAAGTACTTTTACTCATTACATTATTTGGTGTGCTATGGTTTCTGAATTTGGCATAGCTGTTTTTTTTATATAGTTATTTTGCAAATCATGGCAGAACTGTAGCCAGGATACAATACACCACTTAAATTATGTATTTTTGGCTGCCCGCCCCGGAAGATGATGGGAGTGCGCGCTCTGCCGGGAGAGGAGCTGCTGGGACCGGCAGACAGGTGAGTTACTGGTTTATTGTTTTTCTGGTCGGGCCACACAAATGGGAGGATTGGCTAATATGTGGGGCGCTATATGGGGGGGTTGTATACTATGTGGGGCACTATATGGGGGATTGGCCACTATATGGGGGGATTGGCTACTATGTGGGCTCTATGTGGGGGATTGGCTACTATGTGGGGCACTATATGGGGGATTGGCTACTATGTGGGGGCATTGGATACTATCTGAGGCACTATATGGGGGATTGGATAATATGTGGGGCACTATATGGGGGCATTGGCTACTATGTGGGGGCATTGGATACTATGTGGGGCACTATATGGGGGATTGGATAATATGTGGGGCACTATATGGGGGATTGGATAATATGTGGGGCACTATATGGGGGCATTTGCTACTATGTGGGGCACTATATGGGGGCATTGGCTACTATGTGGGGCACTATATGGGGGATTGGCTACTATGTGGGGCACTATATGGGGGCATTGGCTACTATGTGGGGCACTATATGGGGGATTGGCTACTATGTGGGGCACTATATGGGGGATTGGCTACTATGTGGGGCACTATATGGGGGCATTGGCTACTATGTGGGGCACTTTATGGGGGATTGGCTACTATGTGGGGCACTATATGGGGGCATTGGCTACTATGTGGGGCACTATATGGGGGATTGGCTACTATGTGGGCACTATATGGGGGATTGGCTACTATGTGGGGCATAAATGGGGGCATTGGCTAATATGTGGGCACTATATGGGGCATTGGCTACTATGTGGGGCACTATATGGAGGGATTGGCTACTATGTGGGGCACTATATGGGGGATTGGCTACTATGTGGGGCACTATATGGGGGCATTGGCTACTATGTGGGGCACTATATGGGGGCATAGGCTCCTATGTGGGGCACTATATGGGGGCATTGGCTACTATGTGGGGCACTATATGGGGCATTGGATACTATGTGGGGCACTATATGGGGCATTGGATACTATGTGGGGGATTGGATACTATGTGTGGCACTATTGGGGGGATTGGATACTATGTGGGGCACTATAATGGGGGATTGGATACTATATAGGGCATTTTGGGGGGGATTGGATACCGTATAGGGCACTATTCAGTCCGCAGCATGTGGTGACTGTAGGGGAGTAGCTATGGAGGGTTGCTATGGGGGCGTGGCTATGGAGGGTCGCTATGGGGCGTGGCTATGGAGGGTCGCTATGGGGGCGTGGCTATGGGGACCGCTGCGCACATGTCCCTCTTTGCAAAAGTTGGGAGGTATGCTATTATAATCTGCTACTGGCTATATGTCCTGCAGGAAACGTTTTATTTTCAGTCTGACACAGTGCTCTCTGCTGACATCTCTGGCTGGTTTTCTATGGGGATTTGTTGCTGCTCTGGACAGTTCCTGTCTCAGCCAGAGATGTCAGCAGAGAGCACTGTGTCAGACTGGAGAGAATACACCACTTCCTGCAGGACATACCTTTACCTTATGCACAGGCCTGTATTTAGAGTTCATGCTGCCCTAGGCACTTTGCATGCTGAGGCACCCCCACCCCCCCGGCACTGGCAGGTTACATGCATGGTATATACCCTGGCACTTGGGTGGCGCTCTGCTTGATACCCGCTCTTCTCATCAAACAGACATGATGGAGGAAGGAAGGAGGCCGGGAACGTCTTAGTTTGGGGACCGCTTCAGTCCAATGTCTGACTGGGGTACCTGGGGCCCACCAGAGGAAATGATCCTTGGAGCCCACCAATATAGAACCAGTGAGACACAACATGCTGACCCGCTCCTCTCCTGGATTCATCTGTATCTGTGACAAATCCCTCCATTTATACAGCTCTCAGGGTATGCTGGGAGTTGTAGTCTCTGAGAGGACAACCCTGTAATAAATCACTGTGTGCAGAGTCTCCTGGTGGCTGCAATCTGTGGGTGACAACCATCAGCCCTGAAGGTCCAGCAATACATCTGTCTACAGCCGCAGTTATCAGAGGATTGTACTACTTTACTACAACTCCCAGCATACCCTGAGGGCTGCAGACTGTCAGTACATGCTGGGAGTTGTAGTTGGGTCCTAGGTGCATTATACACTGGATGCTTTGTGGGAGATCAGAATACAGAGATCTGTGGGGGCACAGTGCAGGGAAGTGACCCCAGAACATCACAAATAGAGGATAGGGGGAGATGATTTTGTTCTATGCCCTATTAGTGCTGGAAAAGGGGGAAAAGCTGAGGTTCAGGGGGAGAGGCTAGGGGGCAGGGGGAGAGGCTGGGGGGCAGGGGAGAAGCTGGGGTTCAGGGGGAGGGGCTGGGGGGCAGGGGAGAAGCTGGGGGGCAGGGGGAGAGGCTGGGGTTCAGGGGAGACACTCCGTGCGGCTGGATGGAGTCCCGGCCGGAGTGTATACTACGAGGGAGATTTATGAAAGGATGAAATATACACCTGGTGTAAACTGCCCACAGCAACCAATCACAGCTCCTCTTATATTTTACCAGAGCTGAATGCTGAGCTGTGATTGGTTGCTGTGGAAAGTTTACACCAGGTGTGTATTTACACCCTTTCATAAATCTCCCCCTATGTGTACACAGTCTGGCCGGGATTCCATTTATTCACATAGAACGTATCTTTTGCATTCATTCATGAAAAAGATACGTTGTGTGAACATGGCCTAAGGCCTCATTCAGTGATTTTCATATACGTGCGTCACACAAAATGACAATACAGGTGACACGAGATCCCTTTTTTACACAGATTCAATGGATATGGCATGTGTGGAATCAGGGAAAACCCTTGGATTCCATAGACTTCTATACGGGAAACTGTGCTGTGATCACACCACCAATTATTATAGGCAGTGGCGGATTAAAAGTACCCTGGGCCCCGGGCTGTCCACCCAACCTGGGCCCCCCCCCCAGTCAATTCGCCCACATTATAATCCACTACTGCCCCCCTCCCCCCCCCCAATGCTGCCCCAATAAACATTGCCTGCCTCCCCTCCCCGCTGGCCCCAATAAACATAATGTTCGGTCCCTTGCTGCTACCCCCAGTAAGCATTGCCCACCCCACCTCCACTGCCCCCAATAAACATATTGCCACTTGTTCCCCCGCTGTTGCCCCCAATAAACATATTGCCACCTCACCTGGTCCCCTGATGTTGCCCCCCCCCCCCCCAAGGTCAAAGCAGCACAGAGGATGTCAGGAGAGGAGGGTGCTGATCTTATAGGGGAGGCCGCAGGTTCCCACAGCACAGAGGATGTCAGGAGAGGAGGGTGCTGATCTTATAGGAGAGGTCACAGCAGCACAGAGGATGTCAGGAGAGGAGGGTGCTGGTCTATAGGGGAGGTCACAGCAGCACAGAGGATGTCAGGAGAAGAAGGTGCTGATCTATAGGAGAGGTCAGAGCAGCACAGAGGATGTCAGGAGAGCAGGGTGTTGATCTTATAGGGGAGGTCCCAGCAGCACAGAGGATGTCAGGAGAGGAGGATGCTGATCTATAGGGGAGGTCCCAGCAGCACAGAGGATGTCAGGAGAAGAGGGTGCTGGTCTTATAGGGGAGGTTGCAGCGCCCAGCAGCACAGAGGATGTCAGGAGAGGAGGGTGCTGATCTATAGGGGAGGTCCCAGCAGCACAGAGGATGTCAGGAGAGGAGGCTGCTAATCCTATAGGAGATGGTCCCACTTTATAGATGGTCTCCCTCTTCCCCCCCTTATAGATGGTCCCCCTCTTTCCCCCCTTATAGATGGTCCCCCTCTTTCGCCCCTTATAGATGGTCCCCCTCTTTCCCCCCTTATAGATGGTCCCTCTTTCCCCCCTCTATAGATGGTCCCCCTCTTTCCCCCCTTATAGATGGTCCCCCTCTTTCCCCCCTTATAGATGGTCCCCCTCTTTCCCCCCTTATAGATGGTCCCCCTCTTTCCCCCCTTATAGGTGATCCCCCTCTGCCCCCCCTTATAGGTGGTCCCCCTCTGCCCCCCCCTTATAGATGGTCCCCCTCTTTCCCCCCTTATAGATGGTCCCCCTCTGGCCCCCCTTATAGATGGTCCCCCTCTGCCCCCCCTTATAGATGGTCCCCCTCTTTCCCCCCTTATAGGTGATCCCCCTCTGTCCCCCCCTTATAGATGGTCCCCCTCTTTCCCCCCTTATAGGTGGTCCCCCTCTTTCCCCCCCCCTTATAGATGGTCCCCCTCTTTCCCCCCTTATAGATGGCCCCCCTCTTCCCCCCCCATATAGATGGTCCCCCTCTTCCCCCACCCCCTTATAGATGGTCCCCCTCTCCCCCCCCCTTATAGATGGTCCCCCTCTTTCCCCCCCCCCTTATAGATGGTCCCCCTCTTTCTCCCCTTTATAGATGGTCCCCCTCTTTCCCCCCCCCCCCTTATAGATGGTCCCCCTCTTTCCCCCCCCCCCTTATAGATGGTCCCCCTCTTTCTCCCCTTTATAGATGGTCCCCCTCTTTCCCCCCCCCCCCTTATAGATGGTCCCCCTCTTTCTCCCCTTTATAGATGGTCCCTCCAGTCAGTAAATAACACAAAAATAACAAAATACAACTCACCTGCCGTCCGTTCCCCCGTCGATCCTCTCTCCTTCTGCAGTCTCCGGCTGATGCGCGGCTGCCGGGGGTGTCCCATCCTCTCCCTGGCAGCGCGTGCATCACACAGCTCCTAGTGCCGCCTGGGCCCTGACTTCCGGTACAGAGAGCGTCAGTACCGGAAGTCAGGGCCCCAGGCGTACAGGGAGCTGTGTGATGCGCGCGCTGACGGGGAGAGGACGGGACACCCCGGCAGCCGTGCATCAGCCGGAGACTCTTGTGACCGCAAGCAAAACAATGCTTGCGGTCACAAGAGTGCAGTGGCGGGGGGAAGGGGGCCTCCCGGGCGGCATTATAATGTGGGCGGCGTGGCATGGGCCCCCCCCCCGGAGCCTCGGGCTGCCCAAACCGCCCACATTATAATCCGCCACTGATTATAGGTCCTATTTTTCATGGAATCAATTGCGGATGTGTGAAAAAACAGAATGTGTGAGTAGCCCAATAGAAAGCAATGGGCTTTAAAATTGTCTGTAATCGCAGATCAGTGATCACGGAGCATGTGAATAAGACCTATGGGGCATTACTGAGGCAGGGACACACATAAGGAATTTTTACTGCCACAAACTTTTCACATGCTAATTCCAGCATGTCAGAGAATGGTCTCAATGCTACAAACTTTCCAGGTGCCAATTTCAACATGTCCAGTGGCGTCGCTAGGCTTAATCATTCGGGGCCCCAGCCCCGAATGATTTCAGCCTAGCCCCGAAAGTCTTTTTGATCCAGCCAGCGCTGAAGTAACAGCAGCCGGGTCTGTGATAGATCACTATCAGAGGCCTCAGGCTGCTGTTACTTCAGCGCTGGGGGGGAGCGGGATCGGCCGGCACCACTTCCGGATGCCTCGTGACGTCACCCCTCTCTTCATTGGACGCAGTGGACGCTGCACGCTCCGGCCCGCCTCTCTCCTGCTCTCCAGGGACGTCACAGCCGGCTGTAACGCCGGCACGCTTCTCCCCTGCCGCGCTCCTCCACCTCAAGCTGCAGCACAGGGATGAGTATTGTAACCCCCGGGGGGGGGTTACTGTGTGTGTTTGGGGCGGAGGGATGGGGGCTGGCAGTGTGTGACCAGGTAGTACTCAGTGTGTGTGTATGGGGGGTCAGATGGGGGTAGTAGTGTGTGTGTGTATGGGGGGTCAGATGGGGGTAGTAGTGTGTGTGTGTATGGGGGGTCAGATGGGGGTAGTAGTGTGTGTGTATGGGGGGTCAGATGGGGGTAGTAGTGTGTGTGTGTATGGGGGGTCAGATGGGGGTAGTAGTGTGTGTGTATGGGGGGTCAGATGGGGGTAGTAGTGTGTGTGTATGGTGGGGGCTCAGAGGGGGGTAGTAGTGTGTGTGTATGGGGGGTCAGATGGGGGTAGTAGTGTGTGTATGGGGGGTCAGATGGGGGTAGTAGTGTGTGTATGGGGGGCTCAAATGGGGATAGTAGTGTGTATGGGGGGGCTCAGACTGGGGTAGTAGTGTGTGTAGGGGGGGTCAGATGGGGATAGTAGTGTGTGTATGGGGGGCTCAGATAGGGGTAGTAGTGTGTGTATGGGGGGCTCAGAGGGGGGTAGTAGTGTGTGTGTATGGGGGGTCAGATGGGGGTAGTAGTGTGTGTATGGGGGGTTCAGATGGGGGTAGTAGTGTGTGTGTATGGGGGGCTCAGAGGGGGGTAGTAGTGTGTGTGTATGGGGGGCTCAGAGGGGGGTAGTAGTGTGTATGTGGGGCTCAGATGGGGGTAGTAGTGTGTGTATGTGGGGCTCAGATGGGGGTAGTAGTGTGTGTGTATGGGGGGTCAGATGGGGGTAGTAGTGTGTGTATGGGGGGCTCACATGGGGGTAGTAGTGTGTATGAGGGGCTCAGATGGGGGTAGTAGTGTGTGTGTATGGGGGCTCAGATGGGGGTAGTAGTGTGTGTGTATGGGGGGTTCAGATGGGGATAGTAGTGTGTGTGTATGGGGGGCTCAGATGGGGGTAGTAGTGTGTGTGTATGGGGGCTCAGATGGGGGTAGTAGTGTGTGTGTATGTATGGGGGCTCAGATGGGGGTAGTAGTGTGTGTGTATGTATGGGGGCTCAGATGGGGGTAGTAGTGTGTGTGTATGTATGGGGGCTCAGATGGGGGTAGTAGTGTGTGTGTATGTATGGGGGCTCAGATGGGGGTAGTAGTGTGTGTGTATGTATGGGGGCTCAGATGGGGGTAGTAGTGTGTGTGTATGTATGGGGGCTCAGATGGGGGTAGTAATGTGTGTGTATGGGGGGCTCAGAGGGGGGTAGTAGTGTGTGTATGGGGGGCTCAGATGGGGGCAGTAGTAATGTGTGTATGGGGGGCTCAGATGGGGGTAGTAGTGTGTATGTGTATGTGGGGCTCAGAGGGGGGTAGTAGTGTGTGTGTGTATGGGGGGCTCAGAGGGGGGTAGTAGTGTGTGTGTATGGGGGGCTCAGAGGGGGGTAGTAGTGTGTGTATGGGGGGCTCAGATGGGGGTAGTAGTGTGTGTATGGGGGGCTCAGATGGGGGTAGTAGTGTGTGTATGGGGGGCTCAGATGGGGGTGGTAGTGTGTGTATGGGGGGCTCAGATGGGGGTGGTAGTGTGTGTATGGGGGGTCAGGTGGGGGTAGTGTGTGTGTGTGTGTGTGTAGGGACAGTCAGGTTGGGGTAGTGTGTGTGTGTGTGTGTGTGTGTAGGGGCAGTCAGGTTGGGGTAGTGTGTGTAGGGGGGGTAAGGTGGGGGTAGTGTGTGTGTGTGTGTGTGTAGGGGGTCAGGTGGGATAGTGTGTGTAGGGGGCAGGTTTATTGTAGGCAGAGGGAAACTTTATTACTATGGTGGGTACAGTAGATGCTATATTACTATATAGGGGACACAGCATGGGGGCATTTTTACTATGGGGGACACAGCATGGGGGCATTATTACTATATTTGGGTGCACAGCAGGGACATTATTACTATATAGGACACAGCATGGACATTATTGCTATAGGAGGGGCACAGCAGGAGACATTACTACTATATGAGGGGCACAGCAGGAGGCAATATTACTATATGAAGGGCACAGCAGTTGACATTATTACTATATGAGGGGCAGAGCAGGGGATATTCTATACGGGAATAATGCACAGCGGGGGTATTCTATATGGGGATGCTGCACAGCAGGGGGGGTTATTCTATATGGGGATGCTTCTCAGCAGGGGGGGTTATTCCATATGGGGATGCTGCACATCAGGGGGTTATTCTATATGGGGATGCTGCACAGCATGGGGGCTATTCTATATAGGCAGGATGCTGAGCAGGGGGGCTATACTATTTGGAGGCACAGTTGAGGCCTATAATTTATGCAGACACAGAGGGAAGGGGGGGGCTACAACTATGTGGGGGTAGAGAGAAGGCCTATACTATGTGAGCACAGATAGGGCATATAGGGCACAGAGGAGACCTAATTACTGTGTGTGCTGGAGCAAAGAGCCTAAAATGTTTTTCCTGGCAGATTCTGTAGAGAAGGGGGTTATGGCTTGGGCTGAATGGAAAAGAAAGAGAAAAGCGAATCTGATCAGAGAAGATGTCAACTGTGAGTCACAATTTCAAATACTAGCCTATGTGATCATCTGTTTAAAAAAAAAAGTTACACACACATATTATATATATATATATATATATATATATATATATATATATATATATATATATATATAGTGTGTGTAACGTCACTGCAGAAGTCAACTCAGGGGGCCCGTGCCCCGGATGTTTTAAGAGCCTAGCAACGCCCCTGTCTCAGACTATGTTCACACATAGTATTTCCGCCAGTCTTTTGGAAGGATTTGCACAGCTTCTGTAGAAATAACTCCTGGTTTTGGTTGAAAAAAGACTGACCAAAATATTGATGGACATACTATGTGTGAACATAGCCCAAGAATGGTCTCAATGTACTAAATATTTTGTAACCCTCAACCCTGAGAAAGCAATAGTAAACATGACAAATAATGGAGAATCAATGTATTATGTATAGAGCTAGTGAGTTGGGGAGAACCCTCTGGCTTTTCTCTCACTGTGACCGTACCATTGACCTGCGACACACTGAAGTTATTATATTCCCAACTTTGATGGTAAAAACAACTTCAGGGATTCCAGGAAGAGGGAAGTACATTCTGTGGATATGGCAGCTGTCAGCCCTTTTTGTGCTTTTACTAACATACTATTATGTTTGCCAACATTGCAATCTTCTTGATTTTATCCTTTGCAAGTAAAGTACCATTTCAGATTTCTTGCCCAGGCTTATTACAGGACACCTATTCTTTTACAATAACATTTGATGTGCTATAGTGACATGCCAGGAGTTTTGAGCAGTGGGTCTCAGGGGGCTGGGACCCCCGACCATTGCTAAAACAATATGGCAGGATTACTGTACTTGTTCTTTTTTTACACTTTCGTTTTCTCTCCTCGTGTTCGAAAAGCCATAGTAGCACTTGCATTTTTTACCTACAGACCCACATGAGCCCTCGTATTTTGCAACACCAATTGTACTTTGCAATGACAGACTTCATTTTTCCATAATATATGCTGTGAAACTTGAAATTATTTGCCCAGAAAAACTAAAAATAAAAGTAATTTGTTTTCATTGGTGGGGGGTGTTTTATGTTTACACCGATTGCCCTGTGGTAAAAGCTGGCTTGTTATATATGTTCCCCAAGTCAGTAGGATTACAATGATAGGCAACTTATATAACTTGTCTTTTATTTGACTGCTTTAAAAAAATTTTAACTAAAAAAAAAACCTAAATGGGGGAGATTTATCAAACTGGTATAAAGTAGATTTGTCTTAGTTGCCCCTAGCAACCAATCAGATTCCATCTTTCATTTTTCAAAGAATCTGTGAGAAATCAGAAGTGGAATCTGATTGGTTGCTAGGGGCAGCTGAGCCAATTCTACTTTACACCAGTTTAATAAATCTCCCCCAATGTGTTTAGAATTGCTCTATTACCATTCATGGGATATTTTACCACACAGTATTTTTGCTCAGTATTTTGCAACCAAAACCAGGAGTGGATTGAAAACACAGAAACGCTATGTTAACACACTGTTTAAATTATTTGTAGAGCTGCTATTTAATGGCAAATAATTGCAGATATTTTAAAATGACGGCCGTTATTTGCCATTAAATAACTTCCATCCTGATGTCCGACATAATTCTGCGGCGTCTTCTGAGTGAATAAGGCAAAGATATAAAGCAGATTCTCCTGTGTGTGCAGTGGATGCAGCCAGTCTCCAGGCTCCATGCCTTGAACAACTCAGAACTAGACTAGATAGAGCAGGTGGTCTTATCCTGCTGACAATCTTCTATGTTCTAACTAAATATTCACCATACACACAGAAACACTGCTAACAATGCCAGATGCCTGCAATATAGAGGTCAGGCATAGTGATATTGAGAGGTCAGCTATAGTGATATAGAGGTAAGACATAGTGGTATAAAGGGGTCAGAGATAGTGATTTAGAGCAGTGCTTCTCAAACTTTTTCTACTAGAGCCTCACCTAACAGACCAAGGCAATGCCTGGGCTTCACCAGACTGACCAAGAGGGTGCCTGGGCCTCGCCATCTGTGGTGAAAGTCCATTTAAAAGCTGAAAATAATCCTAGGGCTACCTTTCACCCGTCTCCCAAGCTATATACTAAATAAGCAGGTACAAAATAAGTTAATAATGTTGCTAAACAACAAAAGGACTGTGCAGATCATAGTCACTTTTGTAAAAACTAGCTCCATAGCTGGGCCTCACCAACAATTAGTGGTTGCCTCACTGGTGAGGCCCACCTCAAAGTTTGAGGAGCACTGATTTAGAGGGGTCACACATAGTGATATAGCGGGGTCACACATAGTGATATAGAGGGTCAGCCAAAGTGGTATAGAGGGGTCACACATAGTGATATAGAGGTCAGCCATAGTGATATAGAGGTCAGCCAAAGTGATAGAGAGGTCAGCCATAGTGATATAGAGGGGTTACAAATAGTGATAAAGTGGTCAGCCATAGTGATATAGGGGTCAGCCATAGTGATATATAGAGGTCAGCCATAGTGATTTAGAGGTTAAACATAGTGATACAGAGGTTAAACATAGTGATATAGAGGGGTCACACATAGTGATATAGAGGGGTCATCCATAGCGATATAGAGGGGACATCTATAGTGATATACAGGGGTCAGCCATAGAGATATAGAGGAATCAGCCATAGTGATATAGAGGAGTCAGCCATAGAGATAAAGGGGTCAGACATAGTGATATACAGGGGTCACACATAGTGATATAGGGGTCAGCGATAGTGATATACAGGAGTCAGCCAAAGTGATATTCAGGGGTCAGCCATAGTGATATAGTGGTCAGCCATAGTGATATAGATGAGTCAGCCATAGTGATATAGCGGTTAGACATAGTGATATAGAGGGGTCAGCCATAGTGATATAGAGGTCAGACATACTGATATAGAGGTCATCCATAGTGATATAGAGGGGTCAGCCACATTGAAATAGAGGTCAGCCATAGGGATATAGCAGTAATACATAGACCCAGATTTATCAGCTCTCTGTCAGGGTCCTTAATCAGTGCGGCCCCACAGGAACTGCTCAGCCAGTCAGTGACCACAGCTGTTTAGTTCACTCACTGAGTGGGCATTTCTGAGTGGGGCCATGACATCACAGGATCGGGACCCTGACACGGGAGCCTGCACCGCAGGGGCACAGGTACGGGTAAATAGGACTACTTTATTATGATCCCACACAGGGCTGTTTCTAGTGGCGGGTGGGCCGGGCGACCGCATGGGACGCCGACAGCTAGGGGGCACTGGCCGCCCACCCCATCATCTGCCCAGATCGCCGCACATGCCCCCCGGGCCGGTCCCTCCAGACAGCCGGATCTTTTGCAAGTACAGTGAGCTTCCGGCACAGGCAGCTGGCCGCACACTGTACCGGAAGTTCACCGCTGTAGCCCCGCGGCGCCCCGACTTCTCTTCTCTCCTGTTTGGCGGTGGGCATGTGACATGATGACGTCACATGTCCGCAGCCTAGAAGAGAAGTCCAGGCGCTGCAGGGCTACAGCGGTGAGCTTCCGGTACGGTGTGTGGCCAGCTGCCTGTGCCGGAAGCTCACTGTACTTGCAAGACCAGCTGCCAGACAGAGGGAGACGCTGCTGCAGGATCCAGGAGAGGTGAGTGTTTGTTTTTTTTTCCCCATAATTGCGGCAATGTGGGGGCTACAAAGGGGCCAATACTTGGGGGGGGGGGGGGTACTCGGGGGAGGGCTATACTATGGGGGGGCTATCATACTATGGGGGCTATCAGGGGGAGGGCTATACTATTGGGGGGCTACTCAGGGGGAGTGCTATACTATGGGGGGCTTTTCTGGGGGAGGGCTATACTATGGGGGGCTACTCGGGGGGAGAGCTATACTATGGGGGGCTACTCGGGGGGAGGGATATACTTTGGGGGTCTACACAAGGGGAGGGCTTTACTATGGGGGCTACACAGGGGGTCTATACTATGGGGGGCTACACAGGGAGAGGGCTATCCTATATGGGGCTATTATTACTATTGGGACTGCACAGGGAGGGATTATAACTATGGGGGGGAGCAAAGGGGGATTATTACTATGGGGGAAGCACAAGGGGGATTGTTACTATGGAGGGGAGCTCAGGGGGATTATTACTATGGGAATAGAGCACAGGGGGGATTATTACTATAGGGGAAGCACAGGTGGGATTATTACTATATGAGGGCACAGCAGGGGACCCTTCATACAGCGGGCAACCCACATAGCTACTGACTTTACTGCATGTGACACAAAAAAAGTGGAAGTTGTCAAAGTGCAGAGCCTAAAATGTTTGTCTGGCAGGTTCAAGAGAAGAGAAGAGATGAATTGTAGCTGGAAGAAATCATCATGGAGGACTGGCCAGAAGGAGAGGAAAAGAGAAGTGACGCCTCAGATCAAAGAAGACGTCACCTGTGAGTCACGGAATTGCTTTTTTTATTTTGTGGTGGGGGGAGGGGGGACACTTAGCAAGATTCGCCCTGTAGTCCAAATTACCTAGAAACGGCCCTGATCCCACCACCCCCCTGGATTTTTCACTGTTGCCCAGAATACCCCTTTAATTTTTGCCTCTGCTGCAGCCATAGCACACACACACCCTGCTGCAGCCATAGCATATACACACACAGCCTGCTGCAACCATAGCATGCATACACACAGCCTGCTGCAGCCATAGCACACACATACAGCCTGCTGCAACCATAGCACACACACAGACACACACACAGACACACACACACAGCCTGCTGCAGCATAGTACATATGCACACAAACACACACACCCTGCTGCAGCCATAGCACACACACAGCCAGCTGCAGTCATAGTACACACACACACAGCTGCAGCCATAGCATACACACACACCTTGCTGCCGCCATAGCATACACACACACACAGCCTCATGCAGCCATAGCATACACATACAGCCTGCTGCAACCATAGCTAACACACACACACACAGCCTGCTGCAGCCATAGTGCGTGCACACACACACACACACACACACACACCCTGCTGCAGCCATAGCACACATTTCTATGGGCATCCCTATAGAAAACCTCTCCTGCTCTGGACAGTTCCTGTCTCGGCCACAGATGGCAGCAGAGAGCACTGTGTCAAACTGAAAATATAACAACATTTCCTGCATGACATATAGCAGCTAATAAGTATGGGAAGACTTGAGATTTTTTAATGGTAGTAAATTACATATCTATATAACTTCTATATAACTATCTGACACCAGTTGATTTAAAAGAAAAAGATTTTCGCTGGACAACCCCTTTAACTCTAAAATGAGAGAGTGAACAATATTTTTCGATAAAATCCTGAATATGTGAAGGTTCATAATTAACGATTAATCTGGAAAAGAAGCTGCTAAATGTGTCATCCCACGGGGTTGAAGGGGTGCCTCCATTGTATGAAGGAAGCGAGTTAGAGAAAGTGATTCTATATATTTTTTATTTTATACAATTTTTTCTTTTATTTCAGTCTGTGTCTTCCTGATCAAATGCCTTCAGCATCATGAGCTTTTTCCTCAATCTCGTTGTGACACCTCCGTATTTTTTCCCTCAAAGCAATACAGTCTGTTCAAATATTTATTATGTTCTTTTTCTAAAGGCTGCTTGTAGTATTTGGTAACCCTAACATTCTCTTGGTTTCAAAATAGTTATATAAACATTATAAAGAATGTAAACATACAGTACAATGTATGAGAATACAACCTTTGTGATGCCTAAGGAAACGCTGAATGGGGCTGTTGGGTTTTAGATTCAATTCACGGATACAGGTAGTATATAAATAAGATACTATAGAGCAGTGTGTTCGGGGAATCCCTTTATCAGACTTTATAGAAATAGTAGCAGCAGTCTCCACGCTTGTGTTCAAACCTAAATACTATTGTATACATTACTAATTTAAAATACCCCTCTCCATTTATCATGCTCCTTTCCTGCCCCCCAACCTTTATCTTAAGATTACTTTTTTTTAAGTAGGATCACCATTCTGCAGAATCAGGAAAGGGTTGGCAGGGATAGTGGCTAAACAAAGACAGCAACAAAGGAGGAAGCAGTGAGAGACATATAGCTGATTTAAAGGGGTTGTCCAGCGAAAAACTTTTTCTTTCAAATCAACTGGTGTCAGAAAGTTATATAGATTTGTAATTTATTTCTATTAAAAATTTTCAAGTCTTCCTCAAGTCTTTAGTCCATTAAAGTCCATTAAATGTAATGGTAAAAACGGAGAAAGAATGGTGAAAAAAGAAAAACTGTGTGAACTAGTAAGAAACGTCCGCGGTAAAAACGTCTGTTATTCAATACATTGTGTGCATTGGACGTCCATCTTTCCATTGATTTTAATGCATTGCCATTGCAGTCAGTTAATTCGTGGCAAAAACGTAAGTTATTTTAAATAGCAAAATCGGCCGCCTTTTCTCTTCTTTTGACGTTGTGTGATCATAGCCTTACACTGCTCAGGATTGTTCAATAACGGGTTGGATGGCATGTAAGATTAAACCATTGTTATAAGAGACATATATATTTTTCATCTATTGGGCTATGTTCACAACGTCAAAAATAGAGAAAAGGCAGCCGATTTTGCAATTTAAAATAACATCCGTTTTTGCCGCGATTTAACTGACTGCAATGGCAATACATTGAAGTCAATGGAAAAATGGATATCCAATGCACACAATGAATTGAATAACGGACGTTTTTACAGCGGACGTCAAAATAATGATCATGATCATTATTTTCGGAAGACTTTTGCAAACAGCGGACGTTTTTTATTAGTTCTTCATACACAGTTTTTCTTTTGTCACTGTTCTTTCTCAGTTTTTACTATTAAATTCAATGGACTTTTCAATTAAGCCACAACCAAAGGCCAATTAGTAACCCAAACAAAAATAATGTACAAACACCAGTCATTGCACTAAGGGGAGGCCAGGCTGCTAAATGACATCCGTTATTTTAGACTCAAAATAACGGACGTAATTTTAAACGGAGCTGAAAAAACCTTGTGTGAACATAGCCTTATTTATACACTTTTAGAACAACTAGAGGAACTATGTACATTGTGGGTATGTACATTGTGATAGTACTTTTTGTTCTTTGTTTCATTTTTCCTCTCTTGTTTTTTGTTTTGCCATTCTAGGATTAACTATAGAAAAAATGTATTTGAATGTAATTCTTTTTGTGCTGAAGGCTACATGCCTAGAAAAATGGATAATCACAAACAATGACTTTTTATTTCATACATCCTTTTATAATAGACAGGTTTTATTTAATCCTTGATTGACTCATCACTTAATTCATAGAGACATGGGGGGAGATTTATCAAACATGGTGTAAAGTGAAACAGATTCCACCTTTCATTCCTCACAGACTCTTTGGAAAATGAAAGGTGGAATCTGATTGGTTGCTAGGGGCAGTTTCACTTTATACCAAGTTTGATAAATCTCCCCCATGCTTTCCACTTGTTGAAGTAGTAAGGGCTGTATTACACAGCTCGATATACTGAATAAACTTACTGCCTATAAAGGCTTTTTGATTGCTCTATTTTTGTGTGGGGAGGCTGCTCGTTAACCATGTCCTTGCAGCCCTTGCTTTATATAGAAAAGAATACACATGTATACCTACCTGTCCTTACTCCCCCGGTGTCTTGCTGCCTTTTCCTCACTGACCAGAGCCGCTGCTGAACTTCCTAATAGTGCCACCGCCAGTGATCTGCCTGATTTGGCAGATAATCACCTCATATAATGGGGCCCTACCTGAAATAGAAAACACACACAAACAAAAAAATAACCAAAGGCAGCTGCCATAAAGACCAGGCCTCCTAAAAGAGGAAACTTCATGGTGTTCAGGCATCCCGTCTATCAGGCAGGCATTAACCAGAAAGATATAACTGGTCTTGAGTAGTGATGAGCAAACTCACCGAACATTCCAGTTTGTCTGAACCGGAATGCTCTGCATTTAACTCCTGGCAGCTGGAGAAGTTGGATGCAGCCCTAGGGAGTCCAGGAAAATGTACATCCATAGGCTGTATCCATGTTTTCCTGGCAGCGCTAGGGCTGCATGAACCTTCTTCAGACACTGGGAGTCAAATGTCGACACACCCTGCTGCAGCCATAGCACACACACAGCCAGCTGCAGTCATAGTACACACACAGCTGCAGCCATAGCATACACACACACCTTGCTGCCGCCATAGCATACACACACACACACACAGCCTCATGCAGCCATAGCATACACATACAGCCTGCTGCAACCATAGCTAACACACACACACACAGCCTGCTGCAGCCATAGTACGTGCACACACACACACACACACCCTGCTGCAGCCATAGCACACATTTCTATGGGCATCCCTATAGAAAACCTCTCCTGCTCTGGACAGTTCCTGTCTCGGCCACAGATGGCAGCAGAGAGCACTGTGTCAAACTGAAAATATAACAACATTTCCTGCATGACATATAGCAGCTAATAAGTATGGGAAGACTTGAGATTTTTTAATGGTAGTAAATTACATATCTATATAACTTCTATATAACTATCTGACACCAGTTGATTTAAAAGAAAAAGATTTTCGCTGGACAACCCCTTTAACTCTAAAATGAGAGAGTGAACAATATTTTTCGATAAAATCCTGAATATGTGAAGGTTCATAATTAACGGTTAATCTGGAAAAGAAGCTGCTAAATGTGTCATCCCACGGGGTTGAAGGGGTGCCTCCATTGTATGAAGGAAGCGAGTTAGAGAAAGTGATTCTATATATTTTTTATTTTATACAATTTTTTCTTTTATTTCAGTCTGTGTCTTCCTGATCAAATGCCTTCAGCATCATGAGCTTTTTCCTCAATCTCGTTGTGACACCTCCGTATTTTGTTCAATAACAGGTTGGATGGCATGTAAGATTAAACCATTGTTATAAGAGACATATATATTTTTCATCTATTGGGCTATGTTCACAACGTCAAAAATAGAGAAAAGGCAGACGATTTTGCAATTTAAAATAACGTCCGTTTTTGCCGCGATTTAACTGACTGCAATGGCAATACATTGAAGTCAATGGAAAGATGGACATCCAATGCACACAATGTATTGAATAACGGACGTTTTTACAGCGGACGTCAAAATAATGATCATGATCATTATTTTCGGAAGACTTTTGCAAACAGCGGACGTTTTTTATTAGTTCTTCATACACAGTTTTTCTTTTGTCACTGTTCTTTCTCAGTTTTTACTATTAAATTCAATGGACTTTTCAATTAAGCCACAACCAAAGGCCAATTAGTAACCCAAACTAAAATAATGTACAAACACCAGTCATTGCACTAAGGGGAGGCCAGGCTCCTAAATGACATCCGTTATTTTAGACTCAAAATAACGGACGTAATTTTAAACGGAGCTGAAAAAAACTTGTGTGAACATAGCCTTATTTATACACTTTTAGAACAACTAGAGGAACTATGTACATTGTGGGTATGTACATTGTGATAGTACTTTTTGTTCTTTGTTTCATTTTTCCTCTCTTGTTTTTTGTTTTGCCATTCTAGGATTAACTATAGAAAAAATGTATTTGAATGTAATTCTTTTTGTGCTGAAGGCTACATGCCTAGAAAAATGGATAATCACAAACAATGACTTTTTATTTCGTACATCCTTTTACAATAGACAGGTTTTATTTAATCCTTGATTGACTCATCACTTAATTAGATTCTGTTACTTTTTGTTTCAACTCTTATTTTCAGCTTTCTTTTTTTTTCATAAAAGTTCATTTAGACATTTATTTCAATGTTTTTATTTCTTTTCTTGCTGTTAATGGTCTCTTTAACAAGACAGGCCGAGTTGCCCTAGCTCATAGAGACATGGGGGGAGATTTATCAAACATGGTGTAAAGTGAAACAGATTCCACCTTTCATTCCTCACAGACTCTTTGGAAAATGAAAGGTGGAATCTGATTGGTTGCTAGGGGCAACTGAGCCAGTTTCACTTTATACCAAGTTTGATAAATCTCCCCCATGCTTTCCACTTGTTGAAGTAGTAAGGGCTGTATTACACAGCTCGATATCCTGGATAAACTTACTGCCTATAAAGGCTTTTTGATTGCTCGATTTTTGTGTGGGGAGGCTGCTCGTTAACCATGTCCTTGCAGCCCTTGCTTTATATAGAAAAGAATACAAATGTATACCTACCTGTCCTTACTCCCCCGGTGTCTTGCTGCCTTTTCCTCACTGACCAGAGCCGCTGCTGAACTTCCTAATAATGCCACCGCCAGTGATCTGCCTGAATCTGCCTGATTTGGCAGATAATCACCTCATATAATGGGGCCCTACCTGAAATAGAAAACACACACAAACAAAAAAATAACCAAAGGCAGCTGCCATAAAGACCAGGCCTCCTAAAAGAGGAAACTTTACGGTGTTCAGGCATCCCGTCTATCAGGCAGGCATTAACCAGAAAGATATAACTGGTCTTGAGTAGTGATGAGCAAACTCACCGAACATTCCAGTTTGTCTGAACCGGAATGCTCTGCATTTAACTCCTGGCAGCTGGAGAAGTTGGATGCAGCCCTAGGGAGTCCAGGAAAATGTACATACATAGGCTGTATCCATGTTTTCCTGGCAGCGCTAGGGCTGCATGAACCTTCTTCAGACACTGGGAGTCAAATGTCGAGCGTTCAGATTTGGAAAAAGCCAAATGTTCCGCAGGTTTGCTCTTCACTTGTCCTGAGGTTTGTATAGCACCCTTGGAGGAAACTGAATGTATTTGGCTTGTTTAGCTGCGGTAGATTTATTTTTTTTAGATTGTTTTTTTTTCCTTTGGTCACAATGGGGCTATGTGAGGCAAAAGTGGTATTGGTATAGGGAAGATTGTTATTATATGGAGTTACAGGGGGGCATTTTTACTTCAGGGGGGCATTATTACTATATGGGGCACAAGGCGTGTTGTTAGTATATCAAAATAGACATTCAACATGATTTTAATGGAAGCCGATTAAAAGTTACATTTTATATATGGGAACTAATCTAGTTGTGTATTTGGGATTTTGGCCCTTTTCTAGCGTGTGTAATATTCTAAAAATCGGATATGTGTATTTATTAATAAATACTTCAAGCATCGGTTGGTAAGTGCCAGAATTGACTTTGGATTGCTATGGGGTTGGGATGTCACAGAACCTGGAAAATTTTGTTTTCTCTAGACAAACTCTTTAAGCAATATGACCTACCAGTCACTAGAGCAGTGTGGATGGTAACGTAATGCGAGCTTCAGGGTTTTCCCTTGGCACCAAAGGACATGCCTTATCTGATCATTTACATTTATTTTCTAGTCTTAGACAGATTGTGTTAACATGGATATACAGCTTGTGGAAAGTTACTTTCCCTGTCACATAAAGTTTTGACATGTTGCAGAAACAAGTTTGTTCAGACCCCACGGACCTGTGTGCTTGTTTCCCTGATTAGCTCTGATCTCTGCTCGCTGCAAGAGATAAGCCTCATAGACTGTCGCATCTTTCTCCAGACTTCATCTAAAGATCTGTGAAGATCACAACTTTTGGCATATCCCTGCATCATGTTTTTTTGTTTTTAGTTTTACAGTGATAAGGACTAGAGATGAGCGAATACGATTCAATCGAGATGGTGTTCAATTGATTTTTACGGTATTCAAAAGATTCGAATTCAATCGAGTAGTGTGACGAATACGCGGGAAACATTCGAAAGCCCTCCCATCGCACTTGGCACGTTTTTAAATCCAATCACCATGCAGGGAGGCCATGAGGAACCCTGGGAGTACGCACGCAGTGCGAAAACGACCTCTACCCTCATTGGATGGCTGAACCACATGACCTCGAATATTTAATAATTGACTTCCGCCTCTCAACCGCAGGTGCGCCTTCAACCTAGCCAGGGAGAGATAGGTTTTAGTAGCGTTTTGGTTAGGCAGGATTACTACTAAACTCAAGAGTCCTTTTCAGGGCTAAGCGAAAAAGGTCATCTTTGAATCCAAAGCACTTCTCAATGCTAAGACATAGATGATATAACAGCATCAGCAGCAGCAGCAGCATCAGCAGCTGTATTCATTTCAGTACCCTGTGTGTACAAGTCACTTATAGTGTCCCTGGTTAAGCCCACTAAGGGCACGTAAACGTTATACATATTGTGCCAGTTGCCCAGTAAAAGGCAAGTGATACTTATTGTGCCAGTTGCCCAGTAAAAGGCAAGTGATACCTATTGTGCCAGTTGCTCAGTAAAAGGCACATGATACCTATAGTGCCAGTTGCCTAATCTCTGCTCTGCTGCAGCCTAGCGTTCGTACAGCGTAATGCGTGATACGCGCGAATAACGTGATGCTCTATGGACGCAGATTGGAATCATGTATGTAACGCTGCGCACGAAATTCAAAAGAAATGTGTGAACATTGCTGTAAACATTCGTAAAGCGCTCGCAAATATTTTTCCTTCACAACTGCGGAGAGTGGCATTATACTGCGATTTTGGGGTGTTGGGTGCACCCAGGCATGCTCCCCCTTCTTTCACAGTGTCACTCTGGAGGTCTTGGCATCGTTTAGGGAGGTTTCATGGGGGACATGGTGAAGTGGTCGAATTTGGATTTCCAAGTGCCTCAAATTTTTTTCTCATAGACTATAATGGGATCGAATATTCGTTCGAATAGTCGAATATCGGTGCCTATTTGATTCGAATTCTCGAAAGTCGAATATTTTACTACTCGCTCATCTCTAATAAGGACACTTTAAATGATATCCTTAAAACAAGACCAGTTTCTTCGTTAAGTGACTCTGAATTGGATCAGAAGAGATGTTGTTTATACAAATTAAACATTTACTATAATAAGAGTAACTAGAATCAGGCTATTTTATAGACTTGTCAAAATTACAAGTGAAACAAAACTTTTGGCATGCTCATAAAAAAAACCTAAGAATTGGAAAACCCACATATGAATACGATGTGGTATTGAAAATGACAGAAGAGGGGATGAAGAAGTATGAAAAATGAAAGAGCTTATGGTATTCCACCCTGAAACCCCATCTTAAAATATCCAGTCACATAGTTTAAGTTGCAAAAAAAATGCATAAAATATAGTAAAACCTAAAAATGGTTTCTCAGAATTCTTGGGTGATGCTTATACCAGTGTGTTCTGGCAACATTGAAAGGAAAACAAGCTGGTCCTTTTGATCTGCCTAGATGTTACCATTTACTGTAGAAAGAATCATAGACTTGAAGGAAAGTTACACATAGGCAACTGAAAGGAATGACAAAAATAAAACATTTGGCCTCCTTGTCTTTAATAGAACTAAAACTTAAAATATAGAACAACGTATTTGACTCTGAGGCCATGTTCACGCAACGATTTTCAATGTCTGTTATTTGTTACTTAAAATAACGGCCGTTGTTTAGAGTATTAAATAATGGCCATTGTTTTACATATTTTGCTGGCAATGACGGCTGTTGATACATAATTCTACTTTAGGTTGATGATGGCCCTTTTGGGTGTGGCTAATTTTAAAAGGTCCATTGAATTTAATTGAAAAAACTCCATTAAAAGGTCTATTGAATTTAATAGAAAAAACTCCATTAAGTGAACTTACATCTATGTTTTTGTTAACCATGTTTTGCTTAATATGTTGGTAATAGGGATGGTCCGAACCTGCCGAGGTTCGGGTTCGTATGAACCCGGACTCTCGGCAATGATTCCCGCTGTCTTAAACCTCCGTGGAGAGGGTGGATACAGCGGGAGGTCCATCTGGAAAACCAGGATACAGCCACAGCCATAGGCTGTATCCCAGTTTTCCAGGCGGTCCTCCAGCTTTATCCACCCTCTCCACGGAGGTTTAAGACAGCGGGATTTATTTCCGAGAGTCCGGGTTCGTACGATCGTTCACCATCCCTAGTTGGTAACAAAAGATTTCTGTGGGCATTCGCCATAACTGGAATTTTTTTAGATGTGCTATTTAGGGTTATTAGAGTGGAAAAAAGGGAGACAATAGACACGGATCCTCATGATGAGTAAATCAAATGAATTTTAATTTAGTCATTTATACTGAACAAGCAATGCAGAAAGTCCAAACAATGATCAAAAGAACAGAGATACTTTTATTTACCGTAATATGTTTTTTGAATAGATAGCATTTATGCATGCTAAACAACAGACCCCAATTAGACTTCATTATGCTATCATGCACAAGGATGATCAAAGCTGACATCTGATGTTTAATTTACAGTAGTTTTGTATGTGATGTAAATAGCTAACAGAGAGTCTTGCATAAAGGGAATCTGTCACTAGGTTTATGCAGCCTTTAAATGAGCGCAACATAACCTAGTGACAGAAATGCTGAACAGATTGGTGTATTACTTACATCATTCTGTTTAGCTGCTTTTTTAATATGCAGGATAATGGGGTTTCTACCCCCCCCCCCCCCCCACCCCCTGCCCTTCCAGCTGCTGATTGACAGTTGACTACCTATATACGGCATAGATAGATAACTGCCAATCAGCAGCTGGTGGGCGGAGTTTTCTACTTTAATATCCAGGACTACTGGGCTCATGCTTATAATGGAGAGGGACTACTTATTGTCCATGTTATTCAGGAGGATATCTCTGGATCAGCTGCACAGAACAATGTAAGTGATACATCATTCTGTTCAGCTTCTCTGTCACTATTTTACGCTACCTTAAGATAGGAAAGCATAAACCTATTGACAGAGTCTCTTTAAATATTGGCTATTAGTGTTACAATAACTTTAATCTTAAATAATTTATACGTAGATGCAACACACAGACACTAATGCATAATGAGTATAAGTGACATTACTAGTGCAGTGTTACAGTTGGATCCCTGTGATGCCTGGGATTGGGTGTTGTCCAACATTTGCCCCCTTTTTCATATGTGCTTTGATATTTATGCTATTTTGTACTCATTTGCACAATTTTACTTTTTAACATATTCTACCATGTATGGCTACAAGCAATGAAGGTTTAACACATATATACACAACTAGGAACCTTCCAGAGGGAAGGGCGGAGCTTGCTTTGGTTTGTACTTTCATTCGTGGACCGACCGGGTCTGTGTAGAGCTGGTATGTTCTGTTGTATGGTCACTGTGTGAGGTGATTTTAATTAGTACTGGTGGTGACATTAGTCAGTATATGGTGGTAATGTTTGTCCCTTGTAAACTGGTACTTTTTGTACTATTCATTTTAGTACACTGGATTTGGTCAGTAACAGTATGGTGGTACTGTTAGTGGTCATGGTTTGGTGGTAATAGTTACCTTTTAAGCCCTATAAAGATACCACCCTAAGTAAATAACACAATGTTACCTCCATTTAACCTCCTCCAACTTGCAGTCCTATGCACACAGCATAATTCTCCAGCATAAACAGGAACAACAGCACATTTTTTCTTTCTCCAGGCTCACTTTAAGTTTCACCATGTAACAGAGGTTGGGCGTCCCAGCCTCCGTACATTCATTCACCACTGCTAGGCCTCTCTGCATGCACTATAGATCCAGCGATTAGAGGGGGTGCGCATGCACCTTTATTACAGTTAAGACTTAGTACCTTAATTATTCTGCACCTGTAGCTTGAATATTTAAGGAGGCTTCCTACACATGTGCTCTGCCCAAGCATCAGGGTCCTATGGTCATGCAAAGGTTTTTCTGTTTGCTTTGCAAAAGCGCTTCTGTGTTTCTGTACTGTCCATCCTAGCTCCACTGTTCCTGCTACAGTGTTTTTGCAATATCCAGCTTGGTACCTGTGCTCCCGCGGTGGTGTCCCTGTGTCCTAGTGATCCTGCTGTCTGGTCCCTCTGTACTTCCAGCCAGCTCCTGTATTCCTGCGTATTCCCGTCCTCAGTTTAAATCTGACCCAACTTGTGTCTGCATCTGCTACCCGTTCCTGCATTAAGTTACCTGCATTGTGTAACCTGCACCTGTGTCTTCATCCCCAGTAGCTGTCAGTTGCACCCGTTGCCTGTATCAGGTGTGTCCTGTGTCCTAACATTTGCCTGGACTGTCTGTTTGGCAACTCTGGTAGTATGTAACAGATGTAACAGCTTGACGTATCCTCTGGGAAAGTCTACTCCACCTTCAGGAGTATCTTGTAAGGAACAGAAGATACACTTAGACCCCCTTAGGGATAGACAGGCACATGACACAGTGGGCTCACGTCCACTGATCCTGACACAGCCTATTCTATGTGGACATTCTTTACTAACAGTTTATGCCAATATTCTGTCAACATTCTACCTCAATATTCTATGTCACGAACCCAAGCCTACATTTTATGTTAACATTCTATATCTGCATTATATAGCAACATTCTAAGCCTACATTCTATACGGACATTTTAAGCCAACATTCTATGCCATTGTTCTGTCAACAATTTATGCCAACATACTTATGGCCCTATTCCACGGAACGATTATCGTTCGTTTTCGGACGATATCGACCGCTACGGACGATAATCGTTCCGTGGAATAGAGTGCAACGATCAGCCGACATCGTTCATGTCGGCTGATCGTTGCAGTCGCTTGTTTTTCAACATGTTGAAAAACAAGCGACTGATATAGCAGCGATCTGCTGCCGTCGCTCCGTTGAATAGGAGCATCGGCAGCAGATGCTGCTATATCCTATGGGCTGCCCGGACGATCTAGCGATCCCCCGGGCAGCCCCCCCGCAGCTCCCCACCGCCCCCTCCCGCACTCACCCGCTCGCTGCAGCCGCGTTGAATAGCGGCGGCAGCGAGCGGCGAACGAGGAGCAAACGAGCGCTGACAGCGCTCGTTTGCTCCTCCAACGACCCGTGGAATACGGGCTTAAGCCTACATTCTTTGTCAGCATATTATTTGACCATTCTATACCTAGAAGCATATAATGTGTCAACATTCTATATCTAGATTCTAACTAAGCCTACATTCTGTGCCAACACTCTAAGGCTATATTGTATGCCAGCAATCTGAGTCTACACTTTATGCCAACATTCTAAATCAGTGATCTATGCCTACATTCTATACAAACATTCTAAGGGTACAAACACACACAGCAGATACACAGCAGATATGCAGCAGATACGCAGCAGATACGCAGCAGATTTGATACTGTGTTCAGTCATTTAGATCTAATCTGCTGCGTATCTGCTGCGTATCGCAGCAGTAAATACGCCGCGTATATGCCGTGTGTGTTTGTACCCTAAGCCTTCATTTTGGGGGAGATTTATCAAAGGGTATAAAATTTAGACTGGTGCAAACTGCCTAAAATAACCAATCACAGCTCCTCTTTCATTTTACCAGAGCTGAGAGCTGAGCTGTGATTGGTTGCTGTGTGCAGTTTGCACCAGTCTAAATTTTACACCCTTTGATAAATCTCCTTCTTTATGTCAACATTCTAAGCATACATTTTATGCCAATATACTATGCCAGCCTATTATTTATGTCAATATTCTATGCCAACAATCTGAGCCTACATTTTATGTCAACATTTTAAGACTACATCCTAAGCCTATATTCTGTTTCAACATTATAAGTCTACATTTTATGTAAAGATGAGCAAACTTAAAAAAAATTGGTTTGGCAGGTTTGCTGAACTTTGAAGCAAAGTTCGGGTTCATCCAAACCAATTTTCAAACGAACCACACTAAAATGGTTAAGTGATTGCAGATGTTTAGATGTTTTAGTGTAATGTAACAGACAGCGAGTGTCGACCCGTTGTGCTACTCAACTGGTTTGACTTTAGGCCACACCAGCGAGCAGAGTCTAAGTGCCCTCTAGGTCTTAACACTTTATCATACTCCAGGATGTGGAAGCTGGATTTCTGTAGCTAGAGGGCATCAGGTCACTCCACAAGTGTGGTCCTGTGTGAGCAGCAGCTTATTCTCCAGATCCAAACAGATTTGGTGCAAGGCTTATAAGGACAGGCCAAGTATACGTGGTCAGCAAGCTGGGTCATCAACAGGAGAGTCAGCGCAGTACCAGGGATGAGACAGGTAGCGTAGTCAGACAGGCAAAGGGGTAGGTGGCTTCAAAGGCAGGTCAGACAATCCGAGTCGGCAATAGGAGAGGTATACGGTACTGACAAGGGTCAAGCAATAAGCATAAACCAAAGAAAAGGCACAGGTCAGAATTCACAGACAGTCAGCAGAATAGCAAAACACACCTTTGCTTGGAATTCAAGAGTCCAAAAATGCTCAGGGAGAAAGCAGGAGGTGGAGCTGACAAGCTGCCTCTATAAAAAATAATAAGTAGGAAGAAGACACAAGCAGCCCCAAGGCAAGCATGGAGCACAGCAGAAGAGCAAAGAGGACAGCCCCGCTGCTGATAAGTCTCAGGCAGTCAGTGTTTGGCCATGTTCACACAATGCATATTTTTGTAAAAGTACGGCTGTCATTGCAGAGTACAACAACAGCCATGAGTAATACGAACATATACGTTACCTTACCATCTATGGAATCCCGGCCGGAGTGTATACACATAGTATACACTCCGGCCGGGATCTCTAGCAGCGCCGCAAAGAACTTACATGTCAGTTTTTTGCGGCTACTATTCATTGAATAGCGGCCGCAGGAACCCTGTCAGTGCACACTATGGAGCGAGCGGCTCCAGCCGTACGCTCCATAGTGTGCAGTGGGGAATTCTGATGCTGGTGCGCATGGATGCGCCCACATCAGAACTCAGAAGCGCAAAAGATCATCCGGCTGTTACTGCAGTACCGGCCAGGATGATCTTTTCAGAGATCATTCTTACAGAATGTAAACATAGCCTTTGGCTGAGTGGGCTATCACTCATCTCAGGAGTAACAGCCCACTTACACAATATGTAACAGCTAAACAGGCTGTCACTCCTGAGAATAGAGGTACAGCCCACTCAGCCAACTCAGTCAATGATTAGCTGAGTGGGCTGTCACTCGCGTGCTTCCGGAGTGAGTGCTTTCTCAGCCAATCACTGACTCGGAGAGTGCTGCGGCCAGTGATTGACTGAGTGGGCTGTCACTCCGTGATCATATTCCTCGGTCGCCACCCGCACATCACAATTTCTCAAGAAATCTTTATTTGCCTTCCCAGGGGGCTACTAACCATGGCCTATATATTATTGTTGTAGAAGGCACAGCTTTAGGGAGTTACTGGCTGCAGTCCAGCTAAGTGCGCTGTCGCTGCAAGATGAGTCTGTCTCAGGACCGAAGATGATGGAGGAGGACAGAAAGTGGAAAGGTAAGGAGGATGTAAGGATGAGAGTGTGGAAAGGAAAGAGTTAGCTGTTATGTTCTACGCCTGGGCAGCAACATATAAGTTAATTCTAAGTGGAATACCCCTTTAAATTGGCATTGTCGTTATAACTTAAAACCTTAAAGGGATAGTGCGGCGCTAAGAAATTATTCACAGAATAACACACATTACAAAGTTATACAACTTTGTAATGTATGTTATGTCTGTGAATCGCCCCCTTCCCTGTATCCCCCCACCCCCGCACGTGTACCCGGAAGTGTTGGTGCATTATACATTACCTGATCCATGTCGCGCCCGTCCGCCATCTTGTGCCGCAACGTCATCTTCGGCCGGCCGGCCGATGTTCTCTGATCTTCCGAGTGCCGGCCGCCCTCTGCTGCGTCATCCGATGCTCAGCCGCGATTGGCTGAGCACAGTTATGCTCAGCCAATTGCGGCTGAGCATCGGATGATGCTGCAGAGGGCGGCCGGCATTCAGGAGAGTCGGAGCTGTTCGCCGGCCGCCCGAAGAAGACTTCACTGACTGAAGATCGGAGACGGAGGTCGGCACGTGACAGCTATGTATAGCGCACCACACTTCCGGGTACACGGGCGGGGGTTGGGGGAAACACAGGGAAGGGGGCCATTCACAGACATAACATACATTACAAAGTTGTATAACTTTGTAATGTATGTTATTCTGTGAATGATTCTTTACCGCCGCACTTCCCCTTTAATCAACAGTAGATGTGATATAAAGCATGTTTTCAATTTACATAATTTTTTTGTTGTTCTGGTAAGTAAAGCTTTGTTTTACAGAATGATAACTGAAAAAAATGAATGTATATGTATATGCAAACATTCTTTATTTCACATCTACTGTTTATTTAGATTTTAAAAGTTATATATACAGTACAACAGGTACACTTTAAAATTTATGAAGTAACAGCTATCTGTGTACACATTTTACCATATACTTTATTGTAGCACGTTATTAAATCTTAAATACAGATGTGTTAGATACTTATTTTACAGCTGTCTTTTTACTTTTATTTTACACAGTGTGAACCTAACCTTAAGGATATTTGAATCAGTTGTGATTATAAAACATAGTCATCTAGTATTGTTCACAGTGAGAAACCAAGTATAAAGTATAAAGCATTTCCTTTCCCTGTTGATCTATAAGAATGGCCTTCCTAGAAATAAAGCTTTAACAAATAAAGCTCACTGTAATAAACTGTAAGAAACTTTTTTCTCCAGTTTTCTGAAATGAGCGCACAACATAAACAACTTCCATTCTGGTTGCCATGGTTTATGTGCATTGTATTAACACGGCTCAACTGGAATTACATTTTCTTTTATCTACACTTTTATTCGAAATAAATATCTGCTTGCTAACAAAACATTACAAATGTATAAGGTCCATTAATACTGTATATCAGTATATAAAAACAAAACCTTAAAATTCTATAAAATTAGGTACTTTACCACATAACCATTGGAATAAAACAAATCCATTGTTTGCATTGTTTCTAGAAAATGACATAGGTTTGTATGACAAGGTAACTTAATAACAATATTTAATAAAATAAAGAAAAATAATGCTCTTGTATTTTTTACCAATGTTTCTAGGGAAGAATGTCTTACAGAGACAGCACACGGCTGAACGTGAGTTGCTTATAGATTTGAAATATGGATCATGTCACCATACAATTCCAGTACATGAGCCTTTATATGAAATAGTGGTATTCTCTCTAGAAGATTTCCCTACAAATTTGATTTCAATAAAAGTTTTATATTATACAAATATGAGCATATATTCGGATAAAATAGGTTAGAACATATAGAGAACTGTAAAAACAAAGGTAAAATAAACAAAAATCAATTATAGCAGTAGATAATTATCTACTGCTATAATTTATTTTATGCTTTATTTTATCTTTGTTTTAACAGTTTTCTAATGTTCTGACCTATTTTATCCGAATATATTCTCATATTTGTATAATATAAAACTTTTAATGAAATCAAATTTGTAAGGAAATCTTCTAGAGAAAATACCACTATGGTATGCATATATAGTCTTTGGCCGGTTCTGCTGTTGCAAGAACCAGGTAGAGCACTTGAAGTATCCCTATTAAAGGGAACAGGCTCCCGACCCCCCCGCTACAGCCCCCTATACTCACCAGATCCCGCCAGGTCCCGCTTCTGGATCCAGTCGGGTCACGGAGATCTCAGCCTCTGCAGCCTGGCGCGCGCAATGAGAGATGAGTCCAACGCTCATAGAGAATGACTGGTGAGTCCAGCGCTCCGTCATTCTCTATGAGCGTTGGACTCATCTCTCAGCGCGCGCGCCGGGCTGCAGCGGCTGATATCTCCGTGACCCGACAGGATCCAGAAGTGGGACCCGGCAGGATCAGGTGAGTATAGGGGGCTGTAGCGGGGGGTCAGGAGCCTGTGACCCCGGCACGGGAGGTGACAGGTTCCCTTTAAAGGAGAAGTCCGGCCAAAAATATTTTTTTATATGTTATTACTGATGGAAAGTTATACAATTTTCTAATGTACATTAATTATGGGAAATGCACATATACTGCTATTTCCCTTAATTTAGTGTATCAGGAAGTGTTAGAATTCTCTCAGAACCAGTAACGTCTCGACGAATGGTGTAATTCCTATGGAGTGTCCAGCAGGGGCGCACTATATATAGAAGTCAATGAGTACCATTGACTTCTATATATAGTGTGCCCCTGCTGGACACTCTATAGAATCAATGGATGTGTGGATGTAATGTAATGTTATGTACTGTACTTTGTGATTGAATACATTTATGGAATACTTTGAAGAGCAAGTGTCCTTGCTCCCCAAAGTATCCCATAAATGTATTCAATGAATACATTTGCATGGCACCGAGCAGGGAGGGAGAGAAGTGCCATCTACCTCCCCCTCCCTCCCTGCTCGGTTCTGGGCACATATACACAGTACAACTCCCCCATTATCCGCAGATAATGGGGGAGTAGTACGTGTGCTATCTATCCCCATCACATCGCCTCCACCGCTGCTCACGCAGGGGCCGCTGTTTATGCCCCCTCCTCCGCTACCCTTCCTTCTCTTAGCTTGAAACGAACTATTGCGCCACTGACTCCCTGCCGCCCGCGCCTGTCCTCACACTATCGCGCCGCTGACTCCCCGCACCGCTCCTCACACTACCCTGCCGCCGGCCGCCGCTCTCTGCTCCTACATACCAGCTTCTGGTCCGTCCTGCATGCCAGCTGCGCCAGCCCTCCCCCACCCCGCAGGGAGCCCCAGGAAACACTAGGAGCGCCGTGGATGGGGGAGGGCTGACGCGGCCGGCATGCAGGGCGGACCCGGGGCCTGTATGTAGGAGTAGAGAGCGGCGGCCGGCGGGGAAGTGTGAGGAGCGGCGTGGGGAGTCAGCGGCGGGGTAGTGTGAGGAGTGGCGCGGGTGGCGGGGAGTCAGCAGCGCGATAGTTCGTTTCAAGCTAAGAGGAGGAGGGGGAGCGGAGGAGGGGGCATGAAGAGCGGCCCCTGTGTGAGCAGCGGAGGCGGCGATGTGATGGGGATAGATAGCACAGGTACTACTCCCCCATTATCTGCAGATAATGGGGGAGTAGTACTGTATATATGTGCCCAGCACCGAGCAGGGAGGGAGGGGGGAGGTAGATGCACGGGGCCCTCTCTCCCTCCCTGCTCGGTGCCCTGCAAATGTATTCATTGAATACATTTATGGGATACTTTGGGGAGCAAGGACACTTGCTCCTCAAAGTATTCCATAAATGTATTCAATCACAAAGTACAGTACATAACATTACATTACATCCACACATTCATTGATTCTATAGAGTGTCCAGCAGGGGCGCACTATATATAGAAGTCAATGGTACTCATTGACTTCTATTTCTAGTGCGCCCCTGCTGGACACTCCATAGGAATTACACCATTCATAGTGTTCATTTTGCCATCTGCCCAGTACTGTGTGTATCGTTAAGGACCCAACTATGTTACAACTAGCTATATCTGAGACGGGAGAGGAAAATGATATATATATATATATATATATATATTTAAGATGCAGTAACAAACTTAGATAGTAACATAAGACTTATGAACTTGTGTGAACCAGATTGTGCATGACAAGCTCTTTATTGTCATGTCATTTTAATGACTATTAGTTCAACTAGTACAATGATTAAAAGACACGTCTCTTTGCAGATAGTAGTCATAGCTATTGTATGCCACCAAGATCTTAAAAAAAAAGGTCTCCCTCTGATTTGTATTCTGTCGGTTTTGGTTTTTAGAGGCCTTAGCTATAATAAGTTATCAGAGCTTACATAGTTAAAAGGTTGAAAGAAGACAAGATCAGGTTCAACCTAGATCCAGAGGAAGGCAAAAACCCCTATGAGGCAGATGACAATTGCCCCATCACAGGGAGAAAATTCCTGCCCAAATCTATTGGTAAATTCCTTCCCGACTCCAATGGCAGCTTCTTTCCTGACTCCAATGGAGCCACCTTCTTGGATTTAAGACAACAACAAAAGGTATAGAAAATAATGAAATTTTATTCCTTAACATCAATTTCAAAAAGTACAGCTACATGTCATTTACAAGCAATTGGTGTAACAAAAACAGGGTATAACAAAAACTTTGTAGTTCACAATCCTGGGGTTGATTATCCTGTAAATTTAGAAATTCATCTAAAGGACATCAATATACAGTGTGGAAAAAAATCATGTATAGTATGTTATAATTGTTTTTGTTTCAATAGAAAGCCCTTCAGTGCAACATGGACTGTAGTAAAATAAATGTTACATAAATACTAATAAAAAAATGCATTATGATTGCAATGTACATTCTTAAAGTCAAAGTCCAGAAGCATTTCTAGAATAATCAACTTTTTTAATGAGTTTTTTCTTCTTCACACTGCGTATATTTCAGTCAGTATTGTGGTCCTCATATTGCAACCAAAACCAGGAGTGGATTAAAAACACAGAAAGGATCTGTTCACACAATGTTGAAATTGAGTGGATGGCCGTCATATAACAGTAAATAACTGCCATTATTTCAATATAACAGCCGTTGTTTTAAAATAACAGCAAATATTTTCCATTATATGGCGGCCATCCACTCAATTTCAACATTGTGTGGACAGAGCCTTTCTGTGTTTTCAATCCACTCCTGGTTTTGGTTGCAATATGAGGACCACAATACTGACTGAAATATACCTAGTGTAAACCCAGCCTTAAATTGTGAAATAGGTTTGGCCACAATAGTAGTTACTGTTTATGTCCACAAGGGTGCTGCACTCTTGCAACTGTGATTGATTGTCCACATGTAACTATTTCTACTAGAGCGATTTTCTACTGTCAGACTGGCACAGGTGAATTTCATTGGGCAGGATTAATTTAACCCCTTTATGACCAAAGGACATCGATGCACGGATGTCCCGGTCACAATGAAGCAGCTTTTTCCTCCTTTCCTTCTAAGAGCCATAGCGCTTTTATTTTTCCACATACAGGGCTGGTTGGCGTGCCACTTTTTGCACCATGATCTCTAGATTTAATTAGTATATTGGTGTAAAAGAAAACTTTTGTATAATTTTTTACCCCGATATATAATTTAAAAAAAATCTGCAATCCTGTTGGTTTTTTTTCTCTTTTCGTTTACACCGTTAACCATGGAGGAAAAATATTGTGATATTTTATAGATCAGACAATTCTGCATGTTGCCCACGGATCGATCGGCGGCGCCGATTCCCGTGCACGGCGCCGTTCGATCCAGCGGTACCGGCCGGTGCTGAAGCACTGGAGGTCGGCCGGGCCCTCCCTCCCCTGTATGACGCGGCTCGCTTAGAATGAATGGAGCCGCGTCATACAGGGGAGGGAATTCCCTCCCACTGGGGGCAGCCCAGCAACCTCCAGTGCTTCAGCACCGGCCGGTACCGTTGGATCGAACGACGCCGTGCACGGGAACCGGGGGCGGTCCGAAAAACGGACCGCGGCACCGGCTTCCCCGTGCCGGCCCGGATCGATCCGTGGGTTCAGGTTAAAGAGGATGTACCGGGTGGTACATCCTCTTTAAGATACTATTTTTTTACACTTTTTTTTACAGTGAAATATGCAATTATTAGACTGCATATTCTGATCAATGCTAGGGGCAGACTGTATCAGAAGATTGCAGATCCGATAGGACAAAGGTATGGAGAACTCTTCCACCTGTCAGTGCAAGTGATCCATGCTGCGGGGGACCCAGTCAGTCAGTGACAGTTGCTTATCCTGTCATTGACTTCATTAAACACTGCGATTGCAATAGATCACGGTATTGAAGGGGTTAACGACAGACAGCTGCCTGAACATGGCTGCCTGTCATTCTCTCTGGCACCGAGGTCACTGATGTGTGCGGGACAGCCCCACACACATTTAAAGCCCCTTAATGGCCATATGGCAGTTGTGAAGAAGTTAAAATAGTTTTCACATGCTCTGTTGGGCTGTATGTTCGTCATAAAGAAATATTCTGTATTTGAGACCTTGTCTATGAGCCAGAGTAGAGAGATGCTTTTAAGCAGAGGCACTCACTCTGGCAGCACTGAGCTGTCCATGTAGTACATAGACTGCCAGATGTAAGACACTGCATGTATCACATTTTCCGTGTAGTAGCAGATAAGGTAACCCCTTTAAATTCTGAGATTGGGATAAGATTCCTGTATTGGACTCTTGAACACTTACTGAGCAGCATTAAAGGGGTTGAAGCACCCTTAAAGATATCTCTGTGTAATGCCACAGCCAATCAATGCTGAGTGTACATGGATGTCATTAGACTGGGAGACTGTGGAGAGGTGAGTATGGCTTTAATTTTTCCAGCAATTTACTTTACAGTCAATGGGGCCAGAAAACCCCTTTAACCCTTTAAGGACATGGCCCATTTTCGTTTTTACGTTTTCGGTTTTTCCTCCTTGTGTTTAAAAGGTCATAGCACTTGCATTTTTCCACCTAGAAACCCACATGACCCCTTATTTTTTGCGTCACTAATTGTACTTTGCAATTACAGGCTGAATTTTTGCATAAAGTACACTGCGAAACCAGAAAAAAATTCAAAGTGTGAAATTGAAAAAAAAAAGCATTTCTTTTATTTGGGGGAAATGTGTTTTTACGCCATTCGCCCTGGGGTAAAACTGACTTGTTATGCATGTTCCTCAAGTCGTTACGATTAAAACGATATATAACATGTATAACTTATATTGTATCTGATGGCCTGTAAAAAATTCAAACCGTTGTTAACCAATATACGTTCCTTAAAATCGCTCCATTCCCAGGCTTATAGCACTTTTATCCTTTGGTCTATGGGGCTGTGTCAGGTGTCATTCTTTGCGCCATGATGTGTTCTTTCTATCGGTACCTTGATTGCGCATATACGACTTTTTGATCGCTTTATATTACATTTTTTCTGGATTTGATGCGACCAAAAATGCGCAATTTTGCACTTTGGGATTTTTTTGCGCTGACGCCGTTTACCGTACGAGATCAGGAATGTGATTAATTAATAGTTCGGGCGATTACGCACGCGGCGATAGCAAACATGTTTATTTATTTATTTATTTGTTTACTTTTATTTAAAACCTGGGAAAAGGGGGGTGATTCAGACTTTTATTAGGGGAGGGGGCTTTTTACTATAAACAACACTTTTTTTTTTTTTTTTTACACATATACTAGAAGCCCCCCTGGGGGACTTCTAGTATATACACTGTGATCTCTCATTGAGATCTCTGCAGCATAGATATGCTGCAGAGATCCATGAGATCGGCACTCGTTTGCTTTCGGCTGCTGCAGCCGAAAACAAACGAGTGCCGAGCCGAGGACGGCGCCATCTTGGACGCGTCCCCGGCCGGCATCAGTAACGGAGATCGCTCCTCCGGGACAAGGTCCCGGAGGAGCGATCTCCCCCACTAGACACCAGGGAAACGTTGCCTCCGGTAATCGGAGGCAGCTGTCAACTTTGACAGCTGCCTCCGATTAGCTAATTAGCGGGCATGGCGATCCGACCGTGCCCGCTAATAGCAGCAGTCCCGGGCTACTCGCGGCACTTCAAAGCGGGGCCGCCGCGCGGCCCCGCTTTGAAGTGCAAGTGAGGACATATGACGTAGGGGTACGTCATATGTCCTTAAGAGGTTAAAGAGATGCACAAAGCATGCATGCTTCTTTAAAAAATGCTAAAAATTTAAACAATAGCATGTTTTTTATGCAGTGGAAGCTGAGGCAAGCTAGCATTTTCAGCTCTGTCAGCATTATCTGACTGTTTACCTGCTTAAAGTGATATTGTCACCACCTTGCTCTGTGCAGTTCTCCACACCATCCACAAGCGTAGATGAGTCTGTGTCTTCTTTCTGCTCTAATATGGCGTATTTTTTTTTCTCCTTCACACTCTTGTTTTACCATAAAATATAGTGCAAAACTTCAAAAATATGTTTGTGGGGGTGAAAAATAATATTTTTTTTTTACAAATTTTATGCAATAATCTTTATTTTGTGGATTTGTACAATTACAAAAGTACTCAATTTTTATAGATTTAAAGTTTTAAACTTAGACGCTACCAGGATAGCTCATATTCTTATACACACATTTGGCACTAGTGAATTCCATTGGGCAGGAATAAATGAAAATGGTTTTCATGTGTCCTTGCCCTTCTTGGGGTATATGGACGTTATAGAGTAATGTTTGAGATTTTGTCTATGAGCCAGGTTAAAGGGGTAGTGTGACGTTTAAAAATTATTCACTAAATAACACACATTACAAAGTTATACAACTTTGTAATGTGTGTTATGTAAGTGAATGGCCCCCTTCCCTGTGTCCCCCCAACCCCTGGAGTGGTGCATTATACTCACTGGATTACTGTCGACCCCGGCCGCCATCTTTGGTCAAACAACCTAATCTTCAGGAGGCCGACCGATCCATTTCAGCCATCCCTCATGCTGGCCCCCCCTCTGCCACATCATCAGCTGCTCAGCAGTGATTGGCTGAGCACAGTTATGCTCAGCCAATCGCGGCTGAGCAGCTGATGACGCGGCAGAGGGGGTCCAGCATGAGGGACGGCTGGAGCAGTTTGGCCGGCCTCCCGATGATGACGTTGCTCGACCCAAGATGGCGGGCGGGGTCGACAGTAATCTGGTGAGTATAATGCACCACACTTCCGGGGGGTGGGGGGACATGGGGAAGGGGGCCATTCACTTACATAACACACATTACAAAGTTGTATAACTTTGTAATGTGTGTTATTTAGTGAATAATTTTTAAACGCCGCACTACCCCTTTAAGGGAGTGAGGTATCAACAAAACAAAGCAGTATTGGAATATTATTTTTTAATGTTGTTTAATTTATCTTTTACAGTTAGCTGTGTAAGCTTAGCTTTCTCGCTCCATTTATAAAATACCTTTTGTACCTTTTCTCCGTGTCTGCAGCTAGTGTGAGCTGCCCTTCAAGGATTTTCCCCTTCTGTCTACACTTTGAGCTAATCTGTAACCCCCTCCCTTCCCTGAAGAAGCAAAGAAATTGAAATTTTAAAACCCCTATGAACCAGGCCAATTTTTGTTTTTGCAGTTTTGTTTTTAGGTCTTGATGTTTAAAAGCCCATACCGCTTACTTTTGTTCATCTACAGACCCATATGAGGTGTTGTTCTTTGCAACGCCAATCATACTTTTCAATAACACACTTAATTTTTCCATAAAATATCCTGCAAAAAAATATTTGCACAGTGACATTGGAAAAAAAAAAACAACAAAAAACCAACAACAACAACAATTTTTTACATTTTGGAGTTAGGGAGTATTGTCTTTACAACAATAGGCAAATTTATATAGCTTTTATTTTACTTTATGATTTTAAAAAACTTTTTTTAAATAAGTGTTTAAAATAGCTTTTTTTTTATTCTTTGTAACGTTTTTATTTTTTGGTCTGTGGGGCTATTTGAGGACTTATTTTTTTGCCTAATCTGTACTTAACTTTATTGATACCTCATTTACATGTTCCAATGCACACTGTGTATAAAATGACGTTATCTGCGTGGACGTCAAAATAATGATCATGACAATTATTTTCAGACGTCTTTTGCAAACAGCGGATGTTTTTTTTTTGTTCAAGCTCAGTTTTTCCTTTTTCAACGTCTTTTCACCATTTTTACTTTTAAATTCAATTGACTTTTCAATTAAAGGCACATCTGAAGGGCAATTAGTCCACCTGAACTAGAATAATGTACCAGCAGCTGTTATTGCAGACAAGAAAAAAATGTTGTGGGGACTTAGCCAATATGTGACTTTTGGATTACTTTTTATTTTTCTGGTTTACTTAAAATTTTTCTAGTTGTGATGTATCAAATATCCGCAATTTTGCTGGCTACAGTTCTGCCATAATTTTCACAGCTTTTTGCACAAATCAGGGCATCATGACATTATGTATCCCCTCCTATGAATACCACATTAGTGCTGCCATAGTTACAGTGGGTTGGGGGGCCCAGGCTTGTTGAACAGCCCGGGGCCTATAGTAAAGTTAATCCGCCCATGGTTAATGGAGACTGTCTAGAGATTGACTTTCCCAAAAAATTTTTTTAATAAAGAGAGTTTTAAAATAAAAAGGTGTCCATAGCCTATCAAGGCTGTTTTTGTTATGCTCACAGTAGAAGGGTCAAAATAAAAAAGCATTTCCTCTTAAACTAGGTATAGAAATGAGAACAATCAAATGTTTTCATTGATAAACAATTTTGTGCCTGAAATATTTTTCAAAAAATGTGTAAATTTATTGTCAGTGGTCTTCTAGTAGGTGGTCCTCTCAGTAAAGAGGGATAATATACATAGTATATGATGGTACTGGATATCATCTGCAGACGCTATATTTACATTTTTTAAAAATCATTAAAAAATACAAATATTGATAGATTACTTTTTAGGGATCTGTAAATATATATAAGGTATTTTTACATAAATACACTATGATTGGGCCTTTTAATTCAGATGTCAATCTGGAACTAAAATATACTCTGGAAAGGATTGATTGTATGGATCTTTTATCTGACATAGATCTCCGGTTCACTTCACTTCTGTGTAAGTAGTAGAAAGTTCCCACTTACTGTATCTGGATACGACAGGATGAAGATATAGTTTAGCCCTCGAGACTGTGTTTAACATTGACACCAATGTATTGTACAAATCATGCATAGGTTGCTTTTTAAAACTAAAAGTCCATTGTCCTATTCAAGGTTCTGAGATTAGATTCCTAGATTCCTCTAGATCAGTGGTACACAGCTGTTGCAAATAAAAGGGTGTCCAGACATAATGGGCATTGTACTTTTCAAACACTGAAGTGGGGGCACAGGTTGTGCACCACTGATCTAGATATTTGTCAGCATAGAAACCTAAATGAGTACAGTATTGTGTTGCTGGCTGCTCCATAGAGAAAGACATGTTCGGCATAGCTGCTTTGTGCTCAGAATAGATGAAGGCCTTGAATAGAGGACTTTCCCTTTATTAGCCCTGAATTGAATCTTGAAAAAATGGGATTTATAAAGTTTCCATTTTTTTTCATCATACAGTGATAAATATTTATTTACCGGTGAACTCATTTAATATTAGTAAATGCACTGAGAATATACTGAAATCAGTATATCATCATAAAAAATAACTATATTACAGGAAATATATAGAACAACATACATATCTCACAATGATGATGTAAAAATCTCATCAAATGTTGATGACCAAATGAATGTTTTCATTTCCCTTCATGAATCGGTTGATAAATTTACTTAATACCAACATTGCTCAGTGTGATTTTTCATATTGTCAAGGACACCAAAGCCAAAACATCTCACAACATCGTTATCATCATCTGGAGATACACAAAATACACATATTTCGGCAGTCCATTTCACATGACATATCCAACACTAACAGAATTTTTATGGTGTTATATGTCCCATGCTGGTATGCTAACAGTGTTATTGGAGCTTTTATTGTCTAATTCTTCAACCACCATCCCATGATGGGCTATCCTCCCACTCCTTAAGGAGAACATACCAGCCTTTGCCGTGCTACCGTTGCATGAATCCGATCCTTGGGCTGAATCACTGGGTTGTACTTCAACAAAAATCCTGTTTCGTACCCCAAACATAAAGCCACTGTTATTTCTTTCTGAATATGTCTCTTTATGCTCTCTTTTTGTTGAGCACAACTGAACTTTAAACGCTTCCTGAAAGCCCCGGCGAAAATTCTCATTAAAGTAGCCATATATGATGGGATTGATGCTACTGTTAAAGAAGGCCAACCAGTGGGCAAAAGGGAATATATACACAGCGATTAGGTTAAGCTGATGATCAGTAAGATTTCCATAATCTGTCAGCAGCATTAAGGTCCAAAGGGGCAGCCAAGAAATTGTGAAGAACAGTGCTACAATAATTAACATGTTTATGACTCTTACTTTCCTCTTGGAGACCCTACGACCTTCATGTTCTTCAGACATCGATCCTCGGATGGTGGCAGATGATTTAAAGAGTTTAAATGCAATGCGGGCATACATGATGACAATTAAGGTCAGAGGAGCAAGATATATATGTGAAAACAAGACTGTTGTGTAAATCTTTCGCATTTGTTTGTCTGGCCAAGCTTCCCAACAGGAGTAGAGAGGATAGAAATTATTATAATCATCTACCATGAAGTGATAATCGTCCTTGGTCACCGTCAGAGTAACAGCAGATGGACACATTATGATAAGTGCTAAAACCCATATAACAACGATTGTGAATATAGCTTTTCTTAGAGTCAGCTTCTGTCGGAACGGGTATACAATACAACGAAACCTGCAAAGGAAAGAAAGCATTCATTAGTATTGCTTATGAGAACTTTTGCTTTTCTCATTTGTAGGTGTATATAGATGCAATAATATACTGTTTGCACTGGGTTACCCAGGCTCTTTTAGTATTATATGAGGTATTTTTTTTATAATGCATGAAATTAAATAACTAAATAAATAAAACCTCTGTACATGATAGAGCCATTTTACCCCTTCACATCCACAATACGTATTGCACTCTGGAATACACAGCAGGAGTGTATATATATACATTCCTGAGAGTAAGGGGCTTAAGCAACTGTCACTGATTGATCGGAATGGTCCTGATCACTTGTACCGATGGGAGAGGGTAAGACGCTTACTTCAGTCCTGTCAGTTGAGTCATCTGTGCATAGAGTCTGCTCTCAGGCAGACTCTATGCGCAGGTCGACGTTAAAACTGATAGCATAGCATAGATTAGTATATGCAATCTAATGATTGCATGTTTTACAGTGAAATATAAGTGTAAAAAAAGTGTAATAAAAAATAAAAGTTTTTAAAAGTATTTAAAAAAAAAGACCCTTATAAACCCCCCATAAAAGTTTAATATACCTCCTTGCCCATTATAAAAAAAAATAATAAACATTTTACATATCGTAGTGTGCAGAATTGTCCGATCTATTAAAATATCACATTATTGTTAGAGATGAGCGAACCTCGAGCATGCTTGAGTCCATCCGAACCCGAACTTTCGGCATTTGATTAGCGGTGGCTGCTGAAGTTGGATAAAGCCCTAAGGTTATGTGGAAAACATGGATATAGTCATTGGCTGTATCCATGTTTTCCAGACAACCTAAGAGCTTTATCCAAGTTCAGCAGCCCCCACTAATCAAATGCCGAAAGTTCGGGTTCGGATGGACTCGAACCCAAACCCGGTTCGCTCATCTCTAATTATTGTGCCTGAGCTGTGATCAGCATAAACAAACAAAAAAAAAAACACCAGGATTGCTGATTTTTTTTTAAATTATTAATCAGGAAAAATTTATAAAAAGCAATTCAAATTTTTCTTTTACACTAATATGATACTAATAAAAACTAGAGATCATGGCTCAAACAATGACACCCCAACCAGCCCTGTAGGTGGAAAAATAAAAGCTCTATGGCTCTTAGAAGGCGGGGAGGAACATTGCATTATTTGACCAGGACATCCTGGCACCAATGACCTCGGTGAAGGGGTTAAAATAAGATTTGGGCACTATTTTACATAGTATAATAGAAATCTAATGCTGTGTACCATGCTGCAGCACCCTTCATGTTACTTCTTACATGTTTCTGCACACTTTTTTCCCTCTCATACGCATACAGATAGCATTGACCGGCAAATTCAGATAAAGACAACAGAAGAACCTGGGGGAAATGAGATTCTGCATGTTGATGAATGCTAAATCAATTGGATGAAAAGGAAATCAACCTGTAAATGTGTTAATTGGAAATCACATGCATTTTCTTCCAGCCCACATAAATGTTTAATGTCTTATCCACTAAAACACGTAGTGTTTCACATATAAGAAGCTTTTCTAATACCATCTGTAAAATAACCAACTGCTTGCTAAGAAGAAAACTGATCAGAAACACGGGAACAATCTTGAATAATTAAAATGATTTGACATCACATATTTTATGTTTCACAGAAATGCAAATAAGCATCAAAGGTTAATAATCGAAATATATGAGGAAAACAACAGCGCTTGTATTGCCGAAAGAGCGCAAGTCTATGCTAATTTACCTCTAAGGCATTTCAGTCCTTAAGTGCTTTGGATGCAACTCCCTGATGTTTCTTTCAGATACAGTATGTTCTATTGTACAGTCATCTTTTATCTTTTCCTTTATTGGAACATAAGTCCTCCTGCAGGTCTTTGTGCATGGCAATGATTTTTTACTTTTGTATTAGTATACTTTCATGGGTTCTATTCAATGTCAATTGCCTTTTTCTTTTGTGTAGAAAGAGCCGTAGTCTCCTATCAGTGTCTTGGAAGCCACATGTGGCTTGTGACCTCATGCTGTGTCCTGTGTCCTGAGACCATGTATTGGCAATTGACATTATTGCAGGCATATCCTATGTACTAATATCATATTTAAATCAGAGTAAAAAAAATTGAAATGTCATGATTTTTTCTTTCTCCTCATCTAATTTTTTTTTAAATTCCTACTTCCTACTATCAACTATGGTGCAAAAAGTTGGATTCCTGGAAACAATAGAAATTGGAAACCACATCTGAAATACATTATACTGTGGGGATTTACAGAGATGTAGTTAACAACCGCTGATACGCAACAGTTCATGCTCTGTGACTGCTGCCAATCCATTAACACAGACAGTGCAGACTACTTGGAATAACATCATATGTAGATTTTTTCCATTTACATACACTCCCATTTACATACACTCTCCTGTAAAGATTATTTGGATTTGCGCTAGGAAAATTTCCTTTGGTAAAGTGGGTACTAAATGAACTAATTTTATTGTAATTTAAATGACAGGTGGTAAATGGAATTGTAATTTTCTAAGTGAAGCATTATGTATTTCCATGAAACTGACTACCGTCGTATTTTCCGGCGTATAAGAAGATTTTTTAACTCCGAAAATTCTTCTTAGAAGTCGGGGGTTGTCTTATACGCTGGGTATGGTCGCCCCATACGGTGGAGGGGGGGGGGCTCAAAAATGACTGCATCCCAACCGTATGGGGCAACCATTATAAAAAACAAAAACAAACAGTTAACTCACCTGGGGCCCGTTCCCGGCATCGGCACGCCTCCCGTACTGTTCCTGGCTCAGGCAGTGTGACATACACTGCCTGCGTTGGAGACGGAGATCCCCGAACCTCTCCCAGGCAGCCGAGCGTCTCATCGGAGAGGCTTGGAGACGCTCGGCTGCCGGGAGAGCTTCGGGAGAATGATAGAGGCTTCGGGAACTTCTGTCGCCTCTCTCATTCTCCCGAAGCTCTCCCAGCCGAGCGTCACTGAGCCTCTCCAATGAGACACTTGGCTGCCCAGGAGAGTTTCGCTGATCTCTGTCTCCAGCGCAGGCAGTGTATGTCACACTGCCTGCGCCAGGAACAGTACAGGAGGCTCGCAGATGCCGGGAACGGGCCCCAGGTAATGTTTTTTTTATTTAGCTGCTGTTAACCCCTGCTTGATTACAGCAGGGCTGCAGCAGTAGCACAACTAACTAACTTACCTCTGCCTGTGCTGGTGATCAGTCTTCTGCCATCTCCGGGACTCCCGCTGGGTTCCAGAATCTCCTCTGCTGCCACTGTCACGACCCAGCTGATTGACAGCCCACTCAGCCAGTCAGTGACAGGGACGGGACGTCGCTCCAGTCACTGATTGGCAGAGCGGGTTGTCCATGAGCTGGGTCAGGCATTTTACCCCGAGTTGTGACTTCATCACATTTTGGGGGAAAATGGCTTCGCGGGCATGGGAAGAGATAAGTATTTGGTCCCTATCATTTCCCCCTTGCCTCTGCTGGATTTAAAATAAACATTGAACGTTGTGTTAACACTGTTTTTCATTCACCAAATCTTTAAGCATTCCCAGCATCATAAAATATGAGTAGGTGAACATTCTATTACAGCCCATTGTGGTTATGGTCCCTGCATGGAATCAGGAAGAAGTGTCCTGCAGCAGTAGTGAGGGTATCAAAGGGAAGCAGAGAGGTTTATTCATTCGTACATCATCCACTGAAGTCACAATTCACTCGGTCATTTCACTATGGCAAAAAATTCATCTGAGTAAAGGGCAGTTTGCTATAGATGGATTTACAAACAACAATAAAGTGCCAGTAGGGCATCTGTTACTATACGTTGGCGTGCATAGGCTTGTTTCCTATGTGTTCTATCTATTCATCTCATAGGAAACAGCGCAGCATGAGCCTTGGGATACTGTTCCCCTTTCCCTAACCTTCTCTTTTTCTAAAGGCAGATATAACAAGATATGACAAATACAGTGTTTTGTCATGAGGGGAGAACAGTGAGAAAGTAACACAGAACCCTAAACATATAAATGAACATGCAAGTTTTTGGAAAAATAAGTTCTTTTGTGAGGGTCGTGAAGTGTTGATTGGATGTTGGCATGAAATTTGTCTATTAAAATTTTTTATTTCTGTGCCCAGGGAGACCAGAATTTTTAAACTGTTGGTGTTATATATTTTCACAATATGCAATTTTCTCTTATCTGTATATCTTGTCTATTTCGGCAGTCTGAGATTGTACAGAAGGTTTGGAATTAAACTTCCAGGAGGCTGCTGAGAATAGTCTGGTCTAAGTGGTCTTTTGTTGTAGGGCGGCTTTTGTTGTAGATGTATGTTGCTACTTTTTACTAATTTGATTACTTCAGACCTAAAGGTATGAACAATGGGACAATTGCCCACTCTCCCCTACTATTTGTACTAAAATAAGAGAATTCTTTTTTCCTAAATTTCTAATCTGAACAGTACCCTCTATTGGTGGGCATGGGCCATTGGATGAGGTGGGATATCCTCTCTGTGTGCCCTGCCTTAAAGGGTACCTGTCATTGTAAGTTTTAAAGTCTAAATTATTAGTAGATGAAAGCAAGTTTGAAAATTACATGATTATTATTATTAAAATTTTCATCATCAAAATTATACTTACTTGAAACCCAGGTCCATTCTCCTGATGGCAGCTTTTTAGTCTTGTGCTGCCCGGAAAAAAAAGCGATCAAATGCAGGAAGTCCCAGTCACCTGCACGCTCACATAAAAGGCAGTCATTTGATTGACAGATGCATTGAGCCATGACACTCTGTACTGGCTGGGACTCCCTGCATTTGGTCTCTTTTTTTAACTGGCACAAGACTGAAAATCTGCCTTTAGGAGACTGGACCTGTATAAAAGTAAGTATAGATTTGTTTTAAAGCATGATAACTAAGAAAAAAAATGTTTTCAATGTAAATTGCAAACTTGCTTTATACTACTGTTGATTTAGATTTTGAAAGTTAAAATGACAGTGACCATTTAAGGTCTGCCTTTTTGCTAGTACTGGTGAAACAGAGTACACAGAAGAAAAATTAAACCAATTTGAAGAGATACATCAACCCGTTCTTGACCCCAGCTAAGGCCGTAGAGATTAGGGCAGTGATTAGGTAAACTGCTAATCTAAATCTTCTAATATCTGACATGCCATAAAAAATAAAATAAAAAAGCAACAAAAACTGTGAATGGGATGAGGTCATGGAATGCCAGTTTTATGTCTGTGAACAACAAGAAGACACAACACTATTTCCTCCAAATGGTAAGCCTATCCCATGACATGGATTTCCATAGCGTATTATGCAATGCTGATTTTTGTCATCTGGCATGGAAGTGTACACATAGCATTTGAAATTGAGGTAGTAAACATTTTATTTCATATATTAATGAAACCTGAAGCCCAAAGCTTTAAATATTAATCGTAGATAAGCGAATCTACAGTAGGAACAAAGCGAAGTGCTTCATTCCTATCTGGATTTTGCTCATCAGGCTGTGGTGCTTTGAAGTCTGCTGCTCCTTCCTGGGTGCTGGAAAAAGATAGATCCAGTCTTGGGAAACTGGGAGAAGTTTCCCAGGACTGGATCCATCTTTTCCCAGCACCCAGAGAAAGGCAGCACAGAGCGGTGCAGATTTAAAAGCACCTGAGCCTGATGAGCAAAATCCAGATAGGAATGAAGCACTTTGCTTCGTTGCTACTGTAGATTTGCTTATCTCTAGTATTAACTCTTGCTAAAAGAGCAGTGTCTTGTCTCAACCAAGGACTGGCTGAGTGATAATTTTCTGTGTCCTAACAAAAGGAATTGTAGTACAGCAGGGATAACACAGTGTGACAACACAGTGTGAGCAATGGGGGAGCAAAAGGTTTTTTCTTCTATTTAACTGCCCTAAGCACAGATTGGAAAAATCTCCAGAATACCTCATTAAGGTTCACTCTATGTAAAAACTACGGCCATATTTCATAACAACGGCCGTAGTTGTGCAAACAACAACTGTTCTCTCACAAATAACAGCCATTGTTTACACAACTACGGCTGACATAGTGGGAACCTGGCCTAAAGCTCTATTAACCCCTTAAGGACCGTACAATTTTTTTTGCGCTTTTGTTTTTTCCTCCTCATGTTTAAAAGGCCATAGCGTTTACATTTTTTCACCTACAGACCCACATGAGCCCTTATTTTTTGAGCCACTAATTGTACTTTGCAATGTCAGGTTAACTTTTGCATAAAGTACGCTGCAAAACAAAAAAAAATTAGTGAGTGATGAGTGATGAAATTGGATAAAAAACGCATTTTTTAAATTTGGGTAGTATTTGTATTTACGCCGTTTGCCCTAGGGTAAAACTGACTTGTTATGCATGTTCCTCACGTTGTTATGATTACAACGATATGTAACATGTATAACTTTTATTTTACTTGATGGCTTTTAAAAAATTTAAACCTTTTTAATAAATTAATCTTCCTTTAAAATTTGGTCTATGGGGCTGTGTGAGGAGTCATTTTTTGTCATGATGTGTCCTTTCTATTGGTACTTTGATTGTGCATATGCGACTTTTTGATCGCTCTTCTGCATTTAACTGTCCTAATTAGGTAATAGCCGAGGTCCCAGGCTGCAGAAAGCAGCCCCTCTCTCAACCTCCCCACCCGCAGAAGGATGTACCAGTATGCCCTTCTGAGGGAAGGGGTTAAGGGCCACACAATTCCCCCAATCAGTTAATAAAAGAGCAAATTCTTGTTTGTCAGCCGTTTGCTGGGTCTTTGACAGATTGTTCCATGAAATAGGGCCTTTAGAATTGTCCTGGTCAGCCAATAATTACCCTGTGTAAAAGGCCCTCTACTAAAGATCAGCTTTTCCTTGACAATAAAAGTATAAATAGTCTCACTCCTTACACAGCCATGTAAGCAGCTTGTGGCATCTTTTCTAGATGACACTTTTCCTTTAAATAACTTGTACCTAATTATTTTGTTAGAACTCTCTATTCACCATATACTTCATTTATTTCCAAATAGCTATCTTTGTTCTGTGTCATTTTTACATTAACAGCTGTACAACCTGTGGTTTTCAATTAGCTATTTATCACATTTCCTTTATGGCTAATGTATTAGATTTGTGCTTTTCTGCAATAAGTGTTAATTACAAAGTACAGCTGCAAGGTTAAAAGCCATTTATTGAGGAAAAGAGATGGTATTCAGACGTGTGAAGTCTGCTTTCAGAGGCATTTGGTCATATCATGCGTATCTTAAGCAGGAACTAAGGCCATGAATGTCAGTAATTCAGGATGACATTAGCTGTTGAGTGATCCCAATACTCTGTATTCATTTGGAGATCATACGACTTTCCCAGTTTTCCAGGCTCTTTGATATTAAATACTCTGTCACATTCTGTAATCCTGTTAACAGTTTTCTTTGTACCCACTAAGCCTTTTTGATACTTGGGTAATTGGTACTTCATATTATCAGGAGTCACTTTTTTTTATAAAACCACCAAAGGGTTTTCTAGCATTTCTGTTTCTGGATATATTTGCATATTAGATATATTGTCAATATTTCTTTACAAAATAAGTGCACTGTAACATACTGTATAGCATTGTAAACATAATTACAATTACAATTACATAAGTAATTGCACTGTAACATACTGTATAGCATTGTAAACATAATTACAATTACAATTACATAAGTAGACTTGCCAGACTAGATACTCATATGATGACTAGATATGATGCCCTGGCATTACTCTTTACCAGAATGTGGGGGCCTTATACACACAGATTTATCAAAGGGTGTAAAATATACAATGGTATAAACCGCCCACAGCAACCAATCACAGCTCAGCTTTAATTTTACCAGAGCTTAAATCTGAGCTGTGATTGGTTACTGTGGGAAATTTACACCAGTGTATGGCTATGTTCACACAGTGTCAAAAATAGAGAAAAGGCGGCCAATTTTGATATTTAAAATAACGTCCGTAATTGCCGCGACTTGGACAGGTATGTATAAAGTGTATCTTTTTTTTACATCAGCCTTCGGCCATGCATCATTATTACACGTAGCAATGTGCGTTCAGCGGGCAATGATTTTTCAACATACTGAAAGACAATAATCAGTCGATTTTGTTTCTACGGCTAAACGCTGTCTTTATTACACGGAGTGATAATCTGCAGAGTCAGCTTGATTGGGCAGATTATTGCTCCATGTAATAGGGCCTTTAGGATTCATAGGTAATATACAGCAAACTCTGCAGGAATAGTGTTTGTGGGTTTTTCTCCTCTCAGAATTTGGCTTTATTATAAGAGATAATAAATCTTTGAGCAATCTCTGATAGGATTTGACATGCTGCAGATTGAGACTATGTTCACGCGAAAAGTACGGCTGTCATTTTAAATGAATGCTACAGCAGTATTTTCAGTGTAATAATGTGCTCATAATTGAGTACTGGCCATAATTGAGTACTGGTGCAAAAATAATGAACGTGCTTATTATTTACAACCTGTTATTGCAAAAAAAAAATTTTTTTAACCTGTTCACACCATAAAATTTCTCTCTCTCTCTTTTACACTTATACTAGAAGCCCCCCTGGGGGACTTCTAGTATAAGTACTCTGATCTCTTATTGAGATCTATCCTGTATACTAATACAGGATATATCGATGAGATAGGCACTTTGATTGCTTCCGGCTGCTGCAGCTGGAAGCAATCGAGTGCCGAGCCGGGATCAGCACAATTACGGCGCTGAGCCCGGCGGCAGCAGGATGTGTTGATTGCTCCACTAGACACCAGGGATGGCTGCATTCAAGTAATCGGATGCAGCTGTCAACGTTAACAGCTGCATACGATTACTTTATTAGCGGGCACGGCGATCGGACCATGCCCGCTAATAGCCGCGGTCCCGGGCTACATGCGGCACTCGGGACCGCGGCGGTTCAGAGCGTGAACACACGTAGGTGGCCCTGGACCTACGGGTACATCCAGGGTCGCCTAAGGGTTAACCTCTCACCTCCCGTTCAGACTTGCTACGTGGGGGGATATGGTGGAATTATTTAGGTCTGGTATGTTGGTAAATGTAATGCCTGAAGCTATTACCTACCAATTCTGTGGTGAGAATTCCTTCAGACAATATGCAGACAGCTCTAATCATTGATTCAATGTGAAAATTTGTTTATGTTTAAGTAGTTAAAAACCATGAAACATGCGATTCCGAAACTACGCTCTCCAAGATCGGGCATCTTCAGGTTTAGTGCCTAGGGCAGCAGCAACTGTTAATACTGCCCTGACTGTGGATGCGATCTCTTCCTACTGTAGCTGTAACCCCTCTCTCCCCAGACAGAGAGTGCTGCCCCCAGACATAGAGTGCTGCTACACTGTGCCCACATTTTCCCTGCCCATTCCTTCATACTTCCTGCAGTCTCTGTCAGCCCTTGTGTTTACCTCCTCTCCATTCCTGCTATAATGTGCCTGCACTCACTCTCAGCCATTCACTTTGCTGTATAGAAAAGTTTCTGTCACTGTCCTCCTGCACAGCTTTGTGATTCCCACTTCCTGATCCTGGTCCATGCTGAACACACACCTCTTACCCATTGGTGCAGCCCAGTCATGTGATCACACAGACCTCTGACAGCAGCCCTGCTTCTCTATTCTAGCCTGTTGTACTACGCTCCTGCATTATGGGGATCTGTGGTTCCATTCTGTATCTACAAACTGCCGCTGTTTTTTTATTCGTATACACTTATAATACATTATACTCCACATGCTGATTTCTATACCGTACAGTAAATTATTATATGACATATGCAGCTGTTTCTAAATGTTTGTTCTATTTGTTTTACATGTTCCATTTGTTTTACGTTCAGAATAAAAAATCATTATTTTCGGGCTGTTAAACCAATTGTTTGCATATCAGTGATTTCTTATGGAAAATTTGCTTTGGTTTAAGAGTGGATTTGGATTATTAGCATAAAGCCTTCTTTACAATGGAAAATTTGCTTTGGTTTAAGAGTGGATTTGGATTATTAGCATAAAGCCTTCTTTACAATGAGAACTGTGAATCTGTGGAACAGTCTACCACAGGATCTGGTCACAGCAACAACAGTAGAGGGCTTCAAAACAGGGCTAGACAAGTTCTTAGACCAAAATAATATAAATGCATATGTATAGAACCTATCACCCCACCCCTTCCCTGTATCCATCCCCTCCTTGGTTGAACATGTGTCTTTTTTCAACCGTATTGACTATGTAACTATGTTATGTGTGTTATTTAAATGAATGGCCCCCTTCCCCGTCTTCCCCCCCACCCCGAAAGTGTGATGCCGTATACTCACCGAATCACTGTCGACCCCGGCCGCCATGAGCATAACTATGCTCAGCCAATCGCGGCTGAGCAGCTGATGACGCGCTGGAGGGGGTCAGCATGAGGGAGGGCTGGAGCCGTCTGGCCGGCCTCCTGAAGATGACGTGTTCGACCCAAGATGGCGGCCGGGGTCGACAGTGATTCAGTGAGTATATGGTATCACACTTCCGGGGTGGGGGGAAGGGGGACATTCACTTAAATAACACACATTACAAAGATTTATAACTTTGTAATGTGTGTTATTTAGGGAATAAATGTTGAACACCGCACTACCCCTTTAACATCCACGGAATTAGGTAAGAAGTATTCTTGCAAAGCAGAGCTGTGGTTCAGACTATAGATGCTTTTAAAAGAAATGTTAAATTAGATTAGTAATTTTTACTACCACTACATATGACATAATACTCCAGTGCAGGATACAGCGCTGCTGATGGACAGGAGGATCAGGACTTTGCAAAACAAACAAGAAATCAAATTGTCCATGAGACATTTTCAGGAGAGTGATGCTGTGTATGCTAGAAACTAAGCAATGGAACCAAGATCGACCAGCAACTACAGTGGAAAGAGATGGATATCTGTCTTATAATGAACTAGTGATGTCCATCTTCTAAGGAGGCACATAAACCAACCAACCATCAAAATACATCTCTGAACCAATGACCTTCATTACACGCAAAACAGACATCCAGGCCCCTTTTGTACTCTTTAAGAGAATTGACAACGATAACTTGCTGCTCTCGCTGCTCCTGCAGTAATGGAACATCTTCTATATCAGTAGAGAAATTGTTTTTACTTCAGTAGATGTTACTTTTTTTCCCAGTGAACACTGTGCTTTTAGTGTGAATCATAAACTTAGTAAACATACAGGACAAATTAGTACAATTAACAAGAAAGAAGATAAAACATACAAGCAGCATAATTGATGGTAGGTAAAAATGTGATACAGCCTCAACCACATAAATAAAAGACAAAGACCTTTCACTGTCATTACAGATTTAATCCAAGGTACAATTTAGAGAACATCACAAAAGTTCACTTCAGGGGAGTGTGGGGGCTGTGATCTGGTTTCCTTAAATTGTTTCACGTGGTGGCCCCACGTGGCATTTAGTCTTTCATTTAATATTATGCAGTTAATTTAACTAACCGTCGCAGAGAGGGGTGATATTGGAGATTTCCATAGGCAGTTTATATTCTTTTTTTTCCAAATATTTTTATTAGATTTTTCACATTTTATCTAATAACAATACAGTTACATATCAAAGGAAGACATAAATAGGATACAATATAGTAAGTTTGAAAACAATTTTGCTATAAAAAACAATAGAATCTAAAGAACAAAAATGAATGCTCTACAGGATCGAAAGAAATGTAGATAAAGAATCTATCTTTAATATAATTAAGGAACTCTGAGTACTCCTAGGGTGCCCCTTGCCTCCGCCGTCTGATACCAAACAGTATTACAAAAGTGTTTCATAACAGCTTCCCTCTCCTCCTGCGACATAACCTTTATGAAAAAAAATTTCCATTTTTTAATGAAATTATTTGTGGAAACATCTTTGTTGCGGATTGCATCCAGCATTTCCCAATGAAGAGTTTCTTTAAGAGAGGTTGTTAGCTCAGAAATAGTGGGAAGTGTGTCAGAGATCCAGTGGTTTAGTAAGCCTTTTAAGGCCAATAACAGAGTAAGATGAATACATTTTGAGGCTATAGGTTTTTCAGAGGGATCTCCATCCCCGGCCAACACAACATGAAAAACATAACTGAGTAGAGTTAGAGGTATGGATTCATTCCATGTATTCTGAATAAAGGTTTGTACTAATTGCCAGTATGTCTGAATTTGAGAACAAGACCAAACACAGTGTAATAAATCTGCGCTAGGTTCTTTACATTTTGGACAATATGTCAAGAAATCATCTGGCATGGTGGAGTAAGAAAAGTTAAAAGCGTAAATTGCCTTATGGAGTAGCCGGAAGTGGATTTCCCTCAATTTCACACTGGGAGTGGCTGCAGTAACATATCGGATGCTATTTAGCAATTTTTGTTCCAAATTATCTGTTTGTATTTCTGCAGCCCATTTCCGAAGAAAAGGGGGAGGAGATTTGTGTAAGGAATCAACACATATCCTACGGTATATTTGAGAAAGAGATAAGGTGGGAGAAGAATTGGAGCATAGAAAATCAAAATCATTCGTTTTTTCTGCCTTCGCACAAGATTTAACTCTATTAATAGCAAAAGAACACAGTTGTTCAAATAAAACCTGGTGATTGGGAGGGATATCATACATGTCTCTAAATTTTTCCCACGATAACAACTCTCCCTTATCTGAGTCCAATAAGTTACTTAAGTCAGTGATTTGATTTTGTTTCCATACCATATAGTCAGGATTGATGTTACCATGTAGAAAGAGGGGATTGTCTCATAATGGGAAAAACTTAGAAAGACTAAATGGGAGTTTATACAATTTTCTTAAAGCTTTCCATGTGGCCACGGTATCAGCGATAATAACATTGTGTTTTAAATGTGAGGGTAGTTCTGAAATAGAGAAGTGAAGAAGCGAAGCCAATGGCCAAGGTGAAGAAAGAGCAGACTCCAAGGAATAATTAGAAAACAAAAGAAGTACCGTTAATCCAGTCTCTGATGTGTCTGAAAATGGAGGCCAAATTATAGAATCTGATATTAGGTAATTGAGCACCACCTTTATGTTTGGGGAGGCTGAGAGTATCATATGCTATTCTTGGTCGTTTTGACCTCCAAATAAATTTGGTAAAGGCTGATCTGAGTCGAGAAATATCCTTATGTTTTAGTAGTAAGGAGATCATTTGTAAGGGATATAATAATTTAGCAAATGACATCATCTTAATAAGATGAATACGGCCTAAGATTGAAAGGGGTAAATTTTTCCACCTATCAAGTTCTTGTTCTATTTTTTGGAAGATTGGGATATAATTTAATGAGTAGAGAGAAGAAGGGGTATGTCCAATTTTAATTCCTAAATATAAAAGGTGTTGTTTTGCTATACCTATACCTTCAGGGTAAATATGGGGAGCCAAGTGTGGTATTAAGGGTAACAATTGGCTTTTAGCAATATTAATTTTAAAACCAGAAAATGAGCCAAAGTTTTTCAAGATTTTTAAAACACCAGGGATGTGTGATGTGGGATTTTCTAGGAATAATAAGGTGTCATCAGCGAAGCAAGCTATATGTACTTCTTCATTGCCTACTTGAATGCCTTTAAATTCAGGTGTGAGGAGAAGAAATCTAATTAAGGGCTCTAATGCTAAATCAAAAAGAAGGGGGGACATTGGGCAACCTTGTCTGGTTCCTTTAAGGATTGGGAAAGTGTCAGACAAGAATCCAGGTGTATAAATGCGAGCTATTGGGTTATTGTATATGGTAGAGATAAGATCTTTAAAAGGTCCTGTAATGCCATAACGAGAGAGGGTCATATCCATCCATTCCCAGTTAAGATTATCAAATGCCTTTTCAGCGTCTAAGGCAAGCAGTCCTGGTGAATGATTTGGATTTTCCCTTAGTCGTACTACTTCCTGTACGGTTAGAACTGTCCTAATATGAGTTATCGCTGAGCGCCCCTTTATAAAGCCAACTTGGTGGCTACTAATCAACTTAGGGAGAAATAAAGCAAGCCGGTCAGCCATAATTTTCGTAAGAATTTTTAAATCTTGATTTATAAGAGAAATAGGCCGATATGAGGATGGAAGTTGTGGGTCTTTCCCTTGTTTATGGAGTAATCTAATATAGGCCATTTCCCCTGAAGGTAACATGCATTTATTATCTATTATATGTTGATATACTTTTTGGAGAGTTGGAACCAGATCAGTATTTAGAACTTTATAAAATTCTCTACTAAATCCATCTGGTCCTGGTGTTTTATTATTATGAAGGGAAGATATTGTTTTAGAGATATCCTCAGGAGAGATGGGGGCATTTAATGATGCCAGAGAAGATTCATCCAATTTGGGAAGATTCAGAGACTGGAGAAACTGTTGACCCGCTAAAGGATCTATAAGATCAGAAGAGTAAAGGAATCAGTAAAATTTTTGAAGAATATTAGAAATAGTTTTTGGATCAGAATGTAATAAACCATTATGATCTTTCATATTTTTGATATGGGAAATAGGGCGTTTACTCTTTGCTAAGTTAGCTAATAATTTTCCTGTTTTATTACCATATTTATAAAGACGAGAAAAATAGTGATCTTTATATAAATTATTAAGTTTTTCTTGAGCTAATTCGAATTCCTTTTTTCCTATACACCAAAGGGATTTATTTTGTTCAGAAGGTAAAGATAAGAAGGTAGTGTATGCATTACGAAGTTTAGTAGTAAGAGTATTGTAAGAGGTGGTCTCTTCTTTTTTATGTGCAGAGAGATAAGAGATTATATTGCCCCTTAGTACAGCTTTGGCAGTTTCCCAGAACAGTATAGGAGTTGTGGTATGTTGCGAATTATTGTCGCAAAACTGTGACCACCATTTTTTAAGAAGATTTTTGAAGACTTCATCTGAAGCTAAAACTGCTGGGAATCTCCAAATAATGTCTGTTCCTTTAGGGTAAGAATCACGTAGGGTTAAAGTAATCGGAGAATGGTCAGATATAACCATATCATTTATGACAGAGTCATCTAGTAGGCTCAAGGCTCCCTGTGAGACTAACATATAGTCAAGTCTGGACCAAGCCATCTGAGAACGTAAGAAAAAAGAAAATTCTCTTTCTTCAGGATGAAGATGACACCAGGAATCCACTAGATGAGTACTAGATAACAAATTTGTTAAAAATAATTCAGGAGGAGGAGAATTCCTTGTCAGAGGAGTGGAACGTTTCCTATCTTCATGCGGCTGTAAAACTGTATTGAGGTCACCTCCTACTATTATTTTGGATTCAACATCTTGAAGAAGGGACGATTCTAAGTGTTGGAAAAATGGAGCTCGTCTGTTATTAGGGCCATAAACATTATATAAGCTTATATGTCCAGATGGAGTATCCAAAACCATGTGGTGAAATCTCCCTTCTGAGTCTGAGGTTTGAGAAACAATAGAGTGGACACAATTTCTATGAATAAGAGTTACCACACCACGCTTCCTATTCTGAGCAGGAGATCCAAAGACTTCACCTACCCAAAACCTTTTCATTCTAACATAATCTGATTCAGACAAATGAGATTCCTGTAATAACGCTACATCCGCTCCCAGTCTTCTAAGGTGTTTAAGGATGAGCACTCTTTTGGAAGGAGAGCGCAAACCTTTTACATTCCAAGAAACAATTTTCATAAAAGCCAGGAGCGGATGAAGTGATCAGAGGCAGGCACCCCAAGAGCACACAGCAGTAGTAGAGATAAGAAAAATATAGATGAGAGATTCATGTTACAATTACACCTCAGAGCATAAAAACTGAAAAAAACCTTACATAATATATACAGAGAGCAGTATAGCAATAATATTGCAATATATCTAAATCTTACAACTAAATAAGCGAAAGAAAGTTGGTATGAGACTTCACTTTTTTCACACAGAAACATACGGAGTATTCGCTGACTCCGAGCGGGCATATAGCCTGGTGAGAAAATAGAAAGATACAAGAAAAAGAGGAAATAGAAAACAAATAGAAACATGGCGAGAAAACGTAACTCGCTAATATCAATAATACTACATAGAAATATCTCTTCCTATACATTTTCCTATTCAAGCAGGATTTGTACAAGTAAACAAATGCCATGACTAATTTGGTAAAGGAAAACTCTTTCTTTAAGGTGAAACCTTAGGAAATCATAGTAGAATAGGAGGAGCATAAGTAAAGGGAGAAAATGATGGAATATAAAGGAATAGGAGATATAAATAAATATCTGAAGTAAGATGATGACTCTTGTTAGACATGTTAGTCAGTATAGTTCATCACTCCATATCTGCTGAAGGAGATTTAGGACTATCAAGACGTCGTCTCTTGTTCTTATCTACAGGAGGAGTAGCAGAAGTCGGGTCTCTCAAATTCTCTAGGAGAGACGAAGCTTCTTCAGGGGTCTGGTATACACTGGTAGATCCATCTGATTTGAAGACTTTTAGAATAGCAGGGAAGAGGAGTGCAAATCTTATTTGCTGCTGTACTAGAGCCGTACATATTGGTAAAAATGCTTTTGGTTTTTGGACTACTGTAGCAGAATAGTCATTGAATATCAGAATTTTGTGACCTATTATAAGAACTTCAGTTTTCATTTTCCTAAACGCCTGTAAAATAGCAGCTTTATATGCATAATTAAGATATTTGACTATCACTTGTCTCGGTTTGTTAGTAGTCGCCTTTTTGGAAGGGGTTAAAGCGTTTGCTGGAGGGCCTATACGATGTGTCCTTTCTACTTGACAAGAGCCTTGTAAACCTAGGGTCTGTGGTAATTCTGAGGTACAGATGATGGATAATTGTGACAGTGGTATGCTTTCAGGCAGACCTATTATGCGAAGGTTACTCCGTCTTGATCTATTTTCTAGATCATCTGTCTTGTCCCTTAATGTTGCTGTAAGTTTCATAGTTGTTTGTAGCTTAGATTTAGTCGTGGCTAGTTCATCCTCCACTAACCCTAGGCGCTCTTCTAATTCATGTATTTGGGAGGTATGATGAGAAATGTCTCCCTGTATAGCAGATAGTGAGGTCATTATAGTGGCTTCCAAGGAAGCAGTAATGTCTGGTATTATTATTTTGGCCACTTCTATGGCTAGTGATTTACAGGAAATAGACAGTCCAGGAATAAAAGATTCAGTGTTGGGGTCATTTGTGACCATTTCAGAAGAAGCAGGAGGTGAATGATTTATATTTGTGTCTCCTGAGGTGATGTGCTGCGCTGCTGTGTGAGGAGACACAGCCATCTTGGATTTTGTTTTCTCCCTCTGTGGGAGAGGTATAGAGGAAGAGGGGGCTCTGTGTTGCTTCCCAGCGCGCTGCTGTTGTTTCTCCATGTCCCTAACGGGTAGAGGAGTATGTCAGGTGTTCTGGTATTTACCGTGGTAACGGGTAACAGCTGGGAGCCGAGTCTATAGCGAGTTACTGTGGGAGCTCCTTCACAGTGCTGCCATCCTGTGCGCGCTGGAACTGGAAGTCAGGCAGTTTATATTCTAACTGCTAATATTATGAATTTGGACAACTTGCAAAATTGCTGACAGGTTTTTGACAGGTCTATATTCTAATAAGCAAGTAGTTAGCAGCTTGGCAAGCGTAAGGTTTATAATCAAGTAGATCAAGTCAATGACTTTAGTCCAAAATAAAGATATAACAGGGCAAGATTACAAATCTGATCCATAGCACCTTTAGGCTATGTTCCCACAATGTACACAGGATAAAAACCTGCTCTGTAGATATAAAAAAATGAGAACCTTAGCAAACTATTTGATCAGAGTGTACCATGTCACCACGTTAAGGTGCCCTCAGAGACATGGTCCTACTCTAGCATACTCACACTAGCAATGGCCTCTCCTGGGCTGAATAAGCCTACAACTGGGCACATAGGAGCCAAATAATCTCTCTTCTCTGTACTTAACCCTTTAAGGACATGGCCCATTTTCGTTTTTTACGTTTTCGTTTTTTCCTCCTTGTGTTTAAAAGGTCATAGCACTTGCATTTTTCCACCTAGAAACCCACATGAGCCCTTATTTTTTGCGTCACTAATTGTACTTTGCAATTACAGGCTGAATTTTTGCATAAAGTACACTGCGAAACCAGAAAAAAATTCAAAGTGTGGTGAAATTGAAAAAAAAACCGCATTTCTTTTATTTGGGGGAAATGTGTTTTTACGCCATTCACCCTGGGGTAAAACTGACTTGTTATGCATGTTCCTCAAGTCGTTACGATTAAAACGATATATAACATGTATAACTTATATTGTATCTGATGGCCTGTAAAAAATTCAAACCGTTGTTAACCAATATACGTTCCTTAAAATCGCTCCATTCCCAGGCTTATAGCGCTTTTATCCTTTGGTCTATGGGGCTGTGCGAGGTGTCATTTTTTTGCGCCATGATGTGATCTTTCTATCGGTACCTTGATTGCGCATATACGTCTTTTTGATCGCTTTTTATTAAATTTTTTCTGGATTTGATGCGACCAAAAATGCGCAATTTTGCACTTTGGGATTTTTTTGCGCTGACGCTGTTTACCGTACGAGATCAGGAATGTGATTAATTAATAGTTCGGGCGATTACGCACGCGGCGATAGCAAACATGTTTATTTATTTATTTATTTGTTTACTTTTATTTATAACCTGGGAAAAGGGGGGTGATTCAGACTTTTATTAGGGGAGGGGGCTTTTTTACTATAAACAACACTTTTTTTTATTTTTTTACACATATACTAGAAGCCCCCCTAGGGGACTTCTAGTATATACACTGTGATCTCTCATTGAGATCTCTGCAGCATAGATATGCTGCAGAGATCCATGAGATCGGCACTCGTTTGCTTTCGGCTGCTGCAGCCGGAAACAAACGAGTGCCGAGCCGAGGACGACGCCATCTTGGACGCGTCCCCGGCCGGCATCAGTAACGGAGATCGCTCCTCCGGGACAAGGTCCCGGAGGAGCGATCTCCCCCACTAGACACCAGGGAAACGTTGCCTCCGGTAATCGGAGGCAGCTGTCAACTTTGACAGCTGCCTCCGATTAGCTAATTAGCGGGCACGGCGATCAGACCGTGCCCGCTAATAGCGGCGGTCCCGGGCTACACGCGGCACCCGGGATCGCGGCACTTCAAAGCGGGGCCGCCGCGCGGCCCCGCTTTGAAGTGCAAGTGAGGACATAGGACGTACCGGTACGTCCTATGTCCTTAAGAGGTTAAAGGGGTAGTGCGGCGGTAAAGAATTATTCACAGAATAACACACATTACAAAGTTATACAACTTTGTAATGTATGTTTTGTCTGTGAATGGCCCCCTTCCCCGTTTCCCACCACCCCCACCCGTGTACCCGGAAGTGTAGTGCATTATACATACCTGAATCGTGCCGACACGCGTCCGCCATCTTGTGCCAAACGTCATCTTCGGCCGGCCGGCCCGAACACCTTCGATCTTCCCGAGTGTCGGCCGCGTCATCAGCTGCTCAGCCACGATTGGCTGAGCATAACTGTGCTCGGCCAATCGCGGCTCAGCGGCTGATGACGCGGCCGGCATTTGGGAAGATCGAAGGTGTTCGGGCCGGCCGAAGATGACGTTTGGCACAAGATGGCGGACGCGTGTCGGCACGGATCAGGTATGTATAATGCACTACACTTCCGGGTACACGGGTGGGGGTGGTGGGACACATGGAAGGGGGCCATTCACAGACATAACATACATTACAAAGTTGTATAACTTTGTAATGTGTGTTATTCTGTGAATAATTTTTTACCGCCGCACTACCCCTTTAAGCCACATGCAGCGTGCAATCTGCAGTGTGAACAGAGTCATAGAGGTGCTGCCATTTTTCCTTTTTTTTCTGTTGAATGTGGGGGTTGTAGCTGCCTCCTTTTGGCTTGCACTCCACCCATGTCCCAAGGGTGCTATAAAAGAGATTATTTGGCTTCTATCTGCCCAGTTGTAGGCTTGTTTAGGCCAGGAGAGGCCATTGCTAGTGTGAAAATGCTGGAGTAGGGACCATGTCTCTAAGGATACTGTACCTTAAACTAGAAGTCCGGCCAAAATTTATTTTTTATATGTTATTACTTATGGAAAGTTATACAATTTTCTAATGTACATTAATTATGGGAAATGCTCATATACTGCTATTTCCCTTAATTTAGTGTATGAGGAAGTGTTAGAATTCTCTCAGAAGCAGTGACGTCACGACGAACGGTGTAATTCCTATGGAGTTTCTAGCAGGGGGTGCTCTCTTTATAGAAGTCAATGAGTACCATTGACTTCTATATATAGTGCGCCCCTGCTGGACACTCCATTAGAATTACAATCGATGTGTGTATGTAATGTAATGTACTGTACTTTGCGATTGAATACATTTATGGAATACTTTGGGGAGCAATTGTCCTTGCTCCCCAAAGTATCCCATAAATGTAATCAATAAATACATTTGCTGGGCACCGAGCAGGGAGGGAGAGAGGTGCCATCTACCCCCCCCCCCCCTCCTTGCTCGGTGCTGGGAACATATACAAAGTACTACTCCCCCATTATCTGCAGATAATGGGGGAGTAGTACCTGTGCTATCTTGTCGCCGCCTGCGCCGCCGCTCACACAAGTGCCGCCCGCTCCTCCGCCGACGCTCACATAAGTGCCGCCCGCTCCGCCGCCGCTGCTCACATAAGCGCCGCCTGCTCCACCGCTGCCGCCGCTCACAGTAGTGCCCCCTCCTCCTACGCTCCCCCTCCTCCTTGAAACACTATGGCCCCGCTGACTCCCTGCCGCCCGCATGTGCCGCTCCTCACACTATCCGGCCGGCCACCGCTTTCTGCTCCTGCAGTCCGGCTGCGTCAGCCCTCACCCAGGGCTGACGCGGCCGGCCTGCAGAAGCAGAGAGCGGTGGCCGGCCGGATAGTGTGAGGAGCGGCACGGAGGAGGGGGAACATAGGAGGAGGGGGCACTTATGTGAGCGGTGGCGGCGGAGCGGGCAGCACTTATGTGAGCGGCGGCGAAAAGATAAGCACAGGTACTACTCCCCCATTATCTGCAGATAATGGGGGAGTAGTACTTTGTATATGTTCCCAGCACCGAGCAAGGAGGGGGGAGGTAGATGGCACCTCTCTCTCTCCCTGCTCGGTGCCCAGCAAATGTATTTATTGATTACATTTATGGGATACTATGGGATACAAATTATTCCATAAATGCATTCAATCGCAAAGTACAGTACATTACATTACATACACACATCCATTGTAATTCCAATGGAATGTCCAGCAGGGGCGCACTATATATAGAAGTCAATGGTACTCATTGACTTCTATATAGAGAGCGCCCCCTGCTGGACACTCCATAGGAATTACACCGTTCGTCGTGACGTCACTGCTTCTGAGAGAATTCTAACACTTCCTGATACACTAAATTAAGGGAAATAGCAGTATATGAGCATTTCCCATAATTAATGTACATTAGAAAATTGTATAACTTTCCATAAGTAATAACATATAAAAAATAAATTTTCGCCGGACTTCTCCTTTAACATGGTGACATGATACATTCTTATTCCCCGCTCGCTGCCGACACTATTACATGCGCTGACAGCGAGTGGGTAAGAGCGGGGGGGGGGGCAGGGAGGCTCTTTAGATTTTTCTGGGGAGCCCATTGGCTCCTACTAACACGGAGTGACAGCCAGCAGAAAGTCATTATTGTTATAAATTTTTTCAACACTTTAAAAGACAAGGATCAGCCGGTATCGTGCATGTTGGCTGATTTTTGCCTTTTAATAGTAGCTATTACACCAAGTAATTATCTCCCGTGACGGGGATATTTTACTGAATGCGGCCGACAATTGCTTTATGTATTAGGGCCTTAAAGTAAGTGGACCATATCAGACCAGAAATAGAAAAGGGATGAACTAAATCACTCTTCAGTTGCATTCAAAGTGGAAGACCCAGTTTAGCATTAGTCAGTAGTAGCTGGAAAATTCTGGCATCTCTACAATATTTAAAAGGGTTATCCAGCGCTACAAAAACATGGCCACTTTTCCCCCTCTCTTGTCCCCAGATTGGGTGGGGTTTCAAACTCAGTTCCATTGAAGTAAATGGAGCTTAAAGGGGTACTCCAGTGGGGGGGTACTTTTTGGCTGGGACCGGGGAGGAGGTGGCTGAGGGAAAAGATGTCCACTCACCTCCCCGGTCCCAGCGGTGGGTCCCGCATCGCGGCGCTCCGGTGCCCTAACACTTCCTGGTGTCTAATGCGGGCCTGAGACGTGACGTCTCAGGTTCGCTCAGCCAGTCAATAATGGAGGTGTGATCTGTTTCAAGTCCACTCAGATCCCGCCTCTGTCACTGACTGGCTGAGCGGACCTGAAACGTATCGTCTTGGGCCCATGACAGACACCAGGAAGCGGCCGGGAACCGGGCACCTGAGTGCCGCGATGCGGGACCCGCCGCTGGAATCGGGGAAGTTAGTGGACGTCTTTTCCCTCAGCCACCTCCTCCCCAATCCCAGCAAAAAAGTGCCCCACCGCTGGAGTACCCCTTCAATTGCTAACCACACCTGAACTGGAGACAAGAGAGGGGGAAAGGTGGCCATGTTTTTGTAGCACTGGATAACCCCTTTAAGAAAATTTGGAACCGACAGCCTACTGTTCCTCTTGTAAAGAAACATAAATCATCTGCTATTGATTGTAACATATTACTTTGAAATGGGAATGGGCTATACTTTGATTGTGTGGGTCAGTACAATTACAACTATACTAAATGTAAATAGTTTTTTTTATTCTTTTCTACACCAAGTGCAACATTTTAGCTTAACTTTCAGTTAGAAAGTATGTCAATCAGCCACATCGGCATACATCAAGTCTAAAAAAAAAAAAGAAGATTCAGCATATAGGCATTCTGTTAAAAATTCATGATCTTTATTTCTTCGTGGTGAGTAAAAATCATACATTTTTAATGGGATACCTACTTGCTGGGTCATTTTCTTTTTAATTTCTTCTTCAGGAAAGCTGTGTGCATTTTTTTAAAACATAGCTCTAATGTGCGGCTGAAACATCATGGTTACAGCTGGGTGAATAAGTTGACTTTTTATTTCACAATTTTTTAGTTGACTCTGTGCTTTCTGAACACTTTTTATCTATATGTATATAGTATGCTTGTGCTTTATAGGGGTAGTTCTTATTGCTACTATTTTAGGTTCACACAGCGTTTAACAGAGTCTGTTGCATAGCAACGTATGCTGTTAAACTGCCAGCTGCCGGGCCGTATTCAGGACGTTCCTGTAGCCAATACCTCTGTTTTGGCTACAGGAATGTTCTTTTTTTTTTTAAATTCACTGGTGGGTACTGTTAGTATGATTCATCGGCTGTCATTGCAATGATGGCTGTTGGTACATTATCCTAGTTTAGGTGGACTAATTGCCATTTGGGAATGTCTTTAACTGAAAAGTCCATTTAATTTAACCCCTTAAGGACAGAGCCTGAAATGGCCTTAAGGACAGAGACAAATTTTATGAATATGACCTGTGTCACTTTAGTCATTAATAACTTCGGGATGCTTTTACCTGTCTGGCTGATTCTGAGACTGTTTTCTCGTGACATATTGTACTTCACATTTCTGGTAAAATGGAGTCGATACTCATAACGAATCTTTATGAAAAACACCAAAATAACGTGAACAATTGTGAAAAAATGCATTTTTCCAACTTTGAAACCTTCTTGCTTATACAGAAAATTGTTATGCCACATGAATTATATATTAAATAGCATTAGCAACATGTCTACTTTATGGTGACAGCATTTATTAAACTATATTTCATTTTTTTAGACAATAGAAAGCTTAAAACATTAGCAGCAATTTTCCAAATTTTCTGTAACATTTCAAAATCAGATATTTTCAGGGACCTGTTCAGGTTTAAAGTGTATTTGAGGGGCCTGTATGTTAGAAAGCCCCACAAAGCACCCCATTTCAGAAACTGCACCCCCCAAACTCTGCAAAAGCACATCCAGAAAGTGTTTTAACCCTTTAGGGGAGTCACAGAAATAAAAGCTAAGTGTGTAAGAAATGTGAAAATTTTTATTTTCTGTGCAGAGATTTTATTGTAATCCAATATCTTTCATAATAATAAACCTATTAGCAGAGAAATGCACCCCAATATTGATTGCCCCGTTTCTGCAGTTTATAGAAATACCCCATATGTGGCCCTATTGCGCTATTTGACGCAACCATAAGCCTCAGATATAAAGGAGCGCCCAGTGAATTTCAACGCCTCCGTTATATTTGGTTATTTTTGACCGTACCACTTCAGGTTGGCAGAGGCTCTGGGGTGCCAAAACATTAAAATCACCCCTAAAGGGACACCATTTAGAAAACTACACCCCTCAAGGAATGTAACAAGGGGTGCGGTGAGCATTTGGACCCCACAGGTGCTTCACAGATTTTCAGAACAATGTGGTGTAAAAAAGGAAAAATTCTATTTTTTACACTAAAATGTTGTTCTAGCCTTCATTTATTCATTTTTACAAGGGGATAAAAGAAAAAAAAACACCAAACGTGTAGCGCAGTTTCTCCCGAGTACAGAAATACCCCACATGTGGACATAAAGTGCCAAGCGGGCGCAGGACGAGCCTCCAAAGGGAAGGAGCGCCAATTGGCCTTTGCAAGCTGGATTTTACTGGAATGGATTTCAAGGGTCATGTCGCATTTACAGACCCCTCGTGCTGCCAAGACACTGGAAACCCCCCACAAGTGACCCCATTTTAGAAACTACACCCCTCAAGGAATCTAACAAGGGGTGCAGAGAGCATATGGACCCCACTGGTGACGGGCACAAATGTGGAAGAATATGACGTGAAAGGGAAAATTTTCATTTTTTCACTTTCTCGGCACAAATGTGGCCGTCATCAAGGGGTCCATATCCTCACTGCACCCCTTGATAGATTCCTTGAGGGGTGTAGTTTCCAGAATGGGGTCACTTGTGGGGGGTTTCCAGTGTTTTGGCAGCACGAGGGCTCTGTAAATGCGACATGGCGTTCATCATCCATTCTGGCCAAATCCAGCCTCCAAAATCCAAATGGCGCTCTTTCCCTTCGGAGGCTTGCCCTGCACCCACACGGCGCTTTATGTCCACATGTGGGGTATTTACGAACTCAGGGGGAATTGCTCTACACATTTTGTGTGTTTTTTTCTCTTTTAACCCCTTGTGAAAATGAAAAATTTAAGGCTAAACCAACATTATACTGTAAAAAATGTAATATTTCATTTTCACGCCATATTGTTCCACATTTGTGCCCGTCACCAGTGGGGTCCATATGCTCACTACACCCCTTGTTACATTCCCTGAGGGGTGTAGTTTCTATAATGGGGTCAATTGTGGGGGGGTTCAACTGTCTTGGCAACACAGGGGCCTTTTAAATGCAACAAGGCCCTCGGAATCCATTCCAGCCAAATCCAGCCTCCAAAAACCAAATGGCGCTCCTTCCCTTTGGAGGCTTACCCTGCACCCACATGGCGCTTTATGTCCACATGTGGGGTATTTCCGTACTCAGGAGAAATTGCTCTACACATTTAGTGTTTTTTTTTTATCTTTTAACCCCTTGTGAAAATGAAAAAATCAAGATAAGATCAATGATTTAGTGTAAAAATTAAACATTTTTTACACTAAATGTTGGTCTAGCCTTGATTTTTTTCCTTTTCCACAAGGGGTTAAAAAAGAAAGTGAACACAAAACGTGTAGGGTAGTTTCCCCTGAGTATGAAAATACCCCACATGTGGACATAATGTGCCATATTGGCACAGGGCAAGCCAAAGGGACAGAGCGCCATTTAGAGGCTGGAATGGAGGATGGAGGCCATGTCGCATTTACAAAGCTCCTGTGCTGCCAGGACAGTAGAAACCCCCCACAAGTGACCCCATTATGGAAACTACACCCCATTGGGAATCCAACAAGGGGTGCAGTGAGGATATGGACCCCACTGGTGATGGGCACATATGTGGAACATGTGCCGTGAAAATAAAAAATAATTTTTTTTTTATTTTCACGCCACAAATGTGCACGTCACCAGGGGGCCATATCCCCGCTGCCCCCCTTGTTAGATTCCTTATGGGGTGTAGTTTCCAGAATGGGGTCACTTGTGGGGATTTTCTTCTGTCCCGGCAGCACAGAGGCTCTGTAATTGCATCATGGCATCCTCTAATGGGAATGGCGGCCATACCTACTTAGCTGGGGAAAAGGGACAATTCTAATTTATTTGGGGGTATTAGGCCAATTATTAGTTTATAAGGTTGGAAATGACAGATGTCCATCAAATTCAACCTGTGTTGATCCAGAGGAAGGCAAAAAACCCTCGTGAGACACACGACAGTAGCCTCATCACAGGGGAAAAATTCCTTCCCAACTCCATAATGGCGATCAGAATAATCCCTGGATCAACGTGACCCCTGAAATAGGAATAAGGGACAGAATTTAGATAATGTAGAACTCCAATGACGTGTGGTGCGCCTTGGAGCGATCCAGTATGCAGAGGCCGGGGGGATCAGGACAGGTGTCACACTGGAAAATGGTGTCCTTCCTGATCCCACTGTTACGCCACACTATGCACTTCTTCTGGGGTCTCCTGTTTTCCAGTGTGGGGGACGTCACCTGGAAAATGTTGCCCTGGTGCGATACGGGGTCCTTCATATCCAGAAGCGCTGGGTCCGCTCCATGCCTGCTAAATATTAGGGCTTTATTACTACTTCTGATATTTTCGGATTGTGACGCAAGCTACAGTAGCTCGGGCAGCAAGAGACCAGAGGAGGGGAATGCTGGTATAAAAGTTATCCCCGTACAGGTGGTAACCTTTATCCAGCAGTAGGAAGATCAGTTCCCGGACGATCTCCCCACTAACTCTGAGGACGGGAGGGGGGGAGTGGGTTCATCTGGGGGCATCTGGGGCTGGATTCGGGTGTCCCTTCCTTCATACACTGTAATGGTACATGTACACTGCGGAATGGCGAAGGATAACCCTTTCTGCATTCCGCAGCTGGCACCCGCCGGCGGACTGATGCAGGCGTGCGTCTCCGCTCGTGTCACACTCCATTCTATGCGTGGGCGGATTCCGCCCTCTGTCCAAAGAATGAACGTGTTCATTCTTTGGACGGACAACGGAATCCGCCCGTGCATAGGATGGAGTCTATGACACGGGCGGAGACGCACGCCTGCATCAGTCCGCCGGCGGGTGCCAGCTGCGGAATGCACAAAGGGTTATCCTTCGCCATTCCGCAGTATGCACCTACAATAAATCTGTAAGAGTACCCTGAGGTACTGTCACAGAGTTTGTAGAATTTCACGCCATACCGTGATCTCTTATTGGGACGGTACTGGCGGAAAAGACGTGTCTGGGGGGCAGCGTACGCTACGCTACCCCCAGACACGTCACTGGATGATGATGATGATGAGGATGAATGGAGGAAAGAAGGATCCCCCCATTCATTCTCACTGGCTGTTTCGGTGTTGGAGGCAATAATAGCATATGCGTCCGACGCCGAAAACACCCTGGGGGCTATCTTTATACGGGGACTAGTATATGGGGTATGTAAATGTTTATTGTAAAACTTTATTTCATGTAGTGTAGTGTAATGTAGTGTTTTTTAAGTTTTTTTGACAGTAAGAAAATAATATCCCTACGCCAAGAAAGGAGCTGCTGATAAATGCCGCACTTATGTGCGGCACTTATCAGCAGACAGTGGCGGTAGGATATAGGGGGAAAAAATGCTCCTACGCCAAAAGGGAGGAGTTGCTGATCAGTGGCGCACTTACGTGCGATGCTGATCAGTACTCAGCGGCGTTAGGGCGCAAAAAAAGTAAAAAAAAAAATTGGGAAAAAAAATTTTAAAAATCTTTTTAACCCAAAGCAACTGATCAGTGAATGATATTCACTGATCAGCCGCTAGGAGGCAGTAGAGAGAAGATTGCCGGAGATTACAGAGGCCGGCCGAACACGAAGACCCGAGTGTTTCCGAAGATTTCCGATGCTGGACGAACGAACCCGGAAGCGACGCGAAGAAGACGCGAGGACGGCGCGGACCGAAGATCTTCGCTCCGGACGGCCAGATCAGGTGAGTATGGTACACCTGCACCACACACACCTGTTCTGCACCTCTCAGCTACCTAGCTGAACTCGGCAACACTGTTTTTGACAATATGATCGCCGTGATGGGCCAGCCGTTACTGGCCGGCCTATCACGGCGATCGTGGGGGTGGCATCGGCACCATCTTTGTTGGGGACACTAATGGCGATTGGTGCTATCTCGGACAGCACCAATCGCCATTGCTTTCCGGGCCACCGGGTCACCGATGACCCGGAAAGCTGTTTTCAGCTGCTATATGCTGATCTGTATTGATCAGCATATAGCAGCGATCGTCGGCACGGGAGGGGTTAATCACCCCCCGTGCCGACGAGCAGAGATGGCCTGCTATACATTATAGCAGGCCATCTTCCCCGACCGCTGTGTGTGAACACACAGCGATCGGGGAAACATCGGGCGTACGTATACGTTTACGTATACGTATACGTTTGCGTTAAAGCCCACCCTGCGGGGGCGTATACGTACGTCCGATGTCGTTAAGGGGTTAAAGGAGAAGTCCGAAGAAAATGTCGTTATAACTGTCAAAATTTAAATCAACAGTAGATGTGATATAAAGCAAGTTTGCAATTTACATTCATTTCTTTTTTTTTTAGTTATCATGGAAAACACGGCACAATACAAAACAGGAAACAGTCAGAAAACAGGACATCCTGGGTATCCCAGGTCATCTGAGCGCTCACAGAGAAGGCAGTCATGTGATTGATGGACACATTGAGCCGTGACTCTCTGTACTTACAGGTACTGTAATTCCTGTGTTTAGTCTGGTTTTTTTCAACCAGCACAAGTCAAAAAATCTGCTTTCAGGAGACTGGACCTGGATTTCTGGTAGGTTCAGCTTTGTTTTACAGCATAATAACAACAACAAAAAAATATTGAATGTATATTGCAAACTTGCTTTATATCACATCTACTGTTGATTTAGATTTTGAAAGTTATGACGACAGTGACACTTTAAAGTATTGTATTGCCCCCCAAAAGTTATACAAATCACCAATATACACTTATTAAGGGAAATGCTTATAAACAGCGCCAGACTGGGCCACCGGAGGACCTGAGGATCCTCCGATAAGCCCCTCCCCCAACCCCACTAATTTTTCGGCAACTGGGCCCCCAGACAGAGATAAAGTGATGCTGCCTGTCCTCGGTGGGCCCCAGATTCGGGCGCAGTAGACTCAAGTTCCCCCACTGGAACTCAGTGGCAGACATATACTGCAAATTGTGCAGCCTATTTGGCTGCAAGGGGGTGGCTGGGGGGCTGGGGCCCTTCAGGCTCGCAATCCAGTGGTCTTCCACCGTTAAGAATTGTTAGCACAGAGCAACAGGAACTTTCGATGTTCCTGGCAGCTCTGATAATTTTCTCCCGCTCTGTACACCCAGGCAGCAGCACCCGGTGACAGCTTCTCCTGCCCCAACCTGGCCTGGACACAGTGGAAGAGAAAACATTGTGTAAGTCCTGCCTCCTGCTCTCTCATCTCTTTAGGGCTGAGCTGGAGGGAAGAGGGTGAGGTGTCACCTTGGAAAGATGTCAGGCAGTGTCAGGATATATGTGTGTTAGTGTGTGCAGTGTCAGGATATGTGTGTTGGGGGGGGGGGGGGTCAGCTTATTTCTTTGAATTCCCCAGTTTCTCATTACAGTATAAAAACAGTAACTTGTATTTATTGTTGAAAGTTTAACACTTACAGTGCCTTTCTGGAGCTCATGAATCAGTTATCTGTGCAGGCACTGTAAGGGTTAAACCTGTCTGCTGCAATAAAGAAGTCTTCAATAAAAAGAAAGTGAGGGGTCAGAGAAGTGATAGCTGTTCACAGTACAGGACCTACTGTATATTCATATTGTAAGAGGCTTATTACATGGAGTGATAATCTGCCATAGATCTTTGGCTGATCATGTCTTTTGTTCCTGACCTGAAATCATCAGCTGCCAGGAGTACAAGCCAACAGCTGATAAATGTGTAAAAAATATATAAATTTACACATACCTGCCCATGTACCCTGAGGTCCTTTAGCTTTGGTCCGCACCCTGCAGTGTCTGAAGAGACAGACCGCTCGGCCGCAGTGTCGGACTGGGGTACTTGGGGCCCACCAGCGGAAATGATCCTTGGGGCCCACCAATATAGAACCAGTGAGACCCGCTCCTTTCCTGGATTCATCTGTATATGTGACAAATCATTTCTGAATAAAATTTTCTGTCGAACTAAAACTCCCAGAAAACCCTACATTTATACAGCTTTCAGGGTATGCTGGGAGTTGTAGTTTCTGAGGGCAAAACTTTTTAATGAATCACTGTGTGCAGAGTCTCCAGGTGGCCAGGGCCATATTTGCCACTAGGCACCCGTGGTCCGGTGCCTCGGGCGGCGCCCTGCGGGGGGAGGCACCCGCGGGGAACAAAATATTTTTCTTCTAAAAAAAAATTAAAAAATTTAACCCGCCGCCCTAGGCACCGGACCACAGGTGCTTAGTCCACCCCCGGGGGGGATGTTGTGCAGCTTCGGGGCCGGCCGGGCTGAGCTTCCGGCACACACTGCCTCTATCACAAGCCGGAAGCTCATAGCTGCAGCCCCGCGGTCCCGGACTTCTCCCCTGCTCGGCGCGATGACGTCACATGTGCCACGAGCAGTCCGGGACAGCGGGACAGCGGAGCTTCCGGCTTGCGATAAAGGCAGTGTGTGCCATAAGCTCAGCCCGGCCGGCCCCGAAGCTGCATGGGAGGGAGCTGCCAAGCCTGCCCCTGCCCTCCGAATGTTCCTTCTTCCCCCTGCCCCCCAGGTTCTCCCCTGCCCCCATCTGCTCCCCCTGCCCTCCCAGCTTCTCCCCCTGCCCCCAGCTGCTCTCCCTGCCCCCCAGGTTCTCTTCCTGCCCCCATCTGCTCCCCCTGCCCCCCCAGCTTCTCCCCCTGCACTTCCCAGCTGCTCTCCCTGCCCCCCAGGTTCTCTCCATGCCCCCATCTGCTCCCCTGCCCCCCCAGATTCTCCTCCTGCACCCCCAGCTGCTCTCCCTGCACCCCAGGTTCTCCCTCTGCACCCCCCCAAGCTGCTCTCCCTGCCCCCCAGATTCTCCCCCTGCCCTCCCAGCTTCTCCACCGATACCCCTGAGCTGCTCTCCCTGCCCCCCAGGTTCTCCCCCTGCCCCCATCTGCTCCACCTGCTTCTCCCCCCGCACCCCCCAGCTGCTCTCCCTGCCCCCCAGGTTCTCCCCCTGCACCCCCCAAGCTGCTCTCCCTGCCCCCCATATTCTCCCCCTGCCCCCACCTGCTCCCCCTGCCCTCCCAGCTTCTCCCCCTGCACCCCCAGCTGCTCTCCCTGCCCCCCAGGTTCTCCCCCTGTCCCCATCTGCTCCCCCTGCTTCTCCCCCTGCACCCCCAGCTGCTCTCCCTGCCCCCCATGTTCTCCCCCTGCCCCCATCTGCTCCCCCTGCCCTCCCAGGTTCTCCCCCTGCACCCCCAGCTGCTCTCCCTGCCCCCCAGGTTTTCCCTCTGCACCCCCCCCCCCAAGCTGCTCTCCCTGCCCCCCAGCTTCTCCCCCTGCCCCCATCTGCTCCCCCTGCCCTCCCAGCTTCTCCACCTGCACCCCCCAGCTGCTCTCCCTGCCCCCCAGGTTCTCCCCCTGCCCCCATCTGCTCCCCCTGCTTCTCCCCCTGCACCCCCCAGCTGCTCTCCCTGCCCCCCAGATTCTCCCCCTGCACCCCCCCAAGCTGCTCTCCCTGCCCCCCAGGTTCTCCCCCTGCCCCCATCTGCTCCTCCTGCTTCTCCCCCAGCACCCCCCAGCTGCTCTCCCTGCCTTCCAGGTTCTCCCCCTGCCCCCATCTACTCCCTCTGCCCCCCAGCTGCTCTCTCTGCCCCCCAGGTTCTCACCCTGCCCCCATCTACTCCCCCTGCCCCCCAGCTGCTCTGTCTGCCACCCAGGTTCTCCCCCTGCCCCCCCAGCTTCTCCCCTGCCCCCTCCAGATGCATTGGGGTCTATAAGGGTTGGTGTAATGTGTGCGGTAGTGTACTGACACAGCCCCGCGGTCATTACAGTACACTAGCGCAAACTTTTAAACTAGGACCCAACTACAAGAGCTGCAGGTACTACTACTCCCAGCATGTCAGTACATGCTGGGAGTTGTAGTGCCTGCAGCTGTTGTAGTTGGGTCCCATACACTGGATGCTTTGTGGCATATAAGAATACATAGATCTGTGGGGGCTCAGTGCAGGGAACTGACCCCAGAACATCACTTATAGGGGATAGAACAAAAACATCTCCCCCTACACTGAGCCCCCACAGATCTATGTATTCTTATATGCCACAAAGCACCCAGTGTATAATGCACCTAGGACCCAACTACAACAGCTGCAGTCACTACAACTCCCAGCATGTACTGACAGTCTGCAGTCCTCAGGATATGCTGGGAGTTGTAGTACAGTGTAGACAGATGTATTGCTGGACCTTCAGGGCTGATGGTTGTCACCCACAGATTGCACCTCAGCATGCAAAGTGCCTAGGGTAGCATGAACTCTAAATATAGGCCTGCAGGTGCCTTCAATCTGTGGGTCACCATCAGCCCTGAAGGTCCAGCAATACGTCTGTCTACAGCGGCACGATTTATGTCATCATTACAAAAAAAAATTGCTGAGCTGGCTTTACAGGCTGCAGAGCTGTCCCATCCCAGTCAGCATGTAATTGGCTGAGCGTGCCCTCACTGGAGAAGACTATGGAGAGCCACAAGAAGGCACCAGGGGAGAGCAGACAGGTTTGTTTTTTTGATCTTTGAGACGTGTGGCAGCTCTTCCTGAACCTGCACGAGCTTTCCAAAGTTTGGTAGTGAAGTTGAGCTGTGTAATTGAGATTTGTTTGTACTTGATTTGCAAATTTTATCGAACCCAATCCAATATTTGTGAAAAGAATTTATCTGCTTTTCTCAACTCTACAGATTATTAAAGACCATTTCACTTATAAAAACAACATGAACTAAGACTAATTTCCCCAAAATCTCGCAATGTACATGTTGCGTCATGAGCTGTGCTGTGATTGGTTGCTACCATTACTGCTACCATAACAAGTGTTGATAACATGTAGTACGCCACCATAGAAAATACTAGAGATGGGCAAATAATTAATTACAGTAATAATGAGGTTGAGCCCCAGAACTGGATCCAGCTTTTCCCAGCACCCGGGGAGAAGTGGGAGGGAACGGCAGTGAGTTAAAAGGCAGCCGGCTTATGAGCGGATTGCAGAGATAAAGAAGAGCTTTCTTCGTTATTACTGTAAATTTGCTAGTTTCTAGAAGATAGTCTGAAGGATATCTTCCATTTCTAAAGTAAAATGCGATGTGTTATGCAGTCAATAAATGTTATTTACCCTATGGACATGTGTAAATTCTTTTTTGGCAGAGTGCCAGGGAGGCGGAGGATGAAAGAAGTAACATACTCTCACCTCCCCTGCTCCAATGATGCGCTCCACCGCCTCAGGCAGGCTCTATGAGAAGATTGCCGATAACATTGATCATAGCATTGGCATAGCATTGAACAGTGTATGCACTCTAAGGCCATGTTCACATGGCGTAAGATACCGGTCGTTCCATGACCTGGCCTGGTCAAAGAACGTCTGCTTTCAGAGAAGATCATCCCGGCTGATACTCTTATTAGCTACAGCAATAATAATATGTAATTGGAAGTCCCAAGAGGGTCTCTCACTACATAGCTGGGCTAATTTAGTGGTATCTATTAAAGCGACTCTGTACCCACAATCTGACCCCCCCAAACCACTTGTACCTTCAGATAGCTGCTTTTAATCCAAGATCTGTCCTGGGTTTCGTTCGGCAGGTGATGCAGTTATTGCCATAAAAACAACTTTTAATCCGGCAGCGCTGTGTCTAACGGCCGGGGCTTACATTTGTATATGCATTAGGCTGGCACAACCTCTCTGTCCCTCCTCCACACCCTCCTCATCATTAGGAATGCTCCAGGCAGATTGCTCCCTATTCCCCACCTGTGGCAGCCCGGCACATGGGCTGGATCGTTAATACACCTGTGCAAAGCTCAAACAGCAGTAAATGTTCCTGGAGCATTCCTAATGACGAGGAGGGTGGGTAGGAAGGACAGAGAGGGTGTGCCAGCCTAATGCATATACAAATGTAAGCCCCGGCCGTTAGACACAGCGCTGTAGGATTAAAAGTTGTTTTTAGGACAATAACTGCATCCCCTGCTGAACGGACCCCAGGACAGATCTTGGATTAAAAGCAGCTATCTGAAGGTACAAGTGTTTTTTTTTGGGGGGGGGGGGGGGGCAGATTGTGGGTACAGTGTCGCTTTAAGCGCTATGTTCACACAACGTTTTTTCTTTTAGCTCCGTTTAAAATTACGTCATTTAGCTGTCTGGTCTCCCCTTAGTGCAGTGACGGCTGTTAGTACATTATTCTAGTTTGGGTTACTAATTGTCCTTTGGGTGTGGCGTAATTGAAAATTCCATTAAATTTAATAGTAAAAGCAGAGACAAAAGAAAAACTGTGTGTGAACAACTAATAAAAAACGTCTGCTGTTTGCAAAATTGTCATAATCATTATTTTGACGTCCGTGGCAATAACATCCATTATTCAAGACATTGTGTGCATTGGACGTCCGTCTTCCCATTGACTGCAATGCATTGCATTGCAGTCACTTAAATCACGGCAATACTGGATGTTATTTTAAGTTTCAAAATCGTACTCCTTTTCTCCATTTTTGATGTTGTGTGAACATAGGACATAACACTGGAGAGAGGAACCTTACTTTATTATTGAGGAGAATTGGAACTAATGTCGCAAGTTTGATACTGTGTCCTTTAGAGATGAGTGAGCTCTAAAATACTCAAATGCAGGTTATTTGTGTCAAGTATTTTTCAATACTCGTACTCCTACTGCATACTCCAATAACAAAGGCTGTAGCATAGTAAACAACTGCATATACTAGCTATATGCCAGTACCAGTATACTGTACCACTATTGGTATCAGATACTGTATAATACTGGTATATTGTATGTAATATTTTTTTTGCGTGTGTCACACTGGGAGATTACTAGTCCCGAAAAGGACTTTTGGGTATTTGTTAGCTAGTCACCTACCTAACTATTAAAACTAGGCTCTATACTACCTCTGTCCCTGCTCCCCCAGCTCTCCCTCTCAGCTAACAGAACGCAAGTGAATCGAGCATCAGGAGACTTGGGTCTATTTAAAAGTATACTTGCTCATCTCTAGTGTTCTTCTATTTTCTCCTTCTCTACTTTTATTTAAAAATTGTTGTTGTTTTTTTGTGGTGGGGGTGTGTGTGTACTTTTTATGATGTATGTGAAGAATAAAAATAATTTAAGGGGAAAAAAATGAATGTTGAACACTGTTAAAGTTGCTTTAAATGCACGGCATTTAAAGGTATTTTCAAAGAGAAAAAAAGGTGTAATGCAGGTCTTAAAGTGCTGCGTCAAATCAGGGACACTTTAAACCAGGAAATGCAAACCTTTTTTAAGCCAGGAGCCATTTTGATTTTTTTAACATCATTTGCGTCCCATACAGAATTACCAACTTAAAATTAGCCTGCTATTTTTCATCAAACATGGCGATTAACTAATATTTCGGTCAAATGTAGGGACAATTACTATAAAAGATTGAGTCATGTTTATAAAAAAGACCATTGACATGGTTTAGCTACCAACACAATGGTACAAAATTTAAGTAACAATTACTATGTCAATAGACCTCCTTATCCCTATCCTATTATTTCAAGACTTTACTTCATAATTGCATGCACTTTTCTTTTTCTGTTGAAGAGATCATTTAGACCTGCTTGTTGGAATAAGGCTTTGTATGTGAATTACTGGATTTGAAAGCTTTAATCTGAAATAGTTTGTTGTGGAAAAATATGTTTACATTCCTTTTATGATACATTTTACACAATTTCTCTTGCTGTACTGTCATCATATTTTCTGGTTCAATCTTCAATCAATAGTCAATATTTGACTAGAATAAAATTATTTTTCAGTGATATATTTTTTATTTCTAGAAAAAGTTTACTATTTTGATATTGGTGAGGAATATCAACTGTATAAAAAGGTTTAGCCAACCTTTTTCCTGTAGGTTTTACAGTCAATGACATTGTCTATTAGTAGTTTGTTACCTATTCCAGCTCTAATAGTACTAGTCTCCTACTGGACAAATCTAACCTGCTGATAGCCCCCTATAGTGCCGGGGATGCTGAGGAGGAAGGTATGTGTCCCACCTTCCTTCTCAGCACCGGTCCTGCGTTGTTCCATTAGGAACACTGTCGCGTCATCCAACCCACCCTCTCCATTGATTATCATTAGAAGGGGTGGGCCGGATGATGCGGCAGTGCCCCTAACGGTGCTCTGGAGCGGAGTTTACCCCGACTAACAGCGTGAGTCATTTGATCATAAAACGTACTGTAAAACGGAAAACAAATTCTGGGCCAGAATTGGAAAAAAACCCTGCAGTTCTGCAACTATTAAGGAATTTTGTTCCCACACTGTTCTCTTTGCAATATAACTGATATGTTATCTTTATTCTGCAGGTCAGTACAATAACAGTAATATACCAGTAATAACATTAAGGCTATGTTCACACTACTTATATGTCCGGCCGCATATTTTACGCGGCCGGACATATACGTGTGAAACTCCGGCTGGGGATTTACGTAAGTTGCGGCCGGCTACGTTCGGTCCGCGAACTTACGCCCGTAGTCTACTTACGCTTCCCGAGCGCCGTACGTAGCGATCTGACAGCGGTCTTTTACTTGGATATCTTTGGCTAGCCCTGGACACCCCACAGAACCTTTTGGATTGGCAAATCAAAGTGCAAAAATGAAGAAATCACCACTCCGTACGGGACCGCATGTTACGCTACGGGCGTAAGTTACAGCATTTCCGTCCTGAAACAATAGTCTGGTTCATTTTTTACGGCGCCGCATACGATCCGGGCGTAAGTTCTTACGTAGTGTGAACTGTGCAGCCGTAGATCGTATACTTTCCATTGTACACAAACTACCTAAATCTCCGGCCGCTTATTCATGGAACGAGCTACGGCCGGAAACTTACGTAGCGTGAACATAGCCTTAGGCTATGTTCACACAACGTATGAGACCGGCCGTTCCGTGACCCCGGCCGGGTCACGGAACAGCCGGTCTCTGGCCGGATCATCTCGGCCGGTACTTAAGTACCGGACGGATGATCTGTCCAGCCACAGAGCTCTGATGCAGGCGCATCAGCGCGCGCCCACATCAGAGATTACCATAGCCCATATATATCAAATATCGGTACCAGTTTTGGGTGGATAGGACAATTTTCTTTGGTTTATTTTGTTAATGATCACCGTGCTGGATCAATAATGGTTTGTTTTAATGATTCAGACAATTCCGCAGGCGGCAATACCAAACATATTTTGGTTTTTCTTTTGTTTTTTTATTCACGTCCCCCTAGGGTACTAACGGAAAACAGTAATTAGATGGCTTATACTGATCAATGCTATGCCTCTGCATAGCATGGATCAGTTAGATCGGGGCTCTGCTCATAAAGTCTTATTGAGCCAGACTCTATCAGCAAAGACGCCATTGCTGCCACTGAAGGTAAGTTTAGCCCTACAAGCCATACCAACCCATTGGCACCCGGTTCTCTTGTTACAGGAGTGTCAATCAGACCCCGTACAGGTCTGGCACCTTTCAGGTATCTCTGCATGTTGCGATCAATATTGATTGTGTCATGCAGAGGGTTAAACTGACTGAAGTCCACTCCTGGTGGTTGCAGGCAGCAATGGGAATATAGCACGGGGCAAGCTCCTTAACCTGCAGTATACACAACTACAGCCGGGCGTATCGGCAGTCTTAATTCTCCTTCACATACCTACATTTAGTTAATTATTAATAGGAAACCTAAAAATTTAAATTAAATACCTGATACATTCCCTTTAAAAAGCAATATTTAGGTGAATAACCGAAATATTTACACATTACCTTTCGACTGCAATGGCCACAAGAGTAAATACCGATGCAGAAACAGACATCCCTTGGACAAGACCGCTCATCTTGCACATGATGTTGTCAAAAGGCCATCCTAAAATAAAAGACCAGGATCTTATGACATGTATACTTATGTTGTAAATAACAGAAACACAGTGATTCATAGTGCTATTGTGTCGAAGAAGGAATACGGTGAGAATTTATTTGATGTTAGCTTTCTCCTTCCCCAGCTCCTAGTTAAATCAGGAATTCAGATATATTTTAATGTACATTCATATCTTAACCCTTAAGGTCAAAGCCAATTTTCGTTTTTGCACTTTTGCTTTTTCCACTTTATGTTTAAAAGTCCATAGCGCTTGCATTTTTTCACCGAGAGACCCATATGAGCCCTTATTTTTTGCGAAACCAATTATACTTTGCAATGACAGGCTTTATTTTTTCCATAAAATATACTGAGAAACCGGAAACAAATCATTTCCGCTGTCAAATTGAAAAAAAAAGGAATTTGTTTGGATTTCGGAGAGTTTTGCATTGGCGTCGTTTGCCCTATGCTAAAACTGACTTGTCATTCATGTTCCTCAAGTCGTTACAATTACAACAATATGTAACATGTATAACTTTTCTTTTATCTGATGGCTTTTAAAAAATTCAAACCATTGTTAACAAATATATGTTCCTTAAAATCGCCCTATTCCCATGCTTATAGCGCTTTTATCCTTTGGTCTATGGGGCTGTTTGAGGTGCCATTTTTTGCGCCATGACATGTACTTTCTATCGGCACCTTGTTTGCGCATATACGACTTTTTGATCACTTTTTATTACATTTTTTCTGGATTTGATGCGACCCAAAATGCGCAATTTTGCACTTTGGGATTTTTTTGCGCTGACGCCGTTTACCGTGCGAGATCAGGAATGTGATTAATTCATAGCTTGGGTGATTAGGCATGCAGCGATAACAAACATGTTTAATTGTTTATTTATGTATTTATATTTATAAAATAGGAAAAGGGGGGTGATTTGAACTTTTAATAGGGGAGGGGATTTTTTTATTAATGAAAAAACATTTTTTACTTTTTTTTCTACTGTGACTGATATTCCCCCTGGGGGACTTGTATATACACAGCATTGATCTCTCATATAGATTAATGCTGTGTATATACACAGCAAAGATCTATTAGATTGGTGATAGATTGCTGTGGCCTGCTGCAGGCCATAGCAATCTATTGCCAAGACAGGATCAGCGTCATTGCGACGCTGAGGCCTGGCACGGGCAGAAGAATGGATCCGTCCCACTACACACCAGGGATATGAAGTGGAAAGCACTTCAATGCAGCTGTCAGGTTTGACAGCTGCATTGAAGTGCTTAATTAGCCGGCGCGGCAACGGGCTAATAGAGGCACTGCCCGGCTGCAGATTGCAGCTGGGAGCGGTGCCGTTCAGAGCGGCGTCCCGGCGGGACCCCTCTCTGAACTCCCCCAGCGTCACCATGACGTATCAGGTACGTCATGGGACGCTAAGTGGTTAATGAATAAAAATACACCATAGCTTATGTTACAGAATGCTCACTAATATTGTAATAACTATTGGCAAACATCAGAGAAATATCCCTAAGGCTAGATTCAGACAGAGTTAAATAAAAGCTAAATGCAACCATAATTTTAAGTAAAAATATAACAATGTATGAACAAATGGAGAAAAAAAAGAAACGGCTGTATTTTGCAAAAACAGGTTGCAAATAATAAGCATGTTCATTATTTGGGCGGTCATAATCAAGTACGGCTATTATTCTGTATAGTGTGAGCTCTGTCAAACAGTTTCCCATTGACTTTAATGAAGTACTTTACTATATTGAAAATATGGCCATGTTTATTTTTATTTTACAGTGTGTGAGTATAATCTAAAAGGCAAAAATTCATGATTTTTTTTTATTTATTCTGGTTAAAGGAGTTGTCTGAGCTTAGAGAAAAGCTTAGAGAACTACCATTTGTCAGAAATAGCATTACCCTTGTCCATGGGGAACTGCAAGTGGAATACATTTTCTACAATTTTTAATGTTCCCTGGGGGCTATTTCATGCAATCATGAATGTATCATGAAGGTATGTATAACTCCTCCGGAAGTCAAGGAAAATTATCAGGATCCCTGCAATCACACTGTTGGAGTGCCAATTGGTAAGTGATAGGTGCTGCTTCTGTCACCTACACTTAAACGCTGTATGTTTTTTTCACTAATGGTGAGGACCGGCTGCTGATAGTCCATGCTGTACCCATACGGCATGGATTGTCAAGGGGTTAACCCATTAAAGAGTAAATAAATAAACCTCATCAACCACTTGTAATCCTGTGCAGTGACAGGACTGTGTGCATACTTAGGGCCCTATTCCACCGGACGATTATCGTTCACATTATCATTAAATCGTTTGAATCTAAACGATAATCGTTCGGTTGAAATGCAGTTAACGATTAATAAGTTAAGGACCTATTTTTATCGTTGCTCGTTCGCAAAACGTTCGCAAATCGTTCGCATTGAATAAGACATCGTTCTGTCGTTCGCAATAGATACGAACGCAATAGCGAAGAAAAAACAATCGCAATTACGATCATAAGTAGCGATTATCGTTCCATGGAAATGAGTGAACGTTTTCAGGTCTTTCGCAATAGAGGTCGTTTGAGATTGTTAATCGTTAATGATTATGCGAATGATAATCGTCCAGTGGAATAGGGCCCTTAAGGTAACATTTACATTTACAGTTACATAAAGGAACAGGTGTTACAGTGATCCAGTGGTTCCTCTATGTTAAAAACTTATGAAAATATTAATTTAAGATCTTGTTTAAAACACTTTAATACCTTTCCTAATTCTCATAAATATGGAAAGGAATACAAAAGAGAATGAAGAAAAGAAAGGAGTCCAACCAGGTGTAAAATGCTTTCATTAAAAGCCAAACTAAAACTTAAGGAAAAACATGAATAACATTCTGGCTTAAAGAAGAAATTAAATGTTAAGTCTCATCTTAAATATTTCTAACAAAAAAGTGAAGAACAATAAGGAGATTATCTGGTAAAAATACATTATTATGCTTAAAGGGGGCCTCCAAATTCAACAAATCCCTCTAAAATAAGTGATTTCTCTGCTGATCAGATGGGGAAAGTTCACTTATTTTCCAAATTTTACAGAAAGATTCTACAATGTTAATTTTACCAAACATAGAAAAGAATACCCACAGCTCCAATAAAATTCTAAAGCTTTATTCCAGATCCTCTAAAAAATCACAGTACAACAGGTAAAAACATTCCAACGCGTTTCGGGATGCCGCCCTTTATTCATGATTTAGGGACTGCCCCTCAAATTATGTTGGAGTGTTTTTATGTGTTGTACCATAAATTCTTAGAGGATCTGGAATAAAGCCTTGATATTTTATTGGAGCTGTGCACATTCTTTTCTGTATGCCTGATTGCAGCCACAGTACAGTTCGGATTTCTTCTCCTACTTCCTCCATACCAAAGAGGTTTCAATTTACACTATCCATTAATGCACATGGTGAGCTTATACTTTCTCTTGTGTGTTGCTACTTTAATTTTACCAAAATCAATTAACAGAAAATATATACAAAACATTTGAGGCATGTTGTGCATTTTCAAATCTGTAATATAATTTCATGGAGTAAAATGTGCTGCAAAAATCTTCACCAATAACAATAATTCAGTATTGAAACTTCTGTTAAAGTAAGTTCAAGGGACTAGTTTTGTAATTTTCTGCCAATAAAATACATTGGAACATTATTTTAAACTTTATTAGGCATTTATAGTCCCAAATAAACAGCTGACTTGTATGTTTCATATTAACATTTTCTGTATTCACTGTTAGAAAAAAAAGCTGAAATATGCCTAAAAAACATCCACAATGCTAGATAGAAAGACAAAAATTACAGAACACAGAAAATATAGCCTATAGCCCAAATATAGCTCTTGTGAACAGGGCCCTAGTTCCTCTAGTTTCAGTAATTAGTGTGTAATTCTATGTCTCATTGTCTGTGCATGTATCCTAAAAATTGTACACTACTGTGGAATTTGGTGGCGCTATATATTTAAACATTATTTGGTTAACTGAACTGAAAGCATCATAGGGGTCCATAACATCAGTTTGGGTCATTAGACCAGTGATTGCCGCAGGACTTTTATCCATATCATACTAGTCCTAGATAGATACTAAAAGAGCAAAAAAGTATATAACAGCTCACCAAGATCTGTAGTAATGAAATGAATAAAGGTTCCTCTGTCACGCTGATTGGAAGGGTGTTGGTATCCTAGCCACCAGATGGTTTTTTATGAATTACAAAGAATAAAGGCTACTAAAGTCTACTGAACAATGACATCTCATTTCTCTTCTTATTGTTTGAATCAAAGAAGACAGATGTACAGATATTGTGATACCTTAATAAATGTAAAAGAAGGTCACTCCTAAGACTTAACCCACACGGAGCTAGCATGTTTACCTGCAGGATCCAAAAGCCTCCTGTCAGGACTGGCAAGCACAGACAGGACAGAGACAGTGGGCCCTGAATCTGAACCCACCCACTGACTCTACCTAATTGCCTCGGTCGACCCTAAATGGTCGCGGACAACCACAAAGGCGTTCCCTACGCTGCGTAAGTGAAACACAGAACAATATGGACAGACAACACACAATAAAGAATAGTAGAACAGGCCAAGTCAAACCACACGGGCAACGTAGTACAGTCGGTAACACAAGGGATAGTCGAAAGTCAGGCAGTGGTCAGAACACGAGTAGTTAGGCAGAAGGAATTAGGACGGGATTCGCAGGAAAAGGACTGGGGGAGCTGGGATCAGAATAACTAATAGCCAGCGATTACTAGCTGGCTTTAACTTTACTTTATACTGGATCAGGAGCCCGGACCAGACACTGATTGGTCCGGTCTCCTGATTCCAACAACAATGCAGCTGCGGCGCTGCAGACCAAGTGGCAGAGTGATCTGCCACTCAGCCTGCAAGAAGCCGCACCAGCTGTGCCGGCCGGCTAACTATCACGTGAGACCGCGGCGTCCCCGGTTACTAGGGACGCCGTCGGGTCTCTGTGACGTCACTCGAGCCGGCCGCCGGAGCCGAGCCCGAATAAGACGTTGCAGGAGCCAGGTCAGGTGAGTTCCTGACATTACCCCCCCTCTTATGAGGGGCCTCAGGACCCTTATCCACTGGACCGGGTTTAGACGGATTCTGGGCATGATATCGTCGGACTAACTGAGGAGCGTGTATGTCCCTAACTGACACCCATGTACGCCCTTCTGGTCCGAAACCCTTCCAGTGGACTAGGTATTGCAATGAACCTTGTACCTACCGAGAGTTTAAAATTCTCTCTACCTCATACTCCAGTTCACCCTGGACGACTAGTGGAGCAGGAGGAGGTGATGGGGACACCGGTGGCACATATTTTTCAGCAAGGCTTTATGAAAAACAGAATGAATCTTTAGGGACGATGGTAGTTTAAGCCTAAAAGTTACTGGGTTAATAACCTCTACAATAGTATATGGCCCAATGTATTTGGCCGCCAGTTTCCCTGATTGGACTCTCAATTTCAGATTTTTAGTTGAGAGCCAGACTTTTTCACCTAAAACATATTGATGGCCAGATATGCGTCTTCTGTTGGCATACTTTCGATAGGTTTCTTGGGCCTTAACCAAGCTCTGATGAGCTTGGGCCCAAACTGTGCACAGTTTCGAGAATATATCTTCAGCTAAAGGGTTTACAGATTCGGCGGAGTGGACGGACGAGTATCTGGGATTAAACCCATAATTACAAAAAAACGGCAACATACTAGTAGAGCGCTGCTCATGGTTGTTTAGGGAAAACTCAGCGAGTGAAATGAAGTCACTTCGACAACAAACGGGCGTTCGAGTCAGTACTGGAGCTTTTGAGAAACAATGCCGAAGTGTGTCGAATGCCTCAATAACCTCTCTGGACCAGTGTACAAGGTCCGCTCCCTTCTTGGTCGAATCGGTAAGAGGCCTAGCTATGATGGAAAACCCCTTAATAAATTTCCTGTAATAATTAGCAAAGCCTAAAAACCTTTGTAAGGCCTTCAGGTTGTTAGGTCGTTCCCAATTCTTAATGGCCGCCACCTTGACTGGGTCCATACTAAACGAATGGGGAGTAATATTATAACCCAAGATGGACATGTGTCTTTTTTCAACCGTATTAACTATGTAACTATGTAACAAGACTTCCTGGAGGCCAAACTGGCATTTTGACAACTTGGCATAAAGATTATTTTGTCTGAGAAGCTCCATTACCGTACGGACATGCAACACATGGGAAGACCAATCTGGGGAAAAGATTAAAATATCATCGAGATACACCACTACAAATTGTCCCAGGTACTCACGAAAAACATCATTTACAAAGTGCTGGAAGACCGCCGGAGCATTGCATAACCCAAAGGGCATGACGAGATACTCGAAGTGGCCCTCTGGGGTATTATATGTGGTCTTCCACTCATCACCGTCCCTGATGCGGATTAGATTGTATGCTCCCCGCAGGTCCACCTTGGAAAACCAAATGGCTCCTATGATTTGATTAAATAGATCGGGAATTAATGGCAACGGATGCTGATTCTTAACCGTAATCTTATTCAACTCCCGGTAATCAATACAGGGACGGAGACCCCCGTCCTTTTTCCCAACGAAAAAGAACCCTGCCCCCATGGGAGAAGAAGATGGGCGTATATGACCTTTACGCAGGCTATCCTTTATATATTCCCTCATAGCTTCTCTCTCAGGACAGGACAGATTGAATATGCGACCTCGAGGGTATTTGACACCAGGAAGTAGCTCAATAGCACAATCATACGGTCTATGTGGCGGTAATTCCGCCACTGCTTTTTCTTCGAACACATCAACATAGTCTGACAAAAATTCCGGAACCTCCCCTTCTCCGGAGGAGCATTCCGCAAGAGACACAGCATTACAGTGGGAGGCACACCCAGGCCCCCATCGTACCAGCTCCCTGTTGGACCAGTCAAAGACAGGATTATGAGTCTCCAACCAGGGAAACCCCAGAATCACGTCAAGTTATGCAGTAGTAAGAAGTCGAGTCTTTCCACATGGACAGACCCCACCTTGACCTCAAGACAAGGTGTCACATAGCGTACATTCCCCTGGGCAAAAGGGGCAGAATCTGCTCCAGTGACATTAACAGGACGCTGGAGCAGCAGGGGACATACCTCCAAACCAGAAAGAAACATAGGATTAACAAAGTTGGTAGAGGATCCAGAATCAACCTGGGCATACCCATTAATACTTTTATCCCCCACAGACAAAGAGATTGGCAACAATAACTTATTTTTGAAGGTTACCTGTACGCCTGAGAGATCCCTTCGACAATCTCTCAGGCGCTGAAGTTTTCCGGCGATGGGCCCGGCCTGGAAGGGTATTGCCGAACTTGGTGTCCTATCCTTCCGCAATAAAAACATAAGTTATTCTGCAGGCGATGGGCACGTCGGGCTTTAGCATCGGTGGCATCCACCTGCATCGGCTCTTCGGGTGATGGTAAGACAGGGAGGGAAGGCTTGGGGTGTGAGAGCGGTGACACAGAGGTTGTAGGGTGGTCAGGGGTACCCTTCTCTCTCTGTCGGTCCCTGAGTCGCCGGTCAACTCTGATAGCTAGAGTCATGCTGTCCTCAAGCGAGTCAGGAGTAGGGTATGCCACCAACATATCCTTCAATCTGTCACAAAGACCCACCCGAAACTGATATCTGAGGGCCGAATCGTTCCACGTGGAAAGACCGCTCCACTGCTGGAATTCTGAGCAGTACTCCTCCACTGGACATCGGCCCTGTCTGAACCCGGTCAGCTGTCGTTCAGCGTTAGCTGCACAGTCTGGGTCATCATACAGTAGACCTAAAGGGAAAAAGAACTAGTCGGGGTTCAGTAGGTCAGGGGAGTCAGTTGGTAGAGAAAATGCCCACTCCTGTGGTGGCCCTTGGAGGAGGGACATGATGATGCCTACCTTCTGAGTCTAATCCCCTGAGGAACGAGGGCGCAACCTAAAATACAATTTGCACCCCTCCCTGAAGGCACGGAATTTCCTCCTGTCCCCCAAGAAATTATCAGAAAGCTGAACAGGTGGCTCAGGAGGTGTGGGGGAGGTCACCGTGAGCTGTCGGGGTGCCGTCTCCTGTTTCTGGACCCTTACAGCGAGCTCCTGAACCATCGTGTTGTGTCGCTGCATTTGGTCCACAATATTAATCAGGGCTGTCGGGTTGTCCATGAGGCAAAATGGCGGTATTGGGCTGGCTATTCTGTCAGGACTGGCAAGCACAGACAGGACAGAGACAGTGTGCCCTGAATCTGAACCCACCCACTGACCCTACCTAATTGCCTCGGTCGACCCTAAACGGTCGCGGACAACCACGAAGGCGTTCCCTACGCTGCGTAAGTGAAACACAGAACAATACGGACAGACAACACACAATAAAGAATAGTAGAATAGGCCAAGTCAAACCACACAGGCAACGTAGTACAAAGTCAGTAACACAAGGGATAGTCGAAAGTCAGGCGGAGGTCAGAACACGAGTAGTCAGGCAGAAGGAATTAGGACGGGATTCGCAGGAAAAGGACTGGGGGAGCTGGGATCAGAATAACTAATAGCCAGCGATTACTAGCAGGCTTTAACTTTACTTTATACTGGATCAGGAGCCCGGACCAGACACTGATTGGTCCGGTCTCCTGATTCCAGCAACAATGCAGCTGCGGCGCTGTAGACCAAGTGGCAGAGCGATTTGCCACTCAGCCTGCATGAAGCCGCATCAGCTGTGCCGGCCGGCTGACTATCACGTGAGACCGCGGCGTCCCCGGTTACTAGGGACGCCGTCGGGTCTCCGTGACGTCACTCGGTGAGTTCCTGACACCTCCCTTTTCTGCAATAAATTCACCCAAACCCCTCCTCTGTGCATTCAGTGGACCCTCTCTACATATTAAGCCCTAGATAGATACCTAGATGATAATTTAATTCCAGGGTGTCTTGTTGCATGGACTCTAGCAAACACTTGTGGGGAAGCCTAGCAAGAAGGGTTCAATTTCTATACAGCTCCACCACAGTGGGAATTCATTTTTACTGAAGATATAGAACTCAATGGACACTCCAGACCCTCTAGTATTTGAGAATACCCTAATGGGATATTTGAAAATTAAACAGGTATTGATCAGTCTGGGTGCTGAGCCTGCCACTGGTCACTAGAACGAGTTGGAAGAAGCACTCAACTAAGCATTTTTCTCCCAGTTTTGATTGTACAGGTCAGGCCCCATAGTAAGTGCAGAAATAAGCGATACAGGGAGAGAAATGCTTATCCCATTGTGCCTTCTAAAGGATAGTGACACTTTAAAGGAAATCTGTCAGCTTCCGGGCCCTATCTAAGGTGCTTACAGTGTGCTGTAGCTGGGAGTCCCCTAATGAGCATGGTGCTTTTTGGTAATTTTCTGTGCAGCGGATTATGCACAATTTCATATCTCCTACTGTACTAATGTGGCAAAGAGAAGGCAGTTTATGTCTGAAAAAAACACTTAGATATGGTTGAAGCTGTGGTCTAGGGTTTGTCTAGAGACCTGCCAGCAGTTCATTCTCTGGTTCAAATGCCCTGATGGAAATGAAATATAGGTATTTAATTATTTATTTATTTATTTATTTATGTTTTTATCATTATTATATCATTTTTAGGGCTATGTTAACACACAGTATTTTTGCTTAATATTTTGGTCAGTATTTTTCAACCTAAACCAGAAGTGGATTGAAAACACAGAAAGGCTATGTTCACACACTGTTGACATTGAGTGGATGGGTGCCATTTAATGGCAAATAATTACTGTTATTTTAAAACAACGTCTGATATTTGCCATTAAATGATGGCCATCCACTCAATTTCAACATTTCTGTGTTCTCAATCCACTCCTGGTTTTGGTTGTAAAATACTGACCAAAATACTGAGCAAAAATACTGTGTATGAACATAGCCTTAACAATGATACAATTATGAAGAAAAAAACCCTCTATTTAATTTCCATCAGGGAATTCAAACCAGAGAATGAACTGCTGGCAGATCTTTAGACAGGGGAGTTACCCCTAGACCACAGCTCCAACACATTTGGGCTGAGAGATTCAATTATACCTGAGTGTTTCTTTCAGACATAACCTGCCTACAGAGAACTGATCTGCAATCTGACAGCTGAGGGAGCAGGAGGCCGGGCAGCATTAATTATTCATGAAGAGGAGGGAGGAGGAAGGAGTGGAGAGGTGTGCCAGAGTGTAGGAGACATAAGATTGTACATAATCCGCTCCACAGAAAATTACCAAAAAGGCACCATGATAACTAGGGGACTGCCAGTTACAGCATACTGTCAGCACCTCATGTAGGGCCCAGGAGCTGACAGATTCCCTTTAAGCAGGTGCATAGTTTGTTCTGCCATTATACATGAAAAACATTAATCTACAAGCAATTATATATTATATAAGTAATTATATTCTAGAGATGTAATTCGAGATACAGCAATATCAATCTGTCAAATTGTAGCAGTATTTAAGGTAACCTTCGCCATCATCGCTCTAAAACTAACTATGATCTATTTTACTATTTTTCTTCCTTCGGTCCATGTGACAGCTACAGTACCGATTAAATTCTTCACAGGTCAGAGAGACAAATCTTTATACCGCTTTCAATTATGGGTAGAAAAAGTCATTATATAAAATGCAGTATTGGGCTAAAGATGTAGCCAGGGTTAACGTGATCCCTGACGCAGTGTCAGGTAGGTATGTTAAGTCAATTAGAATGTGGAGTTAATTGCGTTATTGTGATCACGTTAACCCTGGCTACATCTGTATGTTCCCACAATGTCTTTTTTTGCCGTTTTATGCCCCAAATTATGGATATATATGCAATTAACAACCGCATTTTGGTGCCAAAATAGCGTCTGTCTAAAAGGCATGGTATGAAAGGCATGTGTGCAGAATTTTTAAAGTGTACAACACACTTTTGAGAAACAATAATACATAAAGCTGATAAATGACACCAATTTTCTGACAATATGTTTCCCTGCATACAACAATTGCCATCATTTCAGGGGGTCGTATGGCACTCAAGCAATTTGCTCTACTCGGCGGGCAGAGCGTAAGTGAATCTTTACACTTTTGACATTGTTGTCATCTCTTCATTTCTAAAAAGCTGCAATGCCGTTCTATTTTAGGTCAATTTCAGCTTTTAGGTTTCCCTTAATCTATACTCTATACACTGCAATTATTCTCTTTTCTCTGTTTTGACTAGCAGAATAGTTTAAACCAGACTAAGTAATGAATTAGCTACCTATTTTTATCCCTACTTATGAGACAATATATGAAGCATGTGCTGTGATCTTGCTGAAGGCATCAAATGGTAGCTGCCATATCCAAATTCCAATCTCATTTTAAAAAGTTAAATGTCTAAAAATGTAGACAGAAAATTAAATGACATGAGAAATTGCCATTAATATTGAGGTGTTACATTAGCTTTTTCCATTGAGTCTGAACATAAAGCTGATAATCAGATGCTGCCAGGTACAGAACAGCTATATATGTGTATGTCAGCCAGCGGATTATGGGTTATCATATCTGAATGAAACTGCTTCTGAAATGTGATCTGTGTTTGTATACTTTGTTGTCCTGCTTCTCGTCACTGATATTAATCAATTCTGGCAACTTTCCCTTACTCATTCCTTAGGTTTCCGTATCTCTTTATTTTGCCAGTAATTTACATTTTTTTTTCTGTTGTTGTGATATTGGGGGGGGGGGGAGGTACACGCAAAAACATTTCATATCGTTCCGTGTGAACAGTCGTTCGGCGATTTAACCAATGTGTGAGATAGGTTTTAACCCCTAGGCGACCTAGGACGTACCGGTACATCCTGGAAGTCTGTCCACAGACGACCCTGGACGTACCAGTACGTCCTGAGTTATGAAGCGCGCACCGGAGGTGGAGGCTCGCTGCAATTAGCAGCCGGGACCTCACCGGTAATGACACGCTGCAGCGATCACGCTGCAGCGATCGCGCTGCAGCGTGACAATAACGCCTTAAACGCCGCAGCTGCGGTGTTTAAGTGTAAGTGACAGGGGGAGTACCCTGTCACTTACCGATCGGGACCCCCGCAGTGTAACTGCGGGGGTCCAGATCGGTAAAACGGACCGCCAGAGGTCTCTCACCTGTCTCCGTGCGGTCCGATCGGCGCTCTGGTCACTGAGCTTGCACACGCAGGCTCAATGAGCAGATCGCCAATAACACTGATCAATGCTATGCCTATGGCATAGCAGTGATCAGTGTGTAAAATAAAAGTATTGTATGTACAAGTTAAAAAGACACTTAAGGCTGGAAACACACATGGGAGCTTTTTTAACTGCCACTGCAGTTATAGTGCCAAAACCAGATCCAATCAAGAACCAAGATATAACAGAAAAGAGAAGTACAAGTCCTCCCTTTATACCTTTATATTTTCCATCCCATTTGAATTCACTTTTGGTTTTGGCAAAAAAACAAATTGCAGTGGAAGTTTAAAAAAAAAAAAACGCTGTATGTGTTTCCAGCCTCTGAGAAATTTCAGATCATTTATAAATGGGGGCATGGCCTAAGGTGCAACACTTTGTACCAAAAAATATGCTAAAACCAGGCTCAAAATTCTGGCACAGCTACTTTCTTGCAAACAGCATCAACGCTTTCATGGACATGTGTCTTTTTTCAACCGTATTAACTATGTAGCTATGTAACGCTGTCCCCAGGTTGTGTGTGGCTCTGTTCACTTAAATAGAACTGTTCTGCAAAACCACACTCAAACTGAGGACAAGAGGGGTGCTGTTTCTGTTAGAAAGCAGCCATGTTTTTCTAAGTCTGGGCAATCTCTTTAAAGAAAACTAATAGTTAGTTTAAACTTAGAGTGGCCAGATGCAACACATTTATCAAACAACCAGCACCACACTGATAAATCTGGCATATTTGAAAACTGTCCATTGTAAGTTTGCACATAGAAAGTTTAAGTAAATCTGGGCCCTAGCCTTAATTCACTGCAAAATCTTGACTTTAGAGAAACAAGAAGGACTATAAGCACACTAAGATATCAAATAACATGCTGCCCATAGAAGTCAAATTGTTGATTTTTTTGTCTTCTCTTATACTGGGGAAAAAAAATATAAAAAGCTATTCAAAACTTCCAACTCCCCCAAAATTGTTCTGATAAAAACAAAACACCATCTAAAATAAATGAGCCCTCACACAGCCGTGTAGACAGAAACATAAAATTATAGGTGTTGATTATAAATGTTTTTATGCTTTGGTATGCTTATACTTTTTTTTAAGTAGTCAAAATAAAAGCTATATAAATTGGGTATTGTAATTGTACTATCCTAAAGAATCAATATAATGTTCTGGTTTTCCTATAGGGTGCACTGGGTAACCACCCCCCAAAAGAAAAAGGTTGGTAAGTTGTGTCTGTGAGTGGGTACTGTATGTGTGTGTGTGTATTTATGTATGTATGTATGTATGTATGTATGTATGTATGTATGTATGTATGTGTGTATGTGTGTGAATCTATTATTTCACCATAGATTCTATGGTAAAATGAAATGTATCATTATAAAATATATCTAATTCCACAAATTACTGCTCTATGACTCTGTAAATGGAAAGTTTAAAACATTAAAATTTGCAGTACTCTCAAAGGGTTAAATATTAGGAATTGTGAAAAACTAAATTTTAATCAATGTTGCTAAGATGTATCTAATATTATGATTTCAACTGTATACCCCTATATCTGCTAAAATAATGCTGGCTTACTGGCTGTCAAACACTCTTGTCCTTTCTTGTGCAAACATTTCTCCGATTCTGAGAAATGTCTTTGTTTTATCTTTATAGGTCTCCAGATTTGATCATCATGTATGTTTCCTCTCTGCTTGAACTGGAATTTCATATTAAGCTGAATACCAATAGATACATATATTTTATTTTAATCCTAGAGTAATGTCCCTTTGGAGCACCAAGTGACCGGACCCTCGGTGAAATGGCTGGCAAGATTATTTGTGACATGAAAAGAATTTATTAGAATAAGAAAATAATTGATGGCCAGCTGTGTTATTCATTGGAAAAGCTGCTACCATTATAAAATCTTCCATTTTAAATCCATTAAATGTCAAAATCCCTTAAGAAGCCTTTTTTTTCTTCTGTCAGATGTGCAGACGTTTCTAAGACAATCAGTATTGTGTGTGCTATAGTAAGATTTGAGGATAGAAAGGGAATTCTGCATCTCTTTCATAAAATGCCATTGTTCCAGCCCATTGGCTTTCTAGTATTGTTGTTGAGCACCAGTTACTTGAATAAGACCTCTTAGTTGAGTTTGCCACAAATGTGAATTAAAGGGGTTATCCAGAATTAGAAAAACATGGCTACTTTCTTCCTCATACAACACAACTCTTGTCTTCAGTTCAGATGTAGTTTGCAATTAAGCTCCATTCACTACAATGGAATTAGTTAGCTAAACCCCACCCAAACTGGAGACAAGAGTGGTACTGCCTTTGGAAGAAAGTGGCCATGTTTTTCCAATGCTGGATAACCCCCACTAAATGGTCAACTATTTATTTTTAGTACTAGAGTGAGTGACTTCGCACCTCTCACACTAAGGCCTCATCCACACATCTGTAGCCTCTCCATATCAGATAGGACTATGATGTACATCCGAAACTGTCCACATTTATGCTGCAACTACGGGCCACACAATGGCTTGCCTTTTGTTTCTGCAACATGGATCATGGCCTCAACACAGATTCTGTCCGTAAATGCAGACAGAATCAATACCCATATATTTCTATGGTTTCATACATGCATCAGTAGGTGTTAAAGGGGAATTATCAGCAGGATATAAGAACCTGCTGATATGTCCCAGGGGACGCCAAGGATGAAGGTTACATAGTTACATACAGTAATATGGTTGAAAAAAGACACATGTCCATCAAGTTCAACCAAGGAGGGGGATGGATGGAGTGAATAGGGAGAGATCATGGGTAGGTTTTATACATATGCAATAATCTTAATTTGTTCTAAGAAAGGTATGTGTCCTACCTTCTTCCTCTGTGCCATTCCGGCGCAGTTACCCTTTAGCTCCACGGGCCGCCCCTGGTGAAGGTGGGCTGGATCGGTGCTATTAGGGGACAGTGCTTCTAACAGGTGCCCCAGTGCTCCTCACGGTCTCACTGGACTGTGGAGCAAAAGACTAACTTCACCTGAACAGCGCTGAGAAGGAAGGTAAGACACATACCTTACTTCTTGGCCTCTCCTGTGCAGTAGGGAAATACCAGCAGGTTAGATTTGTTCCTTTTAACACTAACTGATGTATCTATGAAACCATAGAAAGAGATGGGTATGCATTCTGGGCAAGCAGTCATGTTTGTTTAATTTAAGGTCCCTTTAGCATTTGTGTTTTCTTCTTCTTTTTTTCTTTACTAGTCCTTAAAGAGGTACTCCGGCGCTGTTAAAAAAACAGGTACCTGAAGCTTCAGTTGGTCTTTATCATTTCTTCACTTCCTGGTTTGGGCTTTCCCATGATGCACTTTGTCTCCTGTGATGTCTAACTGACTCTGTAAAACAGGCAAATGGCTTACAGCTTGCTCATCCAATCAGAGCTGAGCAACCTGAGTCATCTGACAAAGAGAGGCTGGCTTAACAGGGCTTAGACCCGCCTCCCTCTTGATGATGTAATTATCTTTAGACTCCCAATTTCCCTACTGAGAACTTGCATCAATCAGCCAATTATACAGTGTGCTCAGATCGTGACAACTAAGCTGTGTAACCTGCCGGCCACAGTGTAGCAATGATTCAACCAAATGAAGATTATTCTGAAGAATTTCCTTAAAGTAAGTAGCCAACATGGAGGCAAGGGCAGGCACACCAGTAGTCAACATGGATGCCAGTTAAGGCCCAGCAGTAGCCAACAAGGAGGCAAGGGCAGGCACACCAGTAGCCAACATGGATGCCAGTTAAGGCACAGCAGTAGCCAACATGGAGGCAAGGGCAGGCACAACAGTAGTCAACATGGATGTCAGTAGAGGCCCAGCAGTAGCCATCATGGAGGCAAGGGCAGCATGGTGGCTTAGTGGTTAGCACTAGCCTTGCAGCGCTGGAGTCCTGGGTTCAAATACGACCAAGGACAACATCTGCAAAAAGTTTGTATGTTCTCTCCATGTTTGCATGGGCTTCCTCTGGGTATTCCGGTTTCCTCCCACACCCAAAAACATACAGATAGGAGAAGCGCTGCGAAATCTGTGTGAGCTATACAAATAAAACATGGAGTCCAGGCAGGAGCAACAGTAGTCAACATGGAGGCCAGACAGGATCAACAGTAGCCAACATGGAGGGCAGACAGGATCAGCAGTAGCCAACATGGAGGCCACGCAGGAGCAACAGTAGCCATCATGGAGGCAAGGGCAGGCACAGCAGTAGTCAACATGGATGCCATCTAAGGCCCAGCAGTAGCCAACATGGAGGCAAGGGCAGGCACAGCAGTAGTCAACATGGATGCCAGTTAAGGCCCAGCAGTAGCCTTCTACCCCCCAGCACCCTTTCGATTTTCAATTCGACTGTAGCAGTTGGGTTAACATTCTATGCAGGTGTACTACAAATCCCAGCAATACAGTGTAGTACCCACTAGTTAGGGGGGGCTTTACGGTACAATGTGGTAGTGGCTGGACCTAGACACACTCTGTGATACCCCCTTACAATGAGCAGTGAAGTTCTATGCAGGTGTACTACAAATCCCAGCAATCCAATGTAGTACAGCAGGACCACCAGCCCCAAAATCAAAAAAAGAGTACACTGAGCACTTCTTAGGGGTCTGTATGCAACACCTAATGTCCCCTTTCTGCCAGCAGCCGATCACCATTGTGCTGGTCAAATTGTGGTAACAGCACTGCAAGTCCCAGCCAGCAGTCTGTAGTAACTATTAAAAAACAATTTGAAGCCCTGAAAAGGGCTGTTTGTTTGTATTGCTAGTATTCCCTGCCTACTGGAACGCTAAATCCTACACTGATGCTCTCCCTGAGAAGCAGCAGCTCTGTCCCTAATCTCTCACAGCATGTGTCTTAAGGGAGTACTGCCGGCAGCGCGTTTTATATGGCAGGGTCATCTGATCTGGCCAACCAATCGCTGCTATCGACATGTATGGGTCCCACGTGATTGCAGTATGTACCAAAGAGTCTCCTGCATGTTTATTGGCTGAGAAATAGCGCCCAAACTTACAGGAAACGGATTATGAGATTTTCTCGAGTATCGTGAGATGCTCGTCTGAGTAACGAGTACCATCGAGTACCCTAATACTCGTTTGAGTACCAAGCTCGGACGAGCATGCTCGCTCATCACTAATTACAATGCAAATCTTGGTGCAACAATCGCCATTGTTGGATATTCACTACAACAGCCGTTGGTCGTACATTGTGTGAACATACCCTAATATTAAAAACACTGATTGTATATGACTCTGATGTCGAGATTAAATAGTGATTAAATCTTGTAGACGCTAAGGTCAATAGTGACTGCTGTATCTGGGTGGCTATTTGGCACAGAAAGTCCTGTCAGGATTCTGATCATTACTCCTCATGACACAATCATAGGGTGCCAATGGGTTGCCATGGCAGTCAGAGTCCTTTCGACTGCCATAAAACATCTACTATCACAGTCGGGAACAGTAATTGAAGCCACTTCCCTTTTACAATTTTTCTGATCCTCAGAATAAAAATAACATCTCTAAATATATATTTTTTATGTAATTGCAAAGTACAATTAGTCCAGCAAAAAGCAAGGCTCTTAGAGTGCGAGAAAGAACAGAGAAATGAGTGGGAGAAAGAACAAAAATCAAACATCATAATTATCTATGTTCTCTAGGGGTTAAAATGGACAAGAAGAATCTGAGCAACTTTGACCAGGGACAAATTATGTTGGCTTGAAACTCAGTCTAACTCAGTTGCGAGTATTGCGACATGTCAAGGGATTACAAGAGCCAGGCATCAATCCACAAACAGCTGTTTTGGGGTATTGCCATTCGTCAGTGCCGAGTAGGATTCTGGCTATCGGGGGCAATGAAAAGAAAACCAGAAAACCACAACAATTACTGAGCTCATTTAAGAGTCATTGATACATTGCCCCCTATAAAATTTTAATATTCAAGAAAGGGGTCTGTGGAGCCTCGGTCTCCCAACACGAGAATAGCCGATCCCTTGTACATGCCCCGATGATAAAGCGAAAAGGAAACTGATGTTTATTGACTGATTGAATCTTTTATGTGGCACTAAAATCTTCATTTGCCATGATTTACCAGCAACACATCTTCATTAGATAGATTTAAATGGGAGTTTTGCAAACGGCATAGCCCATTGACTTTGCTTTTTACATAACTACGGGAGTTATGCAAACTGCTTTGCTTGCGGGGCTACGTCATTTGCATAATCCCTATTAAAGTTTCAGCAGTTTTTGGCTGCCACAAACAAGTCAGATAGCATTGGGGAGCACTTGATCTAAGTTCCCTTTAATTAAATTCATAACCAATATCAACCAAGCTAAAACCTACCAAAGTGTCTTAAAGCTAAATTCTTCAGCTAACCTTCTATTACTAGAATCCTTAAAGGGCTAGTGACCAAATATTTTTACTTTCAAGTGTAAAAGCTGATTTAAAACTGTCCAATAATTCATCTGCATTTTTCTATCACTGTAACAGCTTACTGACAAAGGAGAGTATGGTACACTAAAGACACTACACTAGCACCACCAAACCTGCCACATGACATATAAAACACACAGTTGTTCCCAGCTTGCTCAGAACTATACTAACTGTTGATCCCTTTGTGGCCACCATAATTGTGGATGGAGCTGGGTCCTAGCTACACCTCCTCTCCATTTGTGGAAAACGGTGCATATTTTAATGCATGCAGTTTGTTTTGGCATTTTTTGCAAAGTGCAGGAGCCTTTCAGTAAGGTGGTAGGTAGAATTTTAGTGTACCCACAAGATAGGATGCGCAAAATAAACCCTTTAACACTTTTTTTTTTGTTCAACTATGCGTACACAGGCATATATACTATGGGGGAGATTTATCAAGCGTAGTGTAAAGTGAAACTGGCTCAGTTGCCCCTAGCAACCAATCAGATTCTACTTTTCATTTTCCAAAGAGTCTGTGAGGAATGAAAGGTGGAATCTGATTGGTTGCTAGGGGCGACTGAGCCAGTTTCCCTTTACACCATGTTTGATAAATCACCCCCTATATGTCGACATTTACATGTGCCAACAGGTGCCAGGTGTTTTACTGCTTCAAATGAGGTGCAGAGGGCTACTGCGACAAAATTGTCCAACACAAGTCTATGCAAGATAATTATAAGCTGCGTGACTGCCTGTCTATGTCACTATCTGATATGCTACTAGACCCTAAAAAGGGCTTTTGGAGTCTTTCCTGCCTACAATCAACTAAATCCTCTTTCTCCCTGCTCCAGCCTCTCTCCCTGACTACCTTCAAGATGGCTTCAGATGACGAGCAGGAAATCCCAAGTTCTTATACTCTGGAGGTCACATGAGTAAGCCAGCCAATGAATGTAGACACTGTTCTCGCGATGCCAGCGTACACCTAGGGCCTGTCACCCCCCCCCCCCCTCATAGTCATTAGCTAGAAAAAGGCTCCAGGAAAGGTGGGAGGAGAAACAAATCTTAACTGCATTTTCTTTCGTATGCTCAATCGAAAATTAGTATTTCAGATAGTTTACTATTCGATCAAAGAGCTACTTGATCGAGTACTACTAGCTCATCTCTATGGAAGAACAATGCTGATGTGTGCAGTGGCTCCTAATTTGGGCACAGGGCTGCCTAGGGATGCTGCATAAATGCAGGCTGAAGAAGATGCTAGAATTAGACCAGGGATGATAGTAAGTCAAAGGGGCCCGAGATAGATGAAACCACCAAGGTGTAGCTGTGAGAGTTGAGGGGAGCCTTTGTACATAGAATGCAGGGCTATCAGATTGCCAGCAGATCAGTGACTAGGGTAGGGAGAGAGGAGGCTCTATGCATATCAAGCTACATTGATGCAAACAGCTTGTAAATGGTTTGTATGACATCTTAGCAACCATACAGAGAACTTGTATCTTTATCACATCCATTTTTGAAAAGTAAAAGCTGTATTGTTTTTGTATATGTATATGTGATTGTTCAGAATATTGCTTTCCTAAGCATGAGGCTTTAGGCTATGTTCACACTTTGTATAGGTACCGGCCGGATGATCTTCAGAATTCGGTTGCAGTGTTAATTGACCTCTATTCATTGAAACTGACCGCTATTCACAGTTTCTCGCGCCGCTAGGGATCCCGGTCGGAGTGTATACTAAGGGGGACATTTATTAAGTCCAACGTTTTTTACGCCGGACTTAAAAATGTCCTTGCATCTCCGGCGCTACGGAGATTTATGTAGAGGCGTACTGCCTCTACATAAATCCGGTGCGCATTGGTGCGCACGGCAGAAAACCTACCCCACCTGAAAGGTGGAGTAGGTTTTCGGCGTATCTTTTGCTCCGCGCCCCCCCCGTCTCGCTCCCTCCACCCCACCCCCCGCCATACCCGGCGGAAAGTGCCGATATGCGAATATTTTATTCGCAAATCGTCCACTTTCCACCGATACGCACCTTAATACATGTCCCCCTAAGTTTATACACTCCAGCCGGGATCGCAACAACGGCTGTGATTAGTATGGAACTTATGATGTTTAAACATAGCCTTATATAGTTTAGCCTTTATATAGCAATTTTATAACCCACCGTTTCCTACAACTTTTTGAATACAATGGAAAGTTATAAACTGACAATGCATTTACCATTACACAGCAGGTTGAAATCTGACAATGTCTAGAATACTTAGTCCTGCAGAAATACTTGTTCTCAGTGTGTGCCTGTGGCATTGTACTGCTTGAGAATTGATCATCTCCTTAGAGACTACATTTGAAAATAAAGATTGCACTGAAGCAGACACAGAAATTGTGGCACCAAAACTTTATTTTAACACCTAAACTTTATCTGATAATAGCTGTTTAGCATGTACTGAGATCCCTGACATGACTATTACCAGTGTATCATGAGATTACATTTCTATGATATGAATGAAATCACTATATTAATTTTTTAATTCTGGTCAGAATACAGAAGCCGGTCACTGAAAAAGAGCAGAGATCTCAGTATTACAAGCATAAAGCGGGGCTGCTAGAGGTGGGTGTCTGGGAAGTACTAATATAGCTGCAGAATAGGAGGAGATGTCAGAGTATGGGGCACTGATTTGGCAGACTCTTGTTTACAACATAATAACAAAAGTGTAACCTCTTAAGAACACAGTGGATGACCAGGTCAATTTTCATTTCTGCGTTTTTCTTTTTTTCTCCTCACCTTCTAAGAGCCATAGTGTTTTTTTTCCCCATCTACAGGGCTATATAAGTGCTTGTTTTTTTCAGAAACAAGTGTACTTTGTAATGGAGCCTTTAAATGTAGCATAAAATGTATGAAGAAACTCAAAAAATATTTATGAGGCGAAACTGGAAAAAAGTGCAATTTTGCAAATTTTGGGGAGTTTCAGAGTTTAAATAATGCACTTTACGGTAAAACTGAAAAATCTTTATTCTATACATCAGTCTAAATAAAACAATATGCTGCTTTGATAGCTTTTCAAATGTTTTACTATTTAACAGTAAAACTTTTTTTTGCAACAAATTTTGATAAAAATTGCTCTATGCTCTACGGGGATGTTTGTGGCATAATTTTTTTGCCCCATGATCTTTAGTTTTTGTGGGGGCAAAGTTGTGTAGATTTTTGAGGGTGGCCACAGATGCATTTTAAAGGGTACCTATCATTTAAACAACTTCTAACATGTCATAGCGACATGTTAGAAGTTTGTTTCGGTGGGTGTCTGGGTGCTGAGACCCCCGCAGATTGTTGGAATGAAGGGGCAGACACGCGCAGCACGCAGCATATTACTGTATTTAAGGAATTATGGGACTTCCAATACAGTGATTACAGGGCTCCATTATAATTCAGTCGACTGCTACTTTATCAGTGAGCCCCTGCATCTGCCCATTCCTTTAAATGATCGTCAGGGGTCTCTGCACCCCTCAGCACAGTATCAGCCGGGTAAACATCTGACATCGGCCATTGTTTGACAAGGTCGGCGTTTGACATGTCAAACTATAGACGATGTTCATACAAAGTTTTAGCACGTCTTTCGGGCGCTGTTTGTAGTGTCACATGGATGGTTCCCTTTGAAGTTCGTGTTAAATTATCTATTGGCAAAGACTTCTTAAAATGATTGAATTATTTATTCAGGTATTTATTCAGGTTTCTGACCAGTGTTTTTTTGTAAGGTCACATGTTGTGGTTGATGGGTGACTGTGTTGCAGTTGCATTTGCTTATTTGACCCCTAAAGCCAAATCTATACAGAGGTGGAGGGGTTGGAATCTGATTTAGATAGGTCTCAAGTTGCAAATCAGTATGCCCAGAGCAGCAAAGGGCAGTAAAGTGGTTCAGCAAGCCATGCTACAGTAAAATGAAGTGGAGGCTTCTTTCACACCTTGGTAGATTTTGCAGACCTGGGATATGCATGCAATCGATTGTTTCCCCGCCTGGCATGATGTGTCAACATCATGTTGGCAGCGGGAAAACTCTTTGAATCGCTACAGCACTGTAATGACAGAGCAGCGCGGCTCTGACACAGTCAACAGTCACTAGCCATCCTGTGATTTATAATGAGGTTTTATAACTGCAAAAAAAAAACCTGACTGAGAAACTCTTTAATGCAGAATTTAAAACTATACTTAAAAATAATTGTTTTAATAAATTTAATGATATTCCCCCTTTTAAGCTGCAAACACAGGAATCAAATTAATCATCCTCTCCACAGTGCTGCATCAAAATATTAACATTGATAGAGCCCCCTTTAAAAAAATGATTGATTCATAGGCCTGTTGTGGATGCTGTCTTATCTACACACACAAATCTCTGGTCATAAGCTAAATAAATGAGCTAAGACCTTGACACACAGTTTTTTTTACTACTTCTCTTGCTCAGGCTCTTGGTCACACATTCCCAATTAATATTTGAGAGCCAAATTTCCATTCCCTAGTAACGGCTCATGGTAGAAGGTCAGCTGATTTTCATTCCATGTACAGAATCCATCTCTTTGTATTAGTGTATGCTTGGAAATTGAAATGTGAGAGCTAGAGATAAGAGTGTAGTGCAATGAATGCCATGTTCACAAGTCTTGCAGTGCATTATAACTAAGAAATTACAATTGCCCTGTGATTCGGGAGTCTGAAATGTATCTATCCACACAGATCAGCCATAACATTAAAGGGTAAAACCAAATGGTGCCAAAAATGACAAAAAAATGACCTGGAGATTGCGCTCACCACCAAACAACGTAGTAGAAACCGATGTTCACATAAAACACGATTTATTCAGTCCAACAATAACGCGTTTCCGGGCTATGGCGCCCCTTCGTCAGATTCAGGACAAACATAGTATGCTCATAACACAGACCATACTTAAATACAGCAAGGAATCACAATGATTAGGCTAAAGGAGGGGCAGTCCATTTCCTCCCCCCGGGTAGTTAACCCTATACGCATCAGTGCAAAATTTACATAGTCAAGGTGACATATACAGAATTCACATAAAAAATACACATACAAAACCTTCATACAAAGTCCATAAAATCAATCCATATGTACATCTCCCATATAGTTCATATAAAATCAAATTCATGTGAGGGTAAGTAAATCAATTCATGATGGGCAACCCAGTGTACATAGATCAATTCCTAATGAACAATTCATTCTCAGTTCTACATATCAAAAACATTCTATATTAGTCCACTTACCCCATCCTGAAGCATAAGGAAAGGGGCAATTTCTCATGGATTCCCTCAGAGGCAGCAGCTGGAAGTACTCTGTATTCCAACTCATGGAGGGCAGAGAAAACAGTCACATGATCGGACCAAGAGCGGTCACATGATCAGACCACATGATCAGACCACATCACATGATCGGACCAAAGCCAGGAGTCGGATCATGTGATTACTAATCTATTAGGCATAAGTGTCATGTGGCAAGAATCCTATTTGACACGAGTGTCACTAGAAATGGTGAAAATAAACATGGAATAAAGAGATATAAAATAAAATACAAATATATTACGTTGTTATAAGAACAAGGCTAAGGGGTATATGCAGACCCAATATATAAATATAATAATAAAAAAAAAATTCTTAATTTTCTTTTTTTCTTTTCTTTTTCCTTTCCTTCTTTCCCCTTTCCCTTCTTTTCTTTCTCTTTTTAGACAATTTTGGTAAAAACAAATATATATCACTCAATTTATAATCATAATAACTGGACCTATAACCTTACAAATATATATAAAACACTACATACTGTATATCTAGATAAAATTATACAACCAACTTATTGCACTTAAACCTAATGCCTACAAATTCCACTCGAAGGCTTCATTTAGTCCTAATGGCTCCATACAATTCAGCTTATAAATCCAGTACATTTCACGCTTGCGTAACATACCCAATCGATCGGTGCTGGATTTCTTTATGTGTTCAATAGGGATAACAGAAAACTCCTTAAAATCACAATTATGGTGTTCCTTAGCATGTCTTGAAACACTATGTAGCTCAAAGCCTCTTGTGACATTTGAGCGATGCTTATTAATCCGAGTGCGAAGTTTCATAGATGTTCTCCCAACATATTGTAAATTGCATGTACACTGTAAAACATAGATCACATACTCAGACCCACAGTTTAAATATGTTCGGATAGGGAAGCTCTCGCCTGTGGTTGTGCTAGTGATGGTATTCTGTCCTTGGACAATATTGAAACAGCATTTACAACTAATCCCCCCACATCTGTAGGTGCCATTCTGCTTTAAGGTATTCTTAGTATTGGATGTTCCAGCTGTGACCGGGCGCAACCGACTGGGAGCTACAATGCTCTTGATGGTCCTAGCCCTTCTAAATAAAATTCGTGGACTCTTGGGGAGCACTTTCATTAATAGGGGATCATTCAATAATATATGCCAATGCTTTTTTAGAATTTGGCGTATCACCCCATGTGATTGATGGAACGTAGTAATAAAATTACATCCAGTATGTCCTTCACTCATTGATGGTTCTCTAGGTTTCAAACAGTCTTGCTGAGGCTGAGCCCTAGCCCTTCTATTGGCTTCATTAATAATTAATTTTGGATATCCCTTCTCTAGGAACCTTTGCTCCATGACTTTACTTTGAGTCTTATAGTCTATTTCTCGGGTGCAGTTTCTGCGTAATCTCTTAAATTGACTATAAGGTATGTTGTTTTTCCAGGGCTTATAATGGGCACTAGTGTAATTAAGTAAACTGTTACAATCAACTTTTTTAAAATGAGTTTTAGTCATAATCTCGTCTCCCACATGAAACAATAGTAAATCTAGATATTCTATCTCAATCTGAGACTGGTTGCATGTAAAAGTAAGACCCCAATTATTAGAGTTGATAGAGGTAACAAATTCATTCAGGCTTTCATCATCCCCTTCCCATATTATCAGAAGGTCGTCAATATAACGCTTGTATAATACGATGTTGTTTCTCCATTTCTCTAGGGGTGCTGTGTACAGATGTTCAAACTCCCCTACGTACACGTTCGCAAAACTAGGTGCAAAACGTGTACCCATAGCCGTGCCCCGATTTTGGATGTACAGTTGGGCCTCAAAACTGAATAAATTATGAGTTAATATAAATTCTATCCCCCTAATAATAAACTGTCTCTGTTGTGGTGGTAGGCCGGTGTCCCGGGAGAGTACAGTATTGACGACCTCTAAACCCTTGGTATGTGGTATGTTACTGTATAAAGAGGTGACATCCAGGGTGACCCATTTATAATTGGGGTGCCACTTAATGTTTTGTAATGTAACGATCAGACTGGCAGAATCCTTCAGATATGAAGGCAAGGAGATAACGTGTTTTCGTAACTGTAAATTTAAATAATGTGACAAATTACATGTCACTGAATTAATCCCCGATATTATAGGGCGTCCAGGGGGGTCTATCAAACTTTTGTGCACCTTGGGAAGGTGATAAAACAAGGCGATTGATGGGTCGGGGATCCGTAAGTACATTTTTTCTTTCTTTGTTAAAATCCCCTCCATATAAGCATCATTCACTAGCTGGTCAAACTCTTTAATATGTCTGGATGTAGGGTCTGAATCCAATTTGCTATAATACTTCTCATCGGATAAAATTCTATTGGCTTCAGCAATGTATGCTTCTCTATCTTGTATAACTACCCCTCCCCCTTTGTCAGCCCCCCTAATCACAATAGATTGGTTAGAGGCTAGATTTTTGAGGGCTTCTTTTTCTTTCCGAGTAAGATTAGTTTTTGTACATGTTTTAGATGGTTTTAAGGATCTGAGTTCTCCTGTTACAACAGAATGAAAGGTCTCTATAAAGGGTCCCATGGCTTGTGTGGGAAAAAAGGATGATTTAGGTTTTAATTCTGTATGTATAAACCCATCTGAGGTCAAATTCAGGTTGTTAGGAGGTTTGGCGCTCTCAACAGAGAAAAACCTTTTTAATGTCAATTTCCGTGTGAAATCATTCAGGTCTAAAAAGACCCTAAAATCATCCTACTTATCTGTAGGACAGAAAGACAGGCCTTTCTCTAAGACTCTTTCCTCAGATGGATTTAATGTATATCTAGACAGGTTAAAGATCTTAATAGTTTTGTTCTTATCTACACCTTGTTCCTCTTTGGCATGTTTTCTTTTGTGCTTACTAGCTGGTCTGAACCTCCTAAGTCCTCCTCTATTTTCTCGTCTGGTTTTCTTTTTAGTTGTCGTTTCACAATCATGGGGCTGAAATATTCCTCTATGGTCCTGCATAGATGTCCCTCCCTCTTGTGTATAGTAAGTGGGGGAGGAGGAGTGAGTGTCAGAAGAAGGTCTAAAAAAGAGACCAAGGATGTTCGTGGAGGGGGACTGGGGCCAGCTGGTTCCACAATGTCTGGTATAGCACTGATGTTAGTATTGCTCATGTTACTAGGAGTGTTACAGATAGTGATAAAGGAGTCATCAGTGTGATATGATATTGCTGACAGGTTACCAAGATGCTCTTGGTTACCTTTGGTGGGATCACTCTTTGAGCCAAAGAAGGTAGGAGGCAGAGCTAGGGAAGAACACTGCTTAGCATTATTGAACACTTCATCCCTTGGTGTGGGTTCTAGGCATGTATTGATCTTCTGTGGAGAACTAACATGGTTCTTGTTGTTCTGTTTAGGAAGGCTGGTTCTGGGTTTGGGGATGGGTTTGATTGCAGGGGTAATAGGGTGACAGTCCTTGGCCAACGGTGGAGTGGGAAACAGTGGGTGAACGAGTCGAGCCCCAATAGAATTAGGTGGGTGCGTGATCTTGGTGGCTAGGGACTCAGATCTACTGTGAGAAGTATTATAGCAAATTGGATTCAGACCCTACATCCAAACATATTAAAGAGTTTGACCAGCTAGTGAATATGCTTATATGGAGGGGGTTTTAACAAAGAAAGAAAAAATGTACTTACGGATCCCCGACCCATCAATCGCCTTGTTTTATCACCTTCCCAAGGTGCACAAGGTAATATCGGGGATTAATTCAGTGACATGTAATTTGTCACATTATTTAGATTTACAGTTACGAAAACACGTTATCTCCTTGCCTTCATATCTGAAGGATTCTGCCAGTCTGATCGTTACATTACAAAACATTAAGTGGCACCCCAATTATAAATGGTCACCCTGGATGTCACCTCTTTATACAGTAACATACCACATACCAAGGGTTTAGAGGTCGTCAATACTGTACTCTACCGGGACACCGGCCTACCACCACAACAGAGACAGTTTATTATTAGGGGGATAGAATTTATATTAACTCATAATTTATTCAGTTTTGAGGCCCAACTGTACATCCAAAATCGGGGCACGGCTATGGGTACACGTTTTGCACCTAGTTTTGCGAACGTGTACGTAGGGGAGTTTGAACATCTGTACATAGCACCCCTAGAGAAATGGAGAGACAACATCGTATTATACAAGCGTTATATTGACGACCTTCTGATAATATGGGAAGGGGATGATGAAAGCCTGAATGAATTTGTTACCTCTATCAACTCTAATAATTGGGGTCTTACTTTTACATGCAACCAGTCTCAGATTGAGATAGAATATCTAGATTTACTATTGTTTCATGTGGGAGATGAGATTATGACTAAAACTCATTTTAAAAAAGTTGATTGTAACAGTTTACTTAATTACACTAGTGCCCATTATAAGCCCTGGAAAAACAACATACCTTATAGTCAATTTAAGAGATTACGCAGAAACTGCACCCGAGAAATAGACTATAAGACTCAAAGTAAAATCATGGAGCAAAGGTTCCTAGAGAAGGGATATCCAAAATTAATTATTAATGAAGCCAATAGAAGGGCTAGGGCTCAGCCTCAGCAAGACTGTTTGAAACCTAGAGAACCATCAATGAGTGAAGGACATACTGTATGTAATTTTATTACTACGTTCCATCAATCACATGGGGTGATACGCCAAATTCTAAAAAAGCATTGGCATATATTATTGAATGATCCCCTATTAATGAAAGTGCTCCCCAAGAGTCCACGAATTTTATTTAGAAGGGCTAGGACCATCAAGAGCATTGTAGCTCCCAGTCGGTTGCGCCCGGTCACAGCTGGAACATCCAATACTAAGAATACCTTAAAGCAGAATTGCACCTACAGATGTGGGGGGATTAGTTGTAAATGCTGTTTCAATATTGTCCAAGGACAGAATACCATCACTAGCACAACCACAGGCGAGAGCTTCCCTATCCGAACATATTTAAACTGTGGGTCTGAGTATGTGATCTATGTTTTACAGTGTACATGCAATTTACAATATGTTGGGAGAACATCTATGAAACTTCGCACTCGGATTAATAAGCATCGCTCAAATGTCACAAGAGGCTTTGAGCTACATAGTGTTTCAAGACATGCTAAGGAACACCATAATTGTGATTTTAAGGAGTTTTCTGTTATCCCTATTGAACACATAAAGAAATCCAGCACCGATCGATTGGGTATGTTACGCAAGCGTGAAATGTACTGGATTTATAAGCTGAATTGTATGGAGCCATTAGGACTAAATGAAGCCTTCGAGTGGAATTTGTAGGCATTAGGTTTAAGTGCAATAAGTTGGTCGTATAATTTTATCTAGATATACAGTATGTAGTGTTTTATATATATTTGTAAGGTTATAGGTCCAGTTATTATGATTATAAATTGAGTGATATATATTTGTTTTTACCAAAATTGTCTAAAAAGAGAAAGAAAAGAAGGGAAAGGGGAAAGAAGGAAAGGAAAAAGAAAAGAAAAAAAGAAAATTAAGAATTTTTTTTTTTTTTATTATATTTATATATTGGGTCTGCATATACCCCTTAGCCTTGTTCTTATAACAACGTAATATATTTGTATTTTATTTTATATCTCTTTATTCCATGTTTATTTTCACCATTTCTAGTGACACTCGTGTCAAATAGGATTCTTGCCACATGACACTTATGCCTAATAGATTAGTAATCACATGATCCGACTCCTGGCTTTGGTCCAATCATGTGATGTGGTCTGATCATGTGGTCTGATCATGTGACCGCTCTTGGTCCGATCATGTGACTGTTTTCTCTGCCCTCCATGAGTTGGAATACAGAGTACTTCCAGCTGCTGCCTCTGAGGGAATCCATGAGAAATTGCCCCTTTCCTTATGCTTCAGGATGGGGTAAGTGGACTAATATAGAATGTTTTTGATATGTAGAACTGAGAATGAATTGTTCATTAGGAATTGATCTATGTACACTGGGTTGCCCATCATGAATTGATTTACTTACCCTCACATGAATTTGATTTTATATGAACTATATGGGAGATGTACATATGGATTGATTTTATGGACTTTGTATGAAGGTTTTGTATGTGTATTTTTTATGTGAATTCTGTATATGTCACCTTGACTATGTAAATTTTGCACTGATGCGTATAGGGTTAACTACCCGGGGGGAGGAAATGGACTGCCCCTCCTTTAGCCTAATCATTGTGATTCCTTGCTGTATTTAAGTATGGTCTGTGTTATGAGCATACTATGTTTGTCCTGAATCTGACGAAGGGGCGCCATAGCCCTGAAACGCGTTATTGTTGGACTGAATAAATCGTGTTTTATGTGAACATCGGTTTCTACTACGTTGTTTGGTGGTGAGCACAATCTCCAGGTCATTTTTTTGTCATTTTTGGCACCATTTGGTTTTAACTGACTCCACGGGTCCTTGCATAAGGAGCCCGGTTTAGACCTGTTGTGAAGACTGCTGCTACCCCTATCCCTGGGAGGTGTGTTGGACACCATTACATGTGCTGCTGGGTGTTGTGGCTCTGTTTCCACAACCCCAAAAGGTGAGCAATGATTTTTTACATGTGTTAGATCATTATTTCTATCCTGAGGTACTACTCTATGAGGCGCTCTGCCTTTTTTTTGTTCTTTATAACATTAAAGGGGTTATCAAGGCTTAGAAAAACATGGATGCCAGCCAGGGTGTCAGCAGCAGATCTTTTAAGTTGTGGGGAGGCGTGTGGCCTCCAAGGATCAGACATGTTACTCCAATACATGCCACAAATGCTTGATTAAATTGATATCTGTGGATTTTGGAGGGAAAGTCAATACCTTAAAGTGATACTGTCACCCCATTACTCTTGCTTCATTTCATTGGTAGACAGTGTTAGCTAGGTGGGGCCTCACGGCAGTTGGGACCCATCCCAACCCTTGAGAGCCCAGCCTAGATGATGCTGTCTGCTGATGTAATGAAGCAATTTTAGAGCAGAAAGAAGACACAGATAAGAAGAAGAAGACACAGGTATACAACAAATGTGCAGCATCTAAGCGTGTGGACTGTGCAGAGAAGTGCACATACTAAGGAGGGGTGACAATATCACTTTAAGGCTGCTGTCATATACAGCATTTTTGGAAAACTACATGGCAGTGAGAAGAGCATCCGACAGGAAGCAGAATTATAAGTCATTCCTTTATATTTCCCATACTTTTTGAATTCAAACTAGATTTTGGCTCAAAATCTGCAGTGGTGGTTTTCCATAAAAACTGCCCTGTGATATGGCGGCCTAAATTCCTATCTCAACTAACATAATTTAACTTAGGGCAGATGTATAGCAATGAAGTGTATATATACTGAAATAAACAAATAGTAAAGCAATAGATAGATAGATAGATAGATAGATAGATAGATAGATAGATAGCATCTAGACCACTGCTTTTAGAGCAGAGAAGTGGTCGGTAACCTCCTAGACAACAAGCTGTCAACAATGGGAAGGAAAGAGCAGCACAGCAGGAGAAAGAAACAAGTTTGCCAAATGAATGTATGTGCAAATATATATAATTTGGCAAGGCCTACAAGTATAACTGTATTAGTTGAGATGGGTATATCCCTTTAAACTTTGTCACTTTTTTTAAACCATCAATGTGATCTATTGCAGCCTAGCATTATCCTGCAAAAAAAAGCTATTTTTCTCATCGCAGGAATATTGCTGCCAAGAAGTTGTTTACTTGGTCTATAACAATGCTTATTTGGGTAGTACGTGTCAAAGTAACATCGACATGAATCCCAGGAGCTAAGGAGAACATTGCACAGTGTGTCGCATTGCCTCTACTTGATTGCTTTCTTCCCATACTGCATCCTGGTTCTATGGGGACATAAAATATGCTTCATAAATAATGGCTTATAAACATGCACCAATAATCATTATGATGTACATACTGGACCTTGTACTTTATCTTCTTTCTTGTGAGTGCTTTCATTACCTGTCAGGTTCAGCATTCTCTTGAGTTTGAGGATTGATGTGCAAATAAGAAAGTAACAAATGTTTTGCTAAGTGAATATTTTATCTGAAGTACGCAACCTACTGCAGATGTGTCTGCTTGAAGCAGCTCTTGGTACTTATGTGCAATCCTGGAAATGGTTTAATACATATCTATAAGAAAAGTGATGGATATTAGGCATAATGGCCAAACGTTTTTTTGCCGGACACTCCCAGAAGCCAGACACCTACAGGTTATTTACACATGGTATTTTTTTTTTTTTTTAGAAAAACTATTAAAAAAAGCCATGTCTCTTTCCGATATCACTCTAGCCAGACTAGTGGTTTATATGTATTGTAATACATTGATTATTTGCAGATGTCTGAAATGGAGACCAGTCCTGCTGCTGGCAAAAGACCTTCTAAGGAAGCACTTCATGTGCCGAGTGTGAGACTCCTCTACCTGACGGCTATGGATACCGTAGGAGGATCATTTTTTCCAGATAAGATTCATCCTTTCTTTCATAAAAATATTTATGAATGCCTAAACAGTATGGAACCGAGGACTGAAGGACTTGGATGCGATGCATGTTCTATCGACTCAAACAAGACATTCTCTAATGTGGTGGAGACAAGTCAAACATGGAGTTTTATTTTCAGAACCACACTGGATAACCATCATGACAGATGCTTCAGGAACAGGTTGGGGAGCTCATCTGACAGTCATCACGACTGCAGGATCTTGGAGTCAATAGGAATCCACTCTGCCCTCCAACGTAAGGGAGCGCAGAGCGATTTACCTAGCTCTTCTTCATTTTTCTCCTCCTATTTTACAGAGAGCAGTCAGAATCCGGATGAACGACATGACCTGTGTGGCGTACCTAAACAGGGAGGTACCAGATCCCCTTCTCTCCTCAGGGAAGTAGAGAAGATTTTTCTGTTGGGCAGAAACCAGAATAACCAGACTCTCTGCGATTCCTATCAGGGGTGTCGACAATATATTGGCGGATTGACTGAGTCGAGGCCTGACATTACCGGGGGAATGGTCTCTCTCAAGGAGAGTGTTCATTCAGTTAACCCAGAGGTGGGGGCTTCCTGAGAGACACCTCATGGCATCAGCAAGCAATGCCAAACTGAGGAATTTCTGTTCCCTTTACAGGGCAGACAATCCCACGGTAGTGGACTCAATGACAATACCATGGACATACCAGCTGGCGTATATCTTTCCTCCCATAGCCATGATTCCCAGAGTTTGACGAAGATCAGTCTAGATCAGTCGTCAGTAATAATAAGAACTCCCTTCTGGCCGAAGGGGTCATGGTTCACCCTGCCCATGAATATGAGCAGAGGGGAATTTTGGAGATTACCTCTGCATCCGGATCTAATATTCCAGGGTCAGCACCTGTGCAGGAATCTTTCCAGCCTCAGCTTGACAGCTTGGAGACTGAGAGGATCGTATTGGACTCTAGTTTTTCTGAGAAGGTATAGTATACCCTTGCTCACGCTCGTAGTAGCACTACAAATAAATCTTATGCACATATTTGGAAGATTTTCAAGATTGGTATGCAAGCAGGAGTATTGATCTAAATGGACCTAAACCTTCTACTCCACAGTCATTGGAGTTTTTACAGGAAGGCTTTTATAAAGGATTAAAACCTAATTCCATCAAGGTGCAGATAGCAGCCCTCTCTGCACACCTAAACTCACGTTTCTTTCAGATCTTGGAGGTAAAGAATTTTGTTAAGGCTAGGCTAGGCCTAACCTGGTAAAGCAGGTAGACCCATGGGACTTATCCTTTGTGTTGAGACATATGTGTCTTCCTCCCTTTAAGCCTTGGGAGGAAGTAGACTTCAAGTTAACATTGAAAGTTTCTCTTTTACTAGCCATTACCTCTGCTAAGAGAGTTGGAGAACTTCAAGCCCTTGACTCCGCACCTCCATACGTGATTTTTTTCCCAAGACAAGGTTATCCTTGGGTTCCTTCCAGGATTCCTGCCTATGGTGGCTTCATTTGCCAACATCAACCAGCCAATAGTATTGCCTGTATTTTCTCCTACTGGATCATCTAAAGAAGACTTGGATCTTTCTTTATTGGACGTATCCAGAGCTATCAAGATCTATCTACATAGAGTAGGTGATTTTCGTAAAGACGAGAATTTCTTTATCCCTTTCGCAGGAAAGAACAAGGGGAGAAAGGCTTCAAAACCTTCAATATCCAGATGGATCTGTGACTCCATTGCCTTATGTTACTCCTCTGCTGATCTGGATCCACCAGAATTTACCAGGGCTCACTCTACTAGAGCTGTGGCCTCCACTTGGGCAGAGCGTGCCGCTGTGCCACTTGAGGACATATGCCAGGCAGCTACCTGGTCGTCTTTGACTACCTTTGTGAGATATTTCAGGCTGGATACTTCTTTCTTGTCAAGAACAATCTTTGCAAGATCTGTTCTTAATGCGGACGTAATAAATAACCCGCCCATTGGGGATAATGCTTGCTAATTCCCCATATGTTGTGATGCCAATGGGACGTAAGGGAAGCTAAAATTATTATGTTAATTTGTTTTCCCTAAGACCCATTGGCATCACAAGACTCCCTCCCTGTGTTTTATGTTTCTTTATAATTAGACTGAGGTCTAGGGGGAGGTGGAGCCTATTTATACCTCATGGAGGAGGGGATTAAAATTTAATTGTTATTTTTTCATTAAATATTCCTTCGTCCCAGGGGCTCGCAGGGGCGAATTTACCCCATATGTTGTGATGCCAATGGGTCTTAGGGAAAACAAATTAACATAATAATTTTAGCTTCTATAGACCTCCAATTTTTTTTTTTTTAATTCTTATCCCCTTGGCGTGACCCATGACGAACCTGTCCAAAAGAGAAAACACAGTGGGCACAGCTAAACAACAAGAGTGGTGCACCTGAACACATACTATATGAAGTGATAGGAAGAGGAAGAAAACAGCAAAAGTGTTATACACTGGATGCACACACAAAATGAGAATAGTGTGCAAACATCCTGGTACAATACCACCCTGGGTTTAGGTGGTATTCTACCAGGATGTTTGCACGCTATATAGTAGGGCATTATGTTATGGCACATAGCACTTTTGGATGAATTTTTCAACATGAGTTTGCTGTAATTTCTATGCTGCAGTGCTTCTCTACCTATTGCATTTACATGTTTGCTGCACAGGTTATCTAATTGCCTTCTCCTGGTACTATGGTGTTACCCTAATGATTGTTGGGGTCATCTGATTGTGTACTTAATTTTGTGCATGCATCCGGTGTATAACACATTCGCTGTTTTCTTCCTCTTCTCATGACGTACCTGGTGCTTCATGATGCCACTAAGCGGGGGATACAGAGAGGGTTCTCTAATTTACCGTTTGGGCCAATCCCGCTGTCAAAATTGACAACAAGCAACATTTAAATGCAGTTAAAAGGCATGGTCAAGTTGGGGTATCGGCTTCTCACAATGCGATTGTAAGAAACTGATACCTCATGTTTACCACCAGGCCGGGCCTCAGCAACATTCTGAATCTGAACCAAGCTCGGTGATCACTAGCGGCTGCCTTCAGCAGCCATTAGTAATTGCCAGCAAATAGAATAGGTCTATGCAGTTCATATGTACTGCATTCCTCCCTATGAGCAATCATCGTATTGCTTAAAGGAGTCACTTAGGGAACGCTACAAACTACTAAAAAAATATATTTTTATTATGAAAAAATCCCATCCCATAATAAAAATTTAGATCACCCCCCTTTTCCCCTTTTATAAATAAAAAAACATATTTGCTGTCGCCACACGTGGAATTGCCCAAAATATTAAATTATCATATTCCTTATCTTGTATGGCGTAACTGAAAAACCCGCCAAAACGCAAAATTGCTAATTTTTGGCCAAATAACATCCAGAAAAATTGGAATAAAAAGTTGCATATATGCAAGGATGATACCGATAAAAAGTACAAATCAAATAGCCCCATAGACCACTAAATAAAAGCGTGATAAGGATCAGAATAAAACAATTCTAAATACATTTTTTTAAGTTTTAATTTTCTAAAAGCAGTCAAATAAAATAAAAGTTCTATAAATTGCATATCGTTGTAATTGTACTGATTTGAGGAAGATATATAACATGTCAGCTTTACCACAGGTGTAAAGAAATGTCCTGGCACTCACTAAATTCCTTAATGCCTGTTTTTTAAGTGTCACATCAAGCAGGTGCAGAGACAAGAACTAACCAAGCCTTATGTGATATCAGAGGATGATTTGTTGCCTCGAGAGGGGGGAGCTAAGGAGCTGGTAACAAGTCACATATTGTGCTCCTATTTTCAAATTCTTGTCAGTTGTGAAGCACAAAATGACATTAAAGCCAGTACTGTAAGTGATAACACTATATTAGTAAATTATATTTCATAGGGTGATTTGATACAAGATAACCCCTTTAAGTTGATTACTATGGGAGCTACTTTTACAGATTGGCTCTCTCCTCTGGCTTTTCATAGGGATCTTAGGAAAGGGAACCACATCTTCCAATAGCATATAAATAGCTTATAAAAATTCTGGTCAAAGGAAATAAAGTACATTCTATAAATATTAAAATTTTAGTACATATATAGGGGTAGATTTATCAATTTACTGGTTGATCAAATTACTACTTTTTTACTGGTGTAAAGTAGAATTGTCTTAGTTCCCCCTAGCAACCTATCAGATTCCACTTTTCATTCCTCACAGATTCTTTGAAAAATGAAAGGTGGATTTGTTACTAGTGGCAACTAAGACAATTCAACTTTACACCAGTTTGATAAATCTTCCTCATAGTGCTTACCTAGGTTTAAAAAATGTATTTGATTGGTGGGGGTCAGAATCTCAGCACCCCCAGCAATCAGATGTTTTAATAAGCTGTGGTACTGTATCCTCTTTCATCCTTCATCCTTGAACTAGTACAAGCTATACTTTTTTTTGGTGGCTGTGCTAGGTACAATAGTTTTGTCCCATGTGTGGCTGTAGTATAGGCTGACATCTTAAATAGAACTTGTTAAGTCCTCTGAAAAAAAAGATCAAGCTGTCAGCATCCATATATAGGTGCCTCTCTGCTGATTAATCCCTGCCATTACCTAGCTATTCATGCTATTTGTGCAAAACAATATGCTAATTAGCATCTTCCACTCAGTCCCCAATGGGGGAAGCCCCCAGGCCCCTGCCTCATTGTCAACTGAGCAGTTCCTAGGTAAACCAGTTATTTAAATACCCAAATTATAATGTGTGTGTGTATATATTTATTTATTTATACACACACACACACACACACACACACACACACACATATATATATATACTACCGTTCAAAAGTTTGGAGTCACCCAAACAATTTTGTGTTTTCCATGAAAAGTCACACTTATTCACCACCATACGTTGTGAAATGAATAGAAAATAGAGTCAAGACATTGACAAGGTTAGAAATAATGATTTGTATTTGAAATAACATTGTTTTTACATCAAACTTTGCTTTCGTCAAAGAATCCTCCTTTTGCAGCAATTACAGCATTGCACACCTTTGGCATTCTAGCTATTAATCTGTTGAGGTAAGCTGGAGAAATTGCACCCCACGCTTCTAGAAGCAGCTCCCACAAGTTGGATTGGTTGGATGGGCACTTCTGGCGTACCATACGGTCAAGCTGCTCCCACAACAGCTCAATGGGGTTCAGACCTGGTGACTGCGCTGGCCACTACATAACCGATAGAATACCAGCTGCCTGCTCCTGCTGTAAATAGTTCTTGCACAATTTGGAGGTGTGTTTAGGGTCATTGTCCTGTTGTAGGATGAAATTGGCTCCAATCAAGCGCTGTCCACTGGGTATGGCATGGCGTTGCAAAATTGAGTGATAGCCTTCCTTATTCAGAATCCCTTTTACCCTGTACAAATCTCCCACCTTACCAGCACCAAAGCAACCCCAGACCATCACATTACCTCCACCATGCTTAACCCCTTGCCGCATAAGGACGTACCGGCGTGTCCAAATCTGCAGCCCGTTCCTGCAGATGGACGTGCCGGTACGTCCTCGGGATGACAGGGGCGCAGGAGCTGCACTCCTGTCATCCCCGGCGGGGCCCGGCTGTCAGTGATAGCCAGGCACCCGCCGCAACTGCTGAGATCCGGGACGTGCCCGGATCCCGGCAGTTAACCCCTTAGTGACCGCCGATACGGCGGTCACTAATGGGCCGGCGCTGCAGTGCCTTTCATCTTTCCCCACCGTGAATTCACGGTGGGGGGAGATGAAATGGGTCAATCAGACCCCAGATCAGCCCCCCCTAGTAGGGCAGTCACTATCCCTCCCCCGGCGGCCATCAGGTCCAAGATGGCCGCCGCCATCGCTGGGAACAGACTTATGTCTGTTCACAGCGATGGAAAATAAATAAATAATCAAAGCCCCATGCTCTCCGCCACCGGAGGTAGCGGAGAGCATGGGGCAGTGATCGGGGACCCCCCTGTGGGGTCCCGGTACAAGCGATCAGTGGTGTATACTATATACCGCTGATCTCTTGTGCCATGTGCAGGGATGCACTTTTTATCCCCTGTCACCATAAATGATTGGTGACAGGGAATAAAAAGTGTTAGTCTCCATCCCCCAAGTCGCCCCCCACCCCCCCAGTCACCCCCCGTCCCCCAGTCACCCCCCCTTCCCCATATGCTCACCTGATCCTGGGAGGTCCTTCCTCCTCGGCGTCTTGACTGCTTCTGAAGTACGAATGCGCTCCAGAAGCAGCCAACTCTGAAAATTTAAAGTGACAGTGACCAATTTGGTCTCTGTCCCTGAACTATGATTACTGTGATAGAAAATATCACAGTAATCATAGTAATACAGTGAAAATGAATGTGTAAAGTACAAAAAGTGAAAAACACACAAAAAAATAAAACATACACTTTTTATTATAGTAATAATTACAGTTTACTCCCCGATTACCCCTAACCCCCCCAGATTACCCGTAACCACCGCACGTTGCCCGTAACCACCGCACTTTGACTGTAACCCCCGCACGCTGCCCGTAACCCCCCGCACGCTGCCCGTAACCCCCTGTACGTTGCCTCTAACCACCGCACGTCGCCTCTAACCTCCGCACATCGCCTCTGACAACCGCACGTCGCCTCTGACCACAGCACGTTGCCTCTGACCATCGCAGGTTACCACTGACCACCACAGGTTGCCTCTTACCACCGCACGTTGCCACTTACCACCGCATGTTGCCACTTACTACCGCACGTTGCCTCTGACCACCGCACGTTGCCTCTGACCACCGCACGTTGCCTCTGACCACCGCACGTCGCCACTGACCACCGCACGTCGCCTCTGACCACCGCAAGTTGCCTCTGACCACCGCACGTCGCCACTGACCACAGCAGGTTGCCTCTAACCACTGCACGTTGCCTCTAACCAACACAAATTGCCAATGACCCCCTCCAGATTGCCCGTAACCATGCCAGATTACAGGTACCCCCCTCAGATTACCTATAAGCACTTCAGTTTATCCGTAACCACCCCAGATTGTCCGTAACCACCCTAGATTGTCCGTAACCACTGCACGTTGCCCGTAACCACCCTTATGTTTCCCGTAACCACAGCAGGTTGCCTGTAACCACCCTAGATTGTCTGTAACCACAGCAGGTTGCCCGTAACCATCCCACGTTACCCGTAACCACCCCATGTTTCCTGTAACCACAGCAGGTTGCCTGTAACCACCCCAGGTTGCCGTAACCACAGCAGGTTGCCCATGACCACCCCATGTTGACCGTATCCACCCCAGATTATCCGTAACCACCCCTGGTTGTCCGTATACACTCCAGATTACCCGTAACCACCCCAGGTTGTCGGTATCCAACCCAGATTACCCGTAACCACCCCAGGTTGCCCGTAACTACCTCCAGATTACCCGGAACCACCCCAGACTGTCCGTAACCACCCCAGATTACCTGTAATCTCATTTTTTTTAATTGTATTTTAGTAAGTGCGCTATTCTAATAACTATTACTATAGCTGCAGTTTTGCTCCAGCAAATTGGCACTCCTTCCCTTCTGAGCCCTGCTGTGTGCCCATACAGTGGTTTATGCCCACATATGGGGTACCTTTGTACTCAGGAAAACCTGTGTTACAGATTTTGGGGTACATTTTTTTCTCCTGTTCCTTGTGAAATTTAGAAATTTCAAACTAAACCAACATATTATTGGAAAAATTTGAGTTTTTCATTTTTACTGGCCAATTTTGAATCCTTTCCTCTAATACCTGTGGGGTCAAAATGCTCACCACACCCCAAAATGTATTCTTTGAGGGGTGCACTTTCCAAAATGGGGTGACTTTTGGGAGGGTTCTATTCTGCTGACACTACAGAGGCGCTGCAAACGCACCTGGCGCTCAGAAACTTCTACAGCAAAATCTGCATTGAAAAAGCTAACTGGCGCTCCTTTCCTTCTGAGCCCCCCTGTGTGCCCATGCAGTGGTTTATGCCCACATATGGGATACCGTTCTACTCAGGAGAACCTGTGTTACAGATTGTTGGGTTAATTTTCTCTTCTGTTCCTCGTGAAATTGAGAAATTTCAAACTAAAGGAACATATTATTAGAAAAATTCGAGTTTTTCATTTTTACTGTCTACTTTTGAATACTTTCCTCTAATACCTGTGGGGTCAAAATGCTCACCACACCCCAAAATGTATTCTTTGAGGGGTTCACTTCCCAAAATGGGGTGACGTATGGGGGTTTCTCTCTCTGCTAACACTACAGGGGCTCTGCAAACGCACCTGGCGCTCAGAAACTTCTTCAGCAAAATCTGCATTGAAAAAGCTAATTGGCGCTCCTTCCCTTCTGACCCCCGCTGTGTGCCCATACAATGGTTTACGCCCACATATGGGGTACCGTTGTACTCAAGAGAACCTGCGTTACAAATTATGGGGTGCATTTTCTCTCATGTTCCTTTTGAAAATGAGAAACTTTAATGTAAATGTATATATTATTGGAAAATTTAAATTTTCCATTTTTTTACAACCTACTGGTGAATACTTTCCTCCAGCCCCTGTAGGGTTAAAATGCTCATTATACACCTAGATTAATTCTTTAAGGTGTCTAGTTTCCAAAATGGGGTCACTTATGGGGGTTTCCAGTATATAAGCCTCCTAAATCAACTTAAAAAAGAACTGGTCCCTAAAAAAATTAGTTTTGGAAACTTTCACAAAAATGTGATAATTTGCTGATACATTTCTAAGCCCCGTAACACCCTAAAAAAGTAAAATATGTTTATGAAATTATGCCAGAATAAAGAGGACATATTGATAATGTGACTTAGTAACTAATTTATATAATACGACTTTCTTTTTTTAGAAGCAGAGAATATGAAAGTTTATAAAATGCTAATTTTTTTAATTTTTTATGTTATTTTGATGTTTTTCAGAAACAACACACAAAGTAGTGACCAAATTTTGCCACTAATATAAAGTGCCATATGTGACAAAAAAAAAAAACTGTCTCAGAATCGCTAGCATACGTTAAAGCATCACTGAGCTATAAGCGCATAAAGTGAGACAGGTCAGATTTTGAAAAATGAGCCTGGTCATTAAGGCCCAAATAGACTTAGTCTTGAAGGGGTTAACAGATGGCGTCAGGCATTCTTTCAGCATCTTTTAATTTTTTTTGCGTCTATATAATATATATATATATATACTACCGTTGAAAAGTTTGGGGTCACATTGAAATGTCCTTATTTTTGAAGGAAAAGCACTGTACTTTTCAATAAAGATAACTTTAAACTAGTCCTAACTTTAAACAAATACACTCTATACATTGCTAATGTGGTAAATGAATATTCTAGCTGCAAATGTCTGGTTTTTGGTGCAATATCTACGTAGGTGTATAGAAGCCCATTTCCAGCCACTATCACTCCAGTGTTCTAATGGTACAATGTGTTTGCTCATTGGCACAGAAGGCTAATTGATGATTAGAAAACCCTTGTGCAATCATGTTCACACATCTGAAAACAGTCTAGCTCGTTACAGAAGCAATAAAACTGACCTTCCTTTGAGCAGATTATGTTTCTGGAGCATCACATTTGTGGGGACAATTAAACGCTCAAAATGGCCAGAAAAAGAGAACTTTCATCTGAAACTCGACAGTCTATTCTTGTTCTTAGAAATGAAGGCTATTCCATGCGAGAAATTGCTAAGAAATTGAAGATTTCCTACAAGGGTGTGTACTACTCCCTTCAGAGGACAGCACAAACAGGCTCTAACCAGAGTAAAAAAAGAAGTGGGAGGCCGCGTTGCACAACTAAGCAAGAAGATAAGCACATTAGAGTCTCTATTTTGAGAAACAGGCGCCTCACAGGTCCCCAACTGGCATCTTCATTTAATAGTACCCACAAGACACCAGTGTCAACATCTACAGTGAAGAGGCGGCAGCTGAATTTTGGGCTTCAGGGCAGAGTGGCAAAGAAAAAGCCATATCTGAGACTGGCCAATAAAAGAAAAAGATTAAGATGGGCAAAAGAACACAGACTTTGGACAGAGGAAGACTGGAAAAAAGTGTTGTGGACGGATGAATCCAAGTTTGAGGTGTTTGGATCACCAAGAAGAACGTTTGTGAGACGCAGAACAAAAGAAAAGATGCTGGAAGAATGCCTGACGCCATCTGTTAAGCATGGTGGAGGTAATGTGATGGTCTGGGGCTGCTTTGGTGCTGGTAAGGTTGGAGATTTGTACAGGGTAAAAGGGATTCTGAATAAGGAAGGCTATCACTCAATTTTGCAACGCCATGCCATACCCAGTGGACAGCGCTTGACTGGAGCCAATTTCATCCTACAACAGGACAATGACCCTAAACACACCTCCAAATTGTGCAAGAACTATTTACAGCAGGAGCAGGCAGCTGGTATTCTATCGGTAATGGAGTGGCCAGTGCAGTCACCAGATCTGAACCCCATTGAGCTGTTGTGGGACCAGCTTGACCGTATGGTACGCCAGAAGTGCCAATCCAACCAATCCAACTTGTGGGAGCTGCTTCTAGAAGCGTGGGGTGCAATTTCTCCAGCTTACCTCAACAGATTAATAGCTAGAATGCCAAAGGTGTGCAATGCTGTAATTGCTGCAAAAGGTGGATTCTTTGACGAAAGCAAAGTTTGATGTAAAAACAATGTTATTTCAAATACAAATCATTATTTATAACCTTATCAATGTCTTGACTCTATTTTCTATTCATTTCACAACGTATGGTGGTGAATAATAGGGACTTTACATGGAAAACACTAAATTGTTTGGGTGACCCCAAACTTTTAAACGGTAGTGTATATATATATATATATATATATATATATATATATATATATATATGATTTGAAATGTGGTGCATTTTCGTGCACAGCCACTGTTTACCACAAAGCATTTATGTGGCCAATGGTGTAAAATAGAATAATGTATATTTTCATTAATTGGTGGTGGTGGGTGGTCAAGAGGGTTGAGCACCTTAAAATAATGTTTTAGTAAACTATATTATACACGTAAATGAGGCACTTACACATAAATATGTGCCGATTGCATTCACATTCTCTGTACTATATTAGTTCCACCCCTTCTGATGTCCCAGGCCATGTGCTGGCTGACTTACCCATCCATGTATGGTATCCTATTGAGGAGCATGGGATGTACAAGTCACTCTACCTCCTCCATAGCCTTAAAGTGCACCAAAGCAAAGAGCACAGATGCAGTATAGGAGGCAGAGTGATGTGTACATCACATGCTCCTCCATGTGGCATCATCTTATGGATGGGGAAGCCGTCCAGCCAGCCCATGGCCTGGGACATCAGCAAGGGTGGGACTACAATTGTATGGAGAATGGGACTGCAATCAGAACAAGTTTATGTGTACGTGCCTTATTTACCTGTATAATACATTAGAACAGGGAACAGGGCCACAGTCAGCACAGTGTTTATGTGTTAGTGCCACAGTCCCTTGTATAATACAGTTTACCAGAAACATTTATTACTAGTGGCATACCCTGTTAAGTTTCAGGAGTAGAGAGTCAAATTTACCTTGGTAAGGTGAAGGACAATCTTTACACCTCTGTATCACTCACAACAGTAAGTATAGTATAGGAAACTGAAGTACCTGATATATAGGGGGAATTTATCATCTGAATTGTAATGTACACCACACTGTACCTACACTGTGTTTGTAGTAGCTATGTAGGATTATCCATGCACTGAACTTGCAAATTCTTTGCAACTGTCCTTACACTTCTGCTAGTAAGGGCTTTTTATGATTTTTTTTGCTACCAGGGGGCTACACAAAAAAATTGCATTTTTTTTTACTCATATTTAGTGCCCTGCCAACCAAACCATGACCTTGACCTTGTTCAGTTATGTTAAAGGTTAATACAGAGAATGTGAGAGAAAAACAAGCACAGATGCATCCAACATCAAAAAAATGCAACATTAAAAGATTTGCTGATTTTATAGCATAATACAGTGTATATCAGGTACACTACGTAAAGAGTATCCCAAATTTTTTGAAATTTTCTGTCCATAAAGTGCACCTGGTACCACAACTCATCTTCAAGTAAAATATTGCTGTGATTACAAACCTGTTATATCTGATAATGTAAAACACAGTGGCGTAGCTACCATAAAGGCTGACCATGCAACTGCTATGGGGCCCATGCGGCAGGGGGGCCTTGGCCCCTCCAGTGAGACATGGTCTACCTCCATGGTAGATATGGCTCACTGCACTAACTGGCCAGGCTTCATGCCTTGCCAGTATCTCTTCTCGCTGGAGGCAGCATTGCACCTCCAGCTACTAAAGGAACCCCCCCATACTCTTACGACCTGGCACAGTCTTTCAGAGTTCTATTCTCCCAGCCCCCTGGCTTGCCAGTAACATCAGTCATGCGCTAGGGATCTGGCAGAATGCGGGACTATGTCGGGTCATGGGGGTGTGAGGTGGGGGTCATACAGGATTCATTGGGCCCGTAGAGTTTCTTGCTATGGGGCCCCATGAGTCCAAGCTAAGCCCCTGTTAAAACACTTCAACCCTACATCTAATACATTCCTTAAAATTTGGCCAGCAGTGAGCCACCCATGTTTCTCTATTCTACAAGGTAATATATCAATTCTTTTTATATGCAAAAATAAAATAATAAAGTAGGATGAGCTCTGATACAATGGGTGAAAAAAGAAGGGAGAGAAAAGAGAATGCAGGAAAAATGTGAAATAAAGAAGCTGCCATAGAGGAAAACACATAAGCCTACATTTTGGATCAATGTCTGCTATTTTCTGCAAATATATGACATTGCAGGATGAGCATCAGATGACAGCTCATATTGGGGACAAGTGAATGGCACAGGGTAGGCAAGGAGTAGTGAAAGATAAGAGGATTAGTGGGAGGGCTGGAGATGATAGGACATGACTGGCATAGGTGAAAAAAAGATAAAAGAAAATTACAAGGAGGGGGCATGGTGGGTGTTAGGAGAATATGAAGATCAAGGCAAAGGTGAATGAAACCATCGGATTAGAAGGTCTGACTCTGTGAAATTGAAAACTAAAGTTGCTTGTGCCTTATACCTCTCTAGAGATGAAAAGCCAAATAGTCAATATCCAAAGTTAATTATCGTATTTTCCGATGATTTTGCGACACCGACTATTTTCTTGTACAGCTATGAAAGAAAAGCCAAGCTGCATCAGTCCACACTGACTGGATATTGTCAAAATGTGTATTTTACCACATATAACTACTGGACTACCTGACTTGATGGGGAGCCAACTTGTGAAGATACCTTTTCAGCACTATATAGAAATATATTGACTGTATCTTTAAAGGGTTGCCCACTTTATAGTAAAATTGTTTAGTGTACAGTATTAGTTACTGTTCTCACTGCATTTACTGACAGTAGCTCCCTGTATACCTCATAGATAGATTGCCTTCCCCCAACCCACGGCACTAGCTTTAGTCTTTTTCTTCCATAATGCAGCCCGTTAAAGTCCTTCAATATTTCCTCTAATGTTACTGCATTGTCTCCTGGCTACAGTTTTGCCCTTATTTGTGCACAATTGCAATAAGAAACTGAGATTTTTTTTGCAAATCATTGCAGAACTGTAGCCTGGAAATAATAAACCACTGAAAGCATAAGTCTGTTTGGGGGCCATGGGTCCCCCAGGAGCTCAGGGCCCTGGCTACCGGCCAAAATGGACCTATTATAATCTGCTACTGCTCATAGACCTAAAATCAGACTCATCTCCTCCAGGCTGTGCTGTCCTGCTCTGAGGTGAATCTGTCCATAAGATGGCTGACATGGAGGGCATGTGACCATGTCCTGCCCCCAGTATCCTCCATTAACATATTCAGGCTCAATGCTGGACAGACTGAGCCTGAATATGGACAGACTCACCACAGTGCAGGGAAGCACAGCCTTGAGAGGGGAGTCATGAACTCTTTGCATATTTTGACACAATTTGTCAAGATTGAAGCCCAAGGTGATTCACAAGTAAAACATGTAAAAAGTGACCTTTTATATTTTATATTTATTATTTTATTTAAAATACAAAAAAGAATATTATATTAGTATCTACATCAGTGTGACTCGATTTATGAATGTATAGTATATGCAAGTCATGTAGCTACACATATAGAGGAAAAATATAAACCTGCATTATTTGTCATTGTTTGCTGTTTTCAATAAATGTGCGCGTTCACAAGGTAAAAGAAAGGCACAGGATGGCAGGTCTTATTGGGGACAAGTGAGTGTCAGAGGGCAGGAAGGGAGAGGTAAAAGATAAAAGGATTAGTTGGAATGTGAATGAAGTCAACAAAAAGATTGAACAGGTTAAAAGCAAATTGAAACGTGGGGGCAAAGTGGATGTTTAGAGAATATAAAAAAGATGGAAACAGCAAAGGGAAAAATTCAAAGAATTGAAGGTCTCAGTCTGTGAAATTGAAAAGTAAAGCTGCTTGTGTTTTTATAGATAATAGAGGTTAAGTCTTATAAATCTACTTTGCAGATTGGTGTTCCCTGTATTGCTATTCTTGCAAGTTTTAGTTAAAATATTTTTTATAATTGAACAGTTAAAAGACAAAAAACAATAGCCCACGCAGGGGAAGGTAGGCATGGTATCATCAAAGTTCAATGGAATAGCAGTAAGTAGTTTAGCATAGGGAGACATAAGAGGATAATAGGATATAGAAGAGAATAGGGCATATCAGTAAAGGTAAGGAATGGTCAATATGAAATATTCTGACAGAGGTTTCTACCTTTTTGACAGAAGTTTCTAACTTTTGAACTACTGGTGCAACAATGGTGTCAGCAAAGAAAAAAATATTTATATAAGATATTATCATATAATATATTTATCATATATAAACCTTTAAATCCTTTTCCCTTTGTACCATAATCTAGAGTTTAGTGTTAGGGGTGTTAGGGTAGTTAACACAGGGTATAGGTTGGAAATCATGCCCAGTTGGAATGGAATATTATGATAGACTAGAGTATGGTTTTTCAGTTTTTTACCTTTGGAATATGGAGGATAAAGTGGAATATCTGGGGCATGCATAGAGACTACAATCTAGGAAGGTCATATTCTTCAGAGAACTGGTCTTGGTGGAGAAGTTTTGAAAATGGGAAACATCTGAGAAGATTTTGACCTACCCACCAAATTGTGTGTGCGGTTTAGTTTTTTCCTCCTTGTGCTTAAAAGGCCATAACGCTTGCATTTTTTCACCTATAGATCCACATGAGCACTTATTTTTTGCACCACTAACTTTGCAATGGCAGGCTTATTTTTTTGCATAAAGTACGCTGCAAAACCAGAAAAAAATTAAATGTGTGGTGAAATTTAAAAAAAAAAAATAAAAATTTGGGGAGGTATTGTGTTTACGCCGCTTGCCCTAGAGTAAAACTGACTTGTTATGCATGTTTCTCAAGGTGTTACGATTACAACGATATATAATTTGTGTAACAGTTTATTTGATGACTTTCAAAAAATTAAAACCTCTATTCCCATAGCTTTATTCCTCACCTGGACACCGTGCACACACTGCGGCAAACCCCCCCAACAGATACGCCAACGCGTTTCAGCTGCTAACCGCAGCCTTAATCATGGCTAGAGACCCACTCGTGGGAACATGACTTATAGCTACAGGTATCCGGTACGTCAGAGGCGGAGCGCCGTCCCGCTATACACGTCATCCTGGAAGCACACCTGAGCTAATTAGTCCTGGCCACACTCGGGGGTCATTTGGCAGTGCAAAATTAATAACAACAAACATGTAAAATTGCATTTGCAACTAAATATATACAAATCCATAACAATGCATTGACACATATGAAACAATAGTCACCTGATATATAGTTTAGGTTACCAGCGAAAACATTCTAAAAGTGACTGACTGGCGTAACAACAATATGGTGGAGAGTACCTAGTATTACAGCAACAAGTAACTAAACTAGTGCTAGTAATGAAGCAACATTTCTCGGCGCAAATTCATACCGTGCGGTACATAAGTATTGAGGCAGAACATCCAGAATGCCTCTCTATCTCTCAATACTGATTGTATATCCCCCCCTCTGGATGAGGCATAAATTTTCTCTATGGCAAAGATACGAAAAGTCCTTGTTGAGCCCTGATGTCCCCAATAAAATGACGTGATGCACCTGATGGTGTCCTGTTACCTGCATGTTCAACATCATATAGATGTTCACACGCCCGTGTTTTAAGCTTACGTGTGGTGCTCCCCACATATAGGACATGGCAGTGTGTGCATAAGATGACATAGACTATATTGTAACTGTTACAATTCATGAAGGACTTAATTTTGAATGTTTTGTTGCCAGTGGTATCTTTGAATTCTTTGCATGGTAATACATGGGTACATGTTTTGCAAGGATGGTGACCGCATCTGTGGAAACCATTGACGTCTAACCATGTAGATTGTCTGGTCAGTTTATTGGCTCTACTGTTGGGTACAGAGGGAGAGAGCGTGTCCCCTAATGTTGTGGCTTTACGTGATACTACATCAATCCCTCCCTTTTTGTACCCTCTGTTTGTAAGTCTCTGGGCACAAATTGCTTTTTCCCTTGTGAAGCTACTCTGTTGGTCACAGTTGCGTTTCATGCGAAGCAGCTCTCCTACGGGAATGGACTTGGTGGTGTGTAGGGGGTGGTGGCTCAAAGCATGTAATGTGGTGTTTCCCGAGATGGTTTTTCTGAAATTTTTCGTATGAACTGTCTGTCCCGATGTGCCTTCTAACTCTGGATCCAAAAACACCATGACAGCTGCATTTAAAAGGCAAATTAGCGGGCACGGCGATCGGACTGTGCCGCTAATAGTCGTGGTCTCGGGCTGCAGATAGCACCCGGGATTGCGGCAGCTCAGAGCTGGGTCGCCGCGCAGCCCCCCTCTGAATGCCCTTAACGACTAAAGAGACTTTTTACTCAATCCCTTGAATTTTTTTCGATAAAATTTAGAGTTTATTTTAATACTTTGCAGTATCTGGAACTACTGAACATCACCAGTAAGTTTCGCTTTGCTTTGCTAGGCCTTTACTGCAACTGCCTTCAGTAGCTGCTGCTTTTTTTGTGGGTCTTACCATATTCAGTTTTTCTTTAGCAAAAGAAAGGCATTTTCAATAAGTTTGAGGTCAGATGAGTAATTCAGCCACTGGAGAATATTTCATTTCTTCGCCTTAAGAAACTCTTGGTTTATTTTTGTAGTTTGTTTTGGGCTGTTATGCATCTATTCTGTGAAGCGATGTCCTATTATTTTGCAGAATTTGATTGAAAATATAGTTCTATAGACTTCAGAATTTATCCTGTTACATCTATTCACAGTCACAACAATAAACAACAGTTCTATTGGCTCATCGAAGATGGTCTGCATTAATTCTGCTCTTCTATGCCTCTGTAAAGATATCCTCTGGTCACAAGATCGCAGAAGTGGACTCCACCTTTAGCAACCACTTTTCCTTGGTTCTAACAGTGGCTCCCAGTTCTAAGATGCCCCCATGGCATAGATTACGCTGTGTTAAAGTGACAGATAGTTGCAAAAAAACCCAAAGCATTTATCCATGCAAGCAAGTAAAGAATAAGTACTTCAGAGAAGAGACAAAAAGAGGGCACTCACACGTTATTTCACTTCTTTATTTTTATTTCATGCAGCCATAATCCATAAGCCTGCACTCGCCGGCGAGGACGCCAACCCCCTCAACAGACACGTGCAGGCTTATGGATTATGGCTGCATGAAATAAGAATAAAAAAGTGAAATAACTGGTGAGTGCCCTCTTTTTGTCTCTTCTCTGAAGTACTTTGGAAATTAGCGGCTTATACTGCCTTCATAGAGTGAGCACCCCCGTAAGAACTAACTGTACCACTTTATTTCCGATCATATATCCACCACCAGCAACGTATTGAGCCAGTAGCAGTGCCGATCGCTTTATCTGTTTTAAGCCTATTTCAAGTAAAGAATAACATGAATAAAAACTGGGATTGGATGCTGGCACAATGATGAAGTTAGTAGTCAGAAATTAAAGCAAATGGCTCATGAACAGAAACAAGCTTACAAAATTTACCCTATTTAGCCTTCCCTGAATTTTATTTTAGACCTTACGCTGAACCCTGACCTTAACACCAGACACCACTGACCCTGACTATCACTGAAATTACCCTTAATAAAAATTCTTATTTGCAGAACTGACATCTTGAGATAAACCCTCTGTATTTATGTTCATGAAGGAGTCTTCTGATTCAAGACTTTGACTATAATAAGTCTACCACCTTAAAATTGTACTTGGTATGGTTTTTCTTTAGCACTTCTTTAGGACTTCTGTAATCCACTATTCACTACACTATTCCATATACTTCTATACATTTTGGTGTTGCTGTGCTTACTAGTACTTTATGGGGGAGATTTATGAAAGGGTGTAAATATACACCTGGTGTAAACTGCCCACAGCAACCAATCACAGCTCCTCTTATATTCTACCAGAGCTGAAAGCTGAACTGTGATTGGTTGCTGTGGGCAGTTTACACCTGGTGTATATTTACACCCTTTCATAAATCTCCCCCTATGTCTTTTTAAAGGGAATGTTCCACCAGAAGACAATATCTATTGTTTAAATCAAGTTTTTATGTTAAAAGGGAAGTCCCATGAAAATTTAAAAAAGCAAGGCAGGCAGGGGGGGGGGGGGGGGGGGGGGGGGTAAGAACTCCATAAACAAAGTGTACTTTTCAGGCCATATGCCTCCGTAGCAGTGCTTCTAGGTCTAGCTGGCTGTCATTTTTATCTGGAATCCAAGTATGCCACATACCCCAGCTCTTCCAGCTGTAATGTCATGGCCCTACTGAGCGGTTGCTTGCTTAGACAGCCAGTGACTGGGGCGGTGTCTTTCCCCAGTCACTTATAGGCTGAGCAGGCAATCGATCAGCCGGGCCATGACGTTGCAGCTGGAAGAACTGCAGAAGGCTTGAGTCTGTCTGCTGTACCCTTGAGCGGCGCTATGGGACATGAGGATAGGTAAGTATAATTTGTCTATTATGTTCTCACACCTCCCTACCTATTTCATTGGACTTCTTTGTTCGTTTACTCTTTTGTAAAATCTTCGCTATTGGCTGCACCTCTCTCTGTCTAAACAGAGTATTTAAATGGCCGAATGAAGGATACAACGATTGTTTGTGTAGTCTGGCCACAAAACTGATTGTGCAAAAGTGCTGATCTTGCTGATTGGCACTAGTTTGTGGTTGTACATGGCCTGCATATTAGGCTGAGTCAAAGGACCCTTACTTCCCATCCCAACCCATATCCCGTCTTAATTGATAGTCAGCTAGAATCTGAGCCCCAAGCAGGGTCAGAAATGGGAAGATCATCAAGGCCTGACAGGCAAGTGGGCCTTTGGAGGGTTTGGACGGCCTGACAGACCGGTGGGCCTTTGGAGAGTAGAAAGATTTTTGGGAAACTCATTTTATATTGACTTTAGTCTCCATTGAGTCTTGTTGCCTAACCTGTGCATTAGACTTTGTGTGACCATGTTTGCTGTTATGTAAAGAGGTGCTGGAATATGAGCCAGTACAGAAGGGGCAGTGGGTGTATCAGAGACCCTAATGTACCAGTAGCCTTGTTAGCACATCCAGTTAGGGCCCTATTACAGGGGACAATTATCATTCAAATTTAAACCATAATCTTTCTGTGCAATTGCAGGCAACGATTGAAAAATCGTTCATGTGTTGTTGATCATTGATTTAAATCTGAACCTAAAATCATTGTTAATCGTTCGCTAATGATTCGCTGTAATTCCACATTCGTTTGCTTAAGTTCCGCATTTTGGTAGAATTTGTAATACATCGGTGTTGCAATCCACAAAAATGGCCATTATTCATTGAAAAACTACAGTATGTGTGAACAGGACCTAAATATTCCAATTAAATTAAAGCACTATAGCTATAAGGTCTCTCCCCAAGTAAAATAGGCTTGTACTGCCACAGAATGTATTTTCAGCTTCTTCCTAAAATTACATAAATCTGATGTTAAACTTCTATCGACTCCCTCCAGTGAATACTGTAATTAGTAAAATGACATTCAAATGGATTGTGACACTTAGTATACTTTTGATATGATTGTTCTGCTGAGGGAAAAAGCTAATGAATATAACATTATAGAAGTCTTTGTGTATTCCATTAGCATGTTTTAACACATTATAGTTATATGACGCTTTGGAAATATGGTAAAATTGAAGAGAACACTTCGACTATAATTTTGAGAAGTAGTTACTCCCAAAGGGATAAGAAAGAGTTTGGGTCTACTTAGACACAGATAGGAAGAGAAAATAATGAAAAAGAGGAGAAAATGAAAACACATGCAAAATGTGTATTTGTATGTATAAGAAAGATTAAAGGGATGAGGACGAGAGGAGGGTTAAAGAAGTCCAAGAAGGACAGCCGCTGACATCCCAGAATCCCATCCATTAAAACCATGTTTTGTAATAACGATTGTATGAGTTGTGCTGTAAAGGACAAGTCCTCCATATGCATAACCCAGAGAGAGATCTGAGGGGTCGTGGACTGTTTCCAGAGCACAGGTATACAGGTTCACGCTGCCATAACCGGAAACTCAAGTAGGGAGTGTATTCTTTCATCAAATCTTAAGGTGCTGGAGAAGGAAGAGGGCCAGAGAAAGATCCAGGGTCAGGCTATGGACAAGGTGAGCCTAGGGCTGCTGCAGGCTCCATTTCACACTCTGTGTCTTATATATGTCAAAAGAATGTAAGCACTGGACAATTCAAAATACAGTGGTACTTTGGTTTAAGAATAACTTGGATTAAGAGCATTTTGGTTTAAGAGCTCACAGTTTTTTTAAATTGTGACTTGGTTTAAGAGCATTGCTTTGGTCTAAGAGCTCCCTGTACTGGGTGGGAGTGTGTGTGTGTGTTTGTGTGTGTGTGTGTGTGTGTGGGGGCATGGTCTGCATAGCGTGGTCTACAGCACTGTACTCTGACCCAGGAAGTCTCCCCCACCTTCCAAATCATGGCAGATCCACTTCAGGCTGGGGTTTGCATCAGGGGACAGGACTGTGGAGGTAATCTCTTCATAGCTGTAACCCCTCTCTCCCAGGGCAGAGAGTGCTGCTATACAGTGCTCACATCTGCCCTGCTCATTCCTTCATGCCCCCTGCAGTCTCTGTCCGCCCTTGTGTTTCCCATCCTCTCCATTACTGTACAGTAACTTATTATATCACATATTCAGCTGTTTCTGAATATTTGTTTCATTTGTTTTACACGTTATTCTAAATAATAAATAATTATTTTGGGGTGTGGAACCAATTGTCTGAATTCTTATGGAAAAATTTGCTTTGGTTTAAGAGGGAATTTGGATTACAAGCACGGTTCTGGAACGGATTATGCTCATAATCCAAGGCACCACTGCATATGCAAGAAAGTGGCAATAAAACTCTGTAGATCAAGTTATTAACTCTAGTGGTATTGTCCCTGGCCTCCCATCCTGTCACTGCCATGAACCCCTGCCTGATCTGAGTAAATCGCAATTTCCAGAAGACTCAACATCCTGGATGCCAGAACAACTTCAAACAGTTGGAGGTTAAGAATAGGTTAAGAATAGAGATCTTGTGGTATGCGATCTATTCCTTTCTTTGGTATTACTGCAATGTAAGCTTTATAATGTGATAACAAAAAGCCACCTAGGGCATTTCCCCGCTGAGAGTATTTAATGGCCATGAACTATACTACTTGATATTAGGGGTATCCCCAAGTCAGTCAAATAATTGTGAACATGGTCCAGAAGACCGTCGCGCAGATTGACAGGATTGTAGTGGTCAGTGTAATGGTGGAGGCGTAAAATTTCTGAAACTTAGGTGGTCAAGTCTATTAAAAGAATGAGATGCAGGAAAAGTAGGATCTGGTCTGTTTGGTTCTGAGAGCTGGGCCAGAGATTTACCACATTTGTTTCCATATTCATAGAAATAGCATTTTTACCTAACAACAGTGCCCCTTCCCTTCTCTTAGCATATGCATTTAATACTGCTGGCTTAGTTCAACCCAGCCATGAGTAAGAACATGAAAATATTTAAAATGTGTTGGCAGGATGCCCAGCCGCAATATTATTCTGTATGTCTAAATAAAGGATTTCCTTTTTTAAAATGTATGTGGGCGCTGGACTTACATTGTGATGGCTAAATTATAAACAGAATTGCAATGCTTATTGGAATAGATTAGAGGCAATTACTCTCTAATCCTGTTGAAATCACACAAGTTGTTGGCGAGTGATTACTAGTAATTGTTCTTGTAACTGTTTTTTAGGTAATCAAAAACCACAATATAACTGTCATGTGTAAAACCAGTCATAGTACGACACTTGAGTAATTACGTTTAAAGCTTACTGGTGGGGTGGATATCAGGGTGGTATGACAGAGATAGATGACACAGGGTTTTCCTCATTTTCTCATACTTTTTTCCTAAACCATGATTAAGATCAGGAAAGTTTAGAGGATAAGGGAATTATAAGAAGAGACAGGACTGCTTCTACCACCTGGTGGTGGTGGTGGCGGGGTGCAACAACTGTCTGTGTGTGTCTGATGCTGTCTGTGTGTGTGTGTGTGTGTGTGTGTGTGTGTAGGGGAGCCACAGTGGCTGAGGGCTTTTATCTGTAAGCACATCTTAAGGACAAGTTTAGTACTCAATTGCAAGGTGTGACAGAGTAAGAGCTCTTTGTCTTGTCACATTGATAGGTCAGAGGTATCTTCATCCCTGGGATCACAAGAGGCCAAGAGTATTTTTTTCTTCTAGACACACATGCACACTAAGGGTCCTATTACACGGAGCGATTTTTAGCAATTAAGGACTAACGATAAACGATCACAAATGAGATTGTTTATCGTTAACCTGAAATCGTTCACCATATTACACAGAACCATAGTAATTAGATACTATCGTTATTACGATTGTTATTGCGATCGTTACTATGATTGTATATTCCTTCTGATCTCAGCAAAACAATGGGCAATGTTCTATTACACTAAACGATTAGTGAAAAATGCAGAACCTTAGCGAACGAACGTGGAATTACAGCGAATGATTAGCGAACAATTACAGATAATTTTAAGGTTCAGAACTAAATCAACGATCAACGACGTACGAACGTGGCCTGCAATTACACAGAATGATTATCGTTTAAATGCGAACGATATAATGATTTTTGGCCTAAGAACCTAATGGGTGAATTACCTCTCTCCCCACCCCCAATTTAACCCACTTATCTACGCACTTTACTGAGCCAGACACCAAATAGATTTTAGGTTTAGGTAAACGTAAAGAAAGTGCCGAAAAAGCAAGGAGCCTAAAAAACTTGTCTGACAGGTTCTGGAAAGATGAGTTGTGGCTGGAAGAAATTGTCCTGGTGGTCTGGGACAGAGGAAAAGGCAAAAGGGAAAGTGAACAACTCTGGTAAGACATCACAGTCAGACATCACCTGTGAATCAGTGGATGAAGCTGCATTGTAATCTCTATATGGTCTGTAGTGGTAATGAATAGCAGTCATGTTGTGGCAGTAGTATTTAGTGATATCATTGATGATATCTTTCCGTGTATAGTGCATTTTGTTTAGTACCAGTATTAAGCCTCATGCATCAGCTTTTTTTGTCCGTAAATCAGGATCCTGTTTCATCCACACATCCTTTTTTAACCACTGATCCGTAAAAAAAAACATATATATGGCCTGCACTTATATATTCGGTTTTTCCATAATGAAAGCTCCGCACCATCCATAAGCTTAGATGCTGTACATTCTATATATACCTGTATATATAATAGTATATACAACGTGTCTGTGTCTTCTTTCTGCTCTAAAATCACTTCACTTCATTGGTGGACAGTGTTACCTAGGCGGGTCTTCACGACAGTTGGGACTGGTCCCCAGCCAGCAGATGGGGCCCAACTGCCTTTAATCTCCGCCTAGGTGACACTGTCTACAGCATCACTTTAAAGCCATGTTTTTCTTATATAGCAACATGGGCTAATATAGCATAGTAATGTGGAGCCTCTTGAGTTTACCTCGTATGTATTAATTTTTCATGTTACATGCCATTTACTAGCCCTAAAGGGTATATAATTATCCGTTTCCTTCTACCCCTCTGATATGGATATCCTAATGCAGCCTTTATTCCCCCTGATGCTTAAAGCTTTGGTGTATTTGCACATTGAGTAATTTTGACGGAAACTCAGTCGCGGATTTCTCAGCTCGTGTCCGCTCTTGCTCTCGCACGCTTGTCTCCGCCCGTGTCATAGACTCCATTCAATGTGCAGGCGGATTTTTTCATCCGTCCAAAGAATGATCAAGTTCATTCTTTGGACTAAGGGCGGAATCCGCCTGTGCATAAAATGAAGTCTATGACACAGGTGAAGACGCGCGTACCCGCTGTAGTTTGCGAGAATTCCGCAACGGAGTTTCCGTCAAATTTACTCAGTGTGCACATACCCTCACAGATAAAGAGGGTGCAGAGTGCGTAAATGCTAGATCAGTGACATAGAACTTCTTTCTCCTAACTCACAATGAATTTCAGTGTACTTCAGTGTACAGCTTCAACCTGTCTTACCCCAATAAGTCTTAGATGTCAGATAATATGTAATTTACTGATCAGAAATGACTAGTTGTGACAATCATGAATAAAAATCACAGGGGGCATTGAATAGTATAAAAACTGTATAAAATGTAATGAAAATTTCTGGGACATACCAATGTTAATAAGAAATACTGGAACTCCACTTATTAAATTGCCCTGCTTTGATTACAAATAAGTAGTGATGTGCAATTCTGCTGAACATTCGCCTTTGACAATAAATTAAATTGTAAAACGTATAATAAGAACTTCTGGAATACTTTACTTTTTTCTACTTTACAGGTCATTTTCTCTACAATAAGATATACATATACTGGTTCAGCTAAAGTTGCACACAGGCCAACTATACAAGCGATTTTGTTGCTGCAACTACTTGCAACTATGTTGCTGCAAAAAAATCACCTGTAAAGCTTAGCCCTAGTATGGGGAGTTCTGGCCATTAAAAGGAACATCTCATCACATTTAGAATTTTTTTTTTTAATTTACTTAATTTTCTATTTTATTACCTATATTATTAAATAATTATTTTTGTTTTGTTTTTGTTTTGTGTGATTGGGTGATTAAGTGAGGAGTGTAAAGAGGTTAAGAGGTACGGCGATATGGCGGTATGATATTTTTTTTACTGAAAGAGTAGTAGATACCTGGAACAAACTTCCAGCAGAGGTGGTTGGTAAATCTACAATAACAGAATTTAAACACACCTGGGATAGACATATATCTATCCTAAGATAATAAGAAAGAAAATACTAAAAGGGCAGACTAGATGGACCCAGTTGTCTTTTTCTGCCGACAATCTTCTATGTTTCTTTGTTTCTATATAGAATAAGACAGGAGAAAGGGTATCCCCAACATGCTGGCAGCTGGAGACAAGAAGGCAGGGCTGGTGTCAGCACAGGGCTTACCCGGAAAATTGGCAGGGCCCACAGCGGCTCGAGGGGCCCAGTGTTTTAAAGTTCAGCCTGCTCACTATAGTGCAGGGTGAGTGGGCTGAACATCAGAAGAAACAGGAGACAGAGTATGACAGAGAGGAAGGAGAAGACGGAGCTATAAGTGCCGTGTGTCAGTGTCTGAGTGTGTCTGTGTCAGTCAGTGCCTGTGTCAGTCAGTCAGTGTCAGTCAGTCAATCTGCCAGTTTCAGTCAGTCAGTCTTTGTCACTTTGTCAGTGTCAGGCTATGTTCACACAAAGTTCTTTTTAAGTAAAGAACGTACGCTGATTGCAACCATTCTTTACTGCAGGCCCGGCATTGCATTGAAGTCAATTCAATGCCGCTCGCTGTGTTCTCACATTGTTATTTCAACGCCTGGTCTTTAGAACGGGCGTTAGAATAATGTGTCTGTCAATTATTTCCGGACGCTTCACACAACGCAATGTGCAGCGCGGCCGCACATTGCATCGGAGTGAAAGGCTAATTGGTTTTCGGGCACAGCCAGGCTTAAAGCTAAGCTGAGACTTCCTTTATACACACACAAACATACATTATATATATATATATATATATATATATATATATATATATATATACTTTTTTTTTTTACAGGTACACACAGAACTGTTGCTTACAACTTCCAGCTCCAGCCCTCTCTTGTGTAATGAGCCCATGCAGCATGCACAAAATGTGTCCCGTACAAAGATTAGAGTCCAGAGATGTTCATTGTGTCCATAAGAAGATGTCCATGAAGCTTGCTGTAAAGCATGTCATAGAATGCTTTTAAAAACAACTTATGAAAGATGTCAGTGACCATAATAATGCACTGCTTATAAAATTTCAAAGATAGAAATTATCAGAAGATAGAAACAGATTTAAAAAAAGAAATGTGTTTCAGTATCTGGATCTAATCGGTAAGAAGAAATCTAGGCGCTACATTCTCTTAAAGCAAATGTACCACTACGTACATCCCTTTTTATTTGTTTTTTATATGAACAGATCGGCACCGGTGTGGGAACTGGGCGGTGAGTCAAAAAAATTAACCACGACACCAGCATTTAGGCGCCAATCTGTTCATGTAAAAAACAAAAAAGCAATGTACTTAGTGGTACATTCGTTTTAAAAAATCTCTTAGATTGTCATGAATCTTTGTTATTTTGTATGCCATCTACTTTTAATCATATAGGGGGGATTTTATCAAGATCGGTGTATCTGTATGCCGGTTGTACATAAATCCCAACCCCCATACCCCACACTGGCGAATCTGGGGCTGCTGCTGGATTTATTCCAAACATCTACTACTCTTTAAATAAAATAATGTTGTTGATCATACAGACCACTTTCAATAAGCTAACTGAACACGAGTGTGCTCAAGGTTCACTTGTCTCTAGTTATTATGCTTTACAACCATGGCATTCAAACTCTCCTCTGAGACAATCATGAGGATGAAGTGTACCATGGCACTCGGGACCCTAGATCTAATGATTGGTTGGTGATCCACCAGTCATGCTTTTGGCTGTCATATGTTTACTACTCTTTTAAACTTGAATTAATGTGGCAATAGTGTGGCTTTTCCTTAGAATATACTATAGATTCTCATTTTCTGTTTTCTGAAAAATTACCACATTTTTATTCTAGTAATACAAGTTTATTAGGAATCGCACAACATATTTTTTCTGCAAGGGTAGTATTTCAGTTCAAACTTGCAGTCATTCTGGCAAGTGTGGCACAGCTGGGCTTTAACATTAATGTTTAAACTGTGGACTATTACATGGGGGATGGGGAATTGGAAAAAAATATTATCAATGTTCCTGTAACCATTGCTAAAATATCCATCGTATACAGGAATGGATAAATGGAAAACCAATGAAAACTTGTGCAGACTGAACTATTCTCACTTTATATAATTTTTTTCTAGAAATTGACAATGAGGCATAACAAGCAGTGTATTACTTCTCATAGACATGATAACAGCATAGAGGATGGTAATGGGGAACTATGGGCTTTCCTGTCCTGTATACAAGTGGCCTTCACCCTGTTAGTCTGCACACGGCACCTGTAGCCCGCAAAGAAGGGTCAACAATGTCAAAGAGCCAATTGCCTTGGCAGTGATCGTGAGGGTCACAAAACAATGATGCTGATATGATATTAGCCAATGAAATAACCACAAACACTGACACAACCCATAGCAAAGAGTGGTTTTGTTATGGAAGCAGCCGTGTTTTACTTATCATATGCAATTCCTTTACTAGAGGGGAGGGCGGACTTCTGATTAGAACCCTCATCTTTTAGTCATACCAACTACAAAGTTTGTCTCCTATTCTGGAAAATCCAGGACATCCATGTGTGGCCATTACATGCTTGAGTCTGAGCATTCGACATTTGAATACCAGAGGCTGAAGAAGTTGCATGCAGCCCTAGGTGGTCTTGGAAAACATGGACACAGCCATAGGATGCTGAATGATCGTATTAGAACATGCTCGAGTTACGCTTCTTTCTAACGGTTAAAAGTTTTGTTTCCACCTTGGTGGCATTATAGATGAATTGATCACTTGTCAGGCTCCTTCACATTTTACAGCTGGTCCCTGGGGGTATCAGCAGCAAGGACACTTTGTGAACAGTTTATAACTGTCAGCAGAAAATAGATTCTTTAACTAGAACAACCTTTATAGCATGTATTACCCTTTATTTGCTAGCTATTCCTATAGGTCTTAGTTTACAGGATATTAGAAACTTAAATTGGTCATACAATTGATTTTTACAGTTCTTGATCTCTTATTGATTGAAAAGACTGTAAACCATGTGTAAACCATGATACTTGTTAAAGCTCAGTTTCTTTTTCATTTACTAGATTGCAGTGTAAGAATTGATTATCCTGCTACTTCTTCTTTCATCATTACTAACAATATGAAAACTGAACCCCATACTCTTCCGGAATTGAAACAATACTATGAATTTCTGAAAAAAACAAAAAACAATCAGAAACGAATTAAATTTCTTGGATACCTGAGCAATGAATGATACTGGATTTCTTATTACTACTATGACTACTCCAAATAATATTGCTTTGCTAACGTGTGCACATAATACAGTGGTGCCTTGGATTACGAGCATAATTGGTTGTGGGACTGCACTTGTAATCCAAATCCACTTTTAAACCAAACTAAACCAAAGAATATTTTCCCATAAGAAATCATAGAAATGCAGACAATTGGTTCCACACCCCAAAAATAATGATTTATTATTCTGAATAACTTGTATGACAGATGAAATAAACATTCAGAAACAGCAAAATAAGTGATATTATAAGTTACTGTACAGTAATGGGGAGGATGGGAAACACAAGGGCTGACAGAGACTGCAGGAAGCATGGAGGAATGAGCAGGGCAGATGTGGGCACATACATGCAGCACTCTCTGTCCGGGGAGAGAGGGGTTACAGCTATGGAGAGATTACCTCCACAGTCCTGTCCCCTGATGCAAGCCCCAGCCTGAAGTGGTTCTGCTATGATTTGGAAGGTGAGGGAGACTTCCTGGGTCAGAGTACAGTACCATAGACCCCGCTATGAAGGCCATGACCCTCCCAACTCCCCCTCCCACCCAGTACTGTGAGCTCTTAAACCAAAGCAATGCTCTAAAACCAAGTCACAATTTAGAAAAACTGTGAGCTCTTAAACCAAAACGCTCTTAAACCAAGTTACTCTTAAACCAAGGTACTACTGTATTTATTGAATTCATTCATGTGCAACAATATTTCAAGGCTCCGTTTTTCTTTGTTTTTCTTTGTAAATAATGATGAGACAGTGTGTCAGTGAGGAGGTGGAGAAGGTTGTTGGATTCCAATCTTGATGACCTCTTTTATATATGTCATTTTATATTTGTGTCATTTTTTTCAAGTTATATTTGTTTGAGCATGAGCACTTATATTTGAGCATGAGCATGTTTTTTTTCTGAACACAGTGTGGATTCATTACATCCACTGTTTAAAATGGCCACAAGGCAGCAGAATATATAATTTATTCTAGAAATGAAAATGGTAAATGTTTCTGCTGTGGTTAACCCCTTTACGTCAGCCATACGTTTATATACGTTCCTGCTGCACATACCCAGAGCAGCAGGAGCGTATTAACTCCTTAATCGCATCGATACACAGTGATCACTGTGTTTAAGAGGGTTATCCAGTGCTACAAAAACATGGCCACTTTTCCCCCTACTCTTGTCTCCAGTTCAGGTGCGGTTTGCAATTAAGCTCCATTTACTTTAATTGAACTGAGTTTCAAAACCCTGCCCAAACTGGAGACAAGAGAGGAAGAAAAGTGGCCATGTTTTTGTAGCGCTGGATAACCCCTTTAAGGTATTCAGTAAAAGAACAAGCCTCTGTCACTGACTGATCGGGACCCCCGCAGCACCGACGGGGGTAAGCCGTGTATAGAGTCTCCTCTATGTACAGATCACCAATAACACTGATCTATGCTATGCTATGGCATAGATCAGTATATACAAGCTAATGATTGCATGTTTTATAATAAAATAAAAATATTAATAAAAGTGTAATAAAAAAATTACGTTTTTAAAAGTATTTTTTTTTTAAAAACCTTATATAACCCCCCCCCAATAAAAGTTTAAAATACCCCCTTGCCCATTATAAAAATCTAAATATGTAAAGTAAATAAATAAATAAGAGAGCCATGTGCCTTTTATAGCCAGAAACAGTATAATAGATAACTTTACTATTTCTGCACATATAAACAATTTTGACTCATTTTACATACAGTGCCATTGATGTTACTCACCTGTGATAAGGTTGTCCACCAATGTAGTTGGCATGCAGAAGATCCCCACCAGTAAGTCGCTTATGGCTAGGTTCAGAATAAACATGTTGGTCACAGTGCGCATCTGCCGATTCTTTAGTACGATGAAGCAAACCAACATATTTCCAACCATGCACATGAGAAAGATGAACGTGTAGGCCAAGATAAACATTGCTGCTATTGTTGAGGAGTGCTGGTAGTAGAACGAGAATGTTAGATTTTCCCTGGAGACATGTGTCTTGTTCCCCAATCCTAAGGAACTCATGTTGAAAGGTGGAACATATGGATCTGAGGGAGAAAAAAAAAAAATCGATTTTCAATCAATGCGTTTACCACGAGTAATGTTTTAGAACAAGGACATTTTATTTTAATTTGTTATACATTTTGTTTAATATATTTATCATCCAGACACAAACTATCTGCAAGTAGAACACTACATAAAAGCAAATTTATATCAATATAATCTTTGATGTAAAATGCAATCCTTTCTACAAACCATTTTGTTTGATGGTTGTCTGAAAACCTGAAAAGATAAAAATGATGATTATCGGCAGCAGGTTAATGCAGGAGGAATTGGGCAGAATTATAAAAAAGACTGGGACATTTGTATATTGTTCATATAAATAACTGCTTATTCTGTGCTAAGTGATTAAAGGGGTACTCATGCACTGATAAAAAAAAACATTCATAAATATAGTTTTTACATTTACCACCCCTCCTGAGTCTGTCACTGTTTGAATTTCCTGCAGTTCACAGGTCCCTGATGCTCCAGTTGGTGGCTTCATTTTTTCTTTACTTCCAGGTTTGGGGTTTCCCATGATGCACTTTGTCTCCTGTGATGTCTAACTGACTGCAGAACTGTTAGATGGCTTACATCTTGTTCAGCCAATCAGAGCTGAGCAATCTTTGTCATCTGTAAAAGGGAGACTGGCTTAACAGGGTTTAGACCTGCCTCCCTCTTGATGATGTCATTGTCACAAAATGGCTGCCACAGAGCAGCCTGGGGTCAACAGTCATTAGGTAAGAATGAGTTTACTTCACTTTCTGGTGGGGGATTGAGCGGGGAATAGATAGAGAAGTGGGGCAGATAGGTGATTGAAGTTATATAACTTTGTAATGTGTTTCAAATACTGGAAAAAGCTTTTCGCTGGAGTACCCCTTTAAGTGGTTAGTCCTTCTCATTAAGTTACTGCTGCCTTTGTATCAATGTGCATACAGAAATAACTGTCAATCACTGATCAGCCCTGCCCACTGGACTCCTAAGTCCAGAAAGAGCAGATGCTTACATGAGTAATACATTTTATTCTAAATATTTTCCCACAAAACAAAATATTAGCTTAGTGTAATGGTGACGGAAGAGTTTCACCATCAGCAGCGCTGTCCTGTTCACTCCTCTGCCATTCTCCATGCTCGTCCTGGTACTGCTCGTGTCTTCATGTGTAGTAACACCTGAAGTGTGCAGTAACACCTGCACACTTCATGTGCAGTAACACCTGTGGCCACTAGGGTGCAGTGGCAGTACAGGCGGCAAACTGCTCTGGATTTTAGAGGCAGGTTGTCTCCACCTGCTACTGTCATGCAGAGCTGCCTGCACCAATTTAAATCAGTCTGAGTGTTATTGGAATCTTGGATTCCATGCGAAGGTGTGTTCTGTTATTCTGCCGACTCTCTGTGTATCCTGACCTGTCCCTGTTCTTCAGTTTACGCTTATTGCCTGACCGCTGTCTGTAACATGTACCTCTCCTGTTGCTGACTCAGATTGTCTGACCTGACCCTAAAGCCACCTGCCCTTTGCCTGTCTAACTACGATAGCCGTCTCATCCCTGGTCCCTGACTCACCCCAACCTCATCCCTGACTCTCCTGCTAATTTCCCGGCCTGCTGACCACACATATTCAGCTTTTTCCCTGCCTAGACAATCTGCGCTCACCTTGGGACCACACTTATGGAGCGACCTGGTTTTCTACAGTCTAACTTCCGCACCCTGGATCTGCATAAAGAGTGAAGGTCTAGAGGGCACTTAGACTGCACTCCCTGGTGTGGCCCAAAGCCATGGTATATATGTATCTCCTCCTGCTCCATTTATACAATTCAATCATCATCTGTGATCCTACAGTCAAGATGGATTTTTTTTTTTTACTGGTGGGTCTTGGTAGGGGCCATTTACTGACACACTATAATCTACAGGGTGCAACATGGCAGTATCTGGCTACATGACCCCTGTCATGGCTAAAGTTGCCATGTAGTTCCAGCCTAATACTAATGCTGACACTAAGTAGCAATGAAATTAGGCTATAAAACTATACCTTGGCTGCTTTTCAGTTCTCTTCCTATTGTGGGAGGAGTCTGCAATTTTTAAGATAAAAGGGTTGGATTTACTAGTACTTGGCTTCTAACAAATATTAATCTTTTGGTCATCCAGACACCTCTCCAGCAGCCACAGCCCACACAGCTCTGGGAGTCGGGTCGTGACATCACCATTTTATCCAGGAAGTGAAGCCTTGACGCAGTAGTAAGTGCAGGGAAAAAAGAACTTTATGTGCATTTTCTGTAATAAGTGTATATTGGTGATTTGTATTGAACTTTTGGGGGGCAATACATTACTTTAATAAAAATTTTTCTTCATGGGGTTCCGATTAGGTACAATGGCAGCCTTCTGCAGGCCTCTGAGACAGGTACTATGGTTGTGACCTTGGTGTAAGTCAGAGAGAAGGCACAGATTTACCGCTTCACCCTGGCATATGCTAACCGTATCCCCCGCTTGACTGATGGGCGGGCAGGGGAGGTGCTGCAAGGCGTTGAGTAAGCGTAAATCATTTTACAAATCTACAACTGCTGTAAACATATATAGATTTGTTGCGCAGAGCCAGGCCGGCTTTACTAAAAGGGTATATGCCTCTTAATAAATCCAGCTGGGAAAAAGGGGACAGGACAGCGCCCTCATATAGTAGACTAATAAAGTATTAGTCCAATCCCTAGGGGGACTGTAAAGAAAAAACATTTTTTTTTTTTAGTTCAAATCACCTCCATATAAACATATTTAGTATAACCTCATACAGAATCACCCAAACTGTTATATAACATTATTGATTCCACTTGGTGCATGGCATGGGACCAATAACCACTGACCAATGGCACAAAAAATGAGCCCTGACAAAGGTCTAAAGACAAAATAAATAAATAAATACAGTTATAGGAGTCAAAGTAAGGCAATTCAAATAATTTTTATTTAGTTATTTTTATTAAGTTTTATTTTTTTTAAGTAGTAAAACATAACAGAAACAATATTAATTAGGTATTGTTATAATTGTACTGACCCGATTACTCAAATAATCAAACATGCTTGTTTTAAGTCAAGGTGACCAGTATATATATGAATGTCAGCAAAAAACCTGGCTGTCTTTTTGGACGTCCGTCATTTTGAGGCCAAATAATGTCCGTGGTTTCAAAATAATGGACTTCAAAAAAGTCTGTCTGAAAAGATGGCCATCAAAGGGCCAAAAAAAGGTATGTGAACCTAGCTCTTGAAGGCAAGGAGAAAAAAATAAACAAAAAAATGGAAATTTTCATGATCACTTCACATTCCTGCTGTTTTCTCCTGGCTTTGTTTGTTTTTTTTTTTTTTTTTAAAGGAAAGAAATACTGCCACAAATAACTGTAGGTGACATCAAGCTAATAAGTTCTTGTTCTTGTCTTTTTTTTCCTTTTAGAGAATGTAGAAATAGCTTGCTATATAATTAGGATGACAACATTTTTTACACAATGGTGAATCATGTTACTTTAACTGTAATTTATTTTAAAGTTGTTTACTTTTTGTAACTATTTTTAGCATAAACTTGCAAATATTAAGGTGGACATTTATCATGTGGCTTTTTTGTGCAAGTAGTACCTTTTACTGGCTGCACAAATTTCACGATCATTTACGGTCAAAAATTATTGTTAGGTGCATGTATCTTGATAATCCTTGTGCAATTTTTTTGCACAATTTTTGTCTAAAACAGTTTGGCTAAAAAAAACTACGGTAGGATAGCAATGGAATACTGCTGCACAATTTTTTTGCACAAAAATAAAAAAAATCAGCTTAAAAAGCTAATTTGAAATTAATAACCCTTCCTTGGTGCAAAAACTGATCACGAACGTGGCATAAGAAATATACTGTAACAAAAAACATAGCGCAAACACGTTGATACATGTCCCTAAGGTTCTTTATCAAGGAAGTATGCTATAATTTTAAGTACAGGAATATTTTGTGAAGACCAAATTAGTTCTACGGGCTTCTGTGTTTTTTTGCATTGATGTGTGTAACAATGGGGATTTCATCTGTCACAATGGTGACTGGGCTCCCTAAGCTAAATAGGACCACTTGCTCTCCACACCATATACTTAATATGAAATGCAAGCTCTCTCACATTCACTGTTAAATGACTGCACAGGGACACAGTTTTTAGGGCGTTTTGGCATAGCTTATTTGAGATACAGTTTTTAGGGCACTGTGGCACAGTTTATTAGGGCATGGTTGCACTATTTATTGGGAACACAGTTTTATAGCATTGTGACACAGTCCATTAAGGCATAATGGCACAATTATTTTTGCACACATAGGGCACAGTGGGGGAGCAGTCCGCGCTGCAGTGCTGACACAATGTTCCTGCCATTGTCCGTCACTACAGTGGCCACCTGCAAATTCCGAGGGGTCAGCCACTGTTTAGAATGGATACTGGCTTTATAGCACCCACACACTAGCATAACAATGGGTTAACTTCATCCACAGCACTCACAGACTAGTTGAATTGGACACTGACTTTACAGCACCCAAGGACTGGTTGAAATGGACACTGATTTTACAGATGGGTTGAAATGAACACTGGCTTTACAGCACCCACAGACTTGCTGACATGGGCACTGGCTTTACAGCACCCACAGACTGGTTTGAATGGACACTGGCTTCACAGCAC